>NC_054874.1:18164225-18475892 GCF_018320785.1 Cheilinus undulatus | reverse complement strand
CCTTCCTCTCCCGTTCTCAGTGTGCGAAAAAAAAATATTTGCACAATCTGCACGTAGCTATGAACATTTTTGATGGGCTCTAAAGACTGTGTTCTTAAAGGTTTGGCAGTCTGCAAACCAGACTGAAGTGAAATACAAATGCATATGAACAGGCTACTTGTTTAAAGCTTCAGCTGTAGGGATTCGATTTGAAGTCCACATGCTTTAAAATGAAAATCAAGGTGTTAAAATGTGCCTGTTAAACACTAAAGAAGAATTAAAAACACAGAAGAGGACACACAGATAATTTTAGAGTGGCGCAGTGAAATGCAGAAATTGGTTCCAGAAAATAGAGCAGAATGCAGGAATATAAAGGTTTGCAACTTAAATATATTGATTGTATTCTAAAATAAAATAATTACTATTTTTAAAAATAATGTATTGGCCCACAGGTTGGTGCAGAAGAAAAGAGAAAAACTTGACTTGCTGACACAGTATTTGAAAAACTAATGAAATGAATTTAAAAAATTGTGATAAAATTGTGGTCTGACCATAGAAAAATCGTGATATATATATATTTTTTTCCCATATTGCCCACCCCTAATTAAATTCAGCATTGAGTTTGCCCTGCTGACATGAACTGCTAATGAAAGCTAAGTTTTTATTTCAATCCATTTTTAAGTTCCCTCATTTGTAACATGAAATATTTTGCCACAGCATTCTGGTAAACTCCTACTTATACCCCATTGTTGTCTCTGAAAGCATCCACTATTGTCTAAACTGCTTACCCTGTTTAGTTTCTTGGTGTCTGGAGTCAGTCCCAGCACACAGATGGTGAAAGGGAAAGTACACCCTCTGTGTAAGCACATTTGTGTAAGCAGAAAAATAGAGCTTCTCTCCACTGTCATAGAGAAAGTATTTAGCAAGAAGGTAACAACTGGTTAGCCTGAACTGCTGCTAAATTAGTGTTCACTTGTCTTTTTTTCTATGGCACACTTCATCACTGTTAGAAAAGTATTCATGTTGCTGCTTGTCATCTGTTGTTTTCTCAGCCTCAATAGAGCTGAACTACACTGAAGGAAAGTGGACAGGATAAGTGCTTGTCTTCTTGTTTGCTCTAGATCTTTAATGTAGACACACTATTGCTGTTATAGAGAATTTTTTAAAGTTTTTTTTGGCTGTGCCTCGACTGAAGTAAGCTATTTACGGATTTACTGTCTTGTTCATAATGTGAGCCTACAAAGTCCATTTGTGTGCTCAGTCAACTGTGCAGACCCATCCAATGCAGGACAAAGAATGGTGCTGGACAAACCAGACAGTGAGCCCTTTGTAGTGGCTCTGACCTCTTTTTTTCTTTCTTTTTTAAAGTGTGTTCATGTCAGTGTGCAAGCACACATTATTACCAGACATTGTTAAGTGTGTGTGTGTCTTGTCACTTTGTGTGACACGTGCTGACCTCTAGTGTGCAGAGAAAAATGTCTCAGACTGTTGATGCACTCATGCACACTCCACTTGTCTGAAATGAAAGCTTCCGCTATTACGTTTACACACTATGCACTATGAAAATATCCATTATTTTACAACAACAAGAACTACTACAACTACTATTACTATTACTTGACATCTTGATCAAAAGTCACATATTATTTGGGCCTGGTGGCCTGAGGGGCTCATTCCCGGTAAACCCTAGGGATGACTGTGCGTGAAACTCCTATCAGATCAGCAGTTTCTGTAATACTCAAATCAGCCTGTCTGGCAACTACCATCATGCCACATTAAAAATAGGGCTGAACGATTTAAGAAAATAATCCAATTGCAATTTTTGTTTTTTTTTTTACCCAATATTGCGATTGCGATTTAATATGCAATTATTTCTTAAGTTCCTCATTTCATGTATTTTTCAACAAAACAAGCAATAATTCATTCTTAACTGTAACCAACACAATATTAGATTAAACTAAGGCCGAACAATTTTGAAAAATATCAAATTGTCATGATTTTGACTCAAAATGAAAAATATGAAAAAAGTGAAGAAAATTTGATTGTTTTTGTACACTGTTCTAAAAATATACCACTAGAATGATTGCATATGTAATGCATGACGTCTCTGCTGCAAAAAGTTTTAGGCTAAACTGAAATGTGGACACTAATTTCAGGTTAAAGAAAAATTTCACCTTCTGCGATTTGAAATTTGCAGCAGGCTAAATTACGATTTAATCTAAATTGCGATTAATTTTCCAGCCCTAATTAAAAGTCACATAGGGTAACTAACTACAAGACTAGAGCACAATTCCTTTGAGAAAATTTCCCATCTTGCATCTGGGGGAAATTCACAACAGCAAGTTTTTAGCAGAGAACAAGATGTAGAAGTAGATCATTTGCATTGAGTAGAAACAAGCTGATCTGGCTTTTACTTTGAAAATCCCAGTGGAGGTTTACCGTACCTGTCATGTCAGCCTGGAAGTCAAGAGGCTGTATAGACCAGAGTTCCACTTGACTTTTTTTTGTCTCTGTACAAAATGGTAGACAGCGGTAAAGACTTCTGGCTGTTTTAAAACAACTACCTGGCATATACTTTTGAATAGATTTAATAGACTGTTATGGAAACTCGAGTTATGATACTGTAAACAAATGTTTTAACCATCTGTGTTCCAAACTCTATGAAATATTTTAGCTCTTGGTTTGTTGTGACTGTTTGATTTAATTGACTTTTCCTGTATCTTGATACTGTTTGTATATTCGTGTGATTTGTGTGTATTGTCATGTCTCTTGTGGCCCCCAGGAAAAATGGTTGTTTCTGCAGTAACAACTAATAGGGATCCAGTGTAAATAAATAAATAGCCATGAGACTAATAACCTTCATTTAACAGCAATAAACAGCAGGACTGGGGAAACATGTTTGTTTCTAAACCTGATCCAAGTTCAGCACAGTAGAAACTGAGCCTCAGTTGTTGTTACCCTGCTATAACAGCCTGCTTGACTCATATTACACATGACCAGACCTTGGAAATGACTGCAAAAGACATTTTTTCATATGTCTTTGTGTGAGTTGTTTAAACAAACATAATGAATGTTGTGAGCTGTTCTTATGCACATGTAGTCAGTTAGTTCCATTAGCTTTGAGTTAGCCTGTTGGCACATTAGCTGCTACCATAACTTAGCAGCTTACAACAGCCAAATAACATCCTTGACTGGAGACACAAATTATCCCAACAAATGACTAACCAGCACTCCATTAACTAGACACACCCTTAAAAGTCAGATGTACAAATGAAACTGAGCCTTACCGCCAATTGTCCCGTATTAGTCCTTATAAACTCAGCTGTAACCTCCACTAAAACAGAAAATCCACCCATCATGGTTTCTTTGGAGTTTTGCCAAGGAAAGACAAAAGCATCCACCGTGTATAGCTCGGTACAGTCCTCCTCTCATCAATGGCTTCTCCCTGCCACTGAAGTCACATTTGCTGCTGCTGCTAGATTAGCCAAAAAACCTAGAGCTAGTACTCCCAGCCAAGTGAAGTGAGATGGTGCTCTTGCCACCAGCCCAAGTGACCCACGCTTTTCTGCATGACATGATTCTTTGCTGAAAACAGTTCTGCTTTGTCTGAGAACTGTTAGATTTACCCACTCACCAAGTCTTGTTCTGCCCTGGTCTGTCCTTGTCCTGGACACTGCATCAGTGTTTGTGCCACTCAGCTATCTACTAACCTAAAATCCTTCCATAACACCAATTTTCCAGCATAGTTTTAAGTAGCGCTAAAGTCCTCCAGAGACTACCTTTACTTGACACTAACTGCGTTGATCAGATGACTATTCATCGCCTCAATTTTTCACTAGTTACTTATTTGGTAATTGGCATATATTTCAGAATCAAAATCAAATAGTGTCATACTGAAAGATTCTCTCCCCTGAAGACTAGTAGATATTTTTGAACTGCTAACTTATTAGTTAAAAACCAAATTAAGTTTAGAAGTTAGAGTTGCATTGTAGTTGTAAAAAAAATGTTTTCCTTCTGTGTCATCCTCAGGTGAGTCCATGCGTCAGGCTTCAGGAGAGTTTGCAGAAGACCCCTGCTCATCTGTGAAGAGGGGCAATATGGTTCGTGCTGCCAGAGCCCTCCTGTCGGCAGTCACACATCTGCTGGTGCTGGCAGACATGTCGGATGTCTACAAACTTCTAGTACAGCTCAAACTGGTGAGTGTTAGTGTTTGAAGTGACATTACAAACAAACAAGATCTTAATTCAAGAGTGTATCAGGAAAACAATACTGTTTTGGCTCCTTTTAGATCAGTTTGATCAGTAGATTATTTTAACATTGATACTAAATGGTTGTCTATTCACATGCTATAATATGGTAGTGTTGTTTGTCATACTAAGGTATTTATTTGCTTAAAGATTTAACAAGGACTATATTATCCCTTTACACTGCTTGATTAAAAAATATGTGCCCAGTGGTGTCCAGCAAATCTTTAACCTTGTCTTGTATTTTGGGCCATTGCTGTTGTGGAATTTATATGTACTGTTTGCTGTGCAGTTATCAGGAAACACTTGTGATCTCTCTGTCAGTTGCTTACTCAAAGACATCTGAGGACCAGGGTAAGCTGAGCACAAGCACTGAGCGTAGATAATCAAGTAAAACCAAATGGACCAGATTTTGGAATAGCGTTTTCGTGTTACCATGTCACAGCAATTAGCCTATGCTTGCCTTGGTAGAAGAAGAGGGGGACATTATCTAAAATAGCTGCTTCCCTTTGTTACTTTTTTTACACATTAAACTAATATTGTAAAACTTTATTTGTTTGAAAACTGGGTCTCTATGGCCTCATTTAAATTTTGACTCCTATCCAAACTGATATAATTTCTACTGAGCAAAATGGGTTTTTTTGAGATTTTATAGCTAAGACTAATTTAAATCACATTTTAGGTGATTGGCTTGCTTTGATTGCAATTTTGATTGTTCTTATAAAAACTGATATGCTCAGTTTGACAGGGCACAGCTGCTTATTATCAACAAAACAATATTTCAGTAAAGACCTGATCTTGTGTTGAATATTGTCTAACTTCTGTAATCTGTCCGGCCCAGGTGGAGGACAATCTGGTGAAAGTGCGCAATGCAGGAACAGAGCAGGACCTTGGAATCCAATATAAGGCCTTAAAACCAGAGGTGGACAAGCTTAACCTCATGGCTGCCAAACGACAACAGGTACTGAACAATAAGCACAATAGTGGGACAAAACAAGGTTAAGGTAGAAAAGCACAGGACATTGAAATACTTAAAAGAACACAAACTAAACAAAAAATGATAATCAAACAGACATTAGAGCTTGAACCTCTTTCTGACAAATTAAGCTTAAAACACACTGGTGCTGCAGCAGCGTTACTTGTCAAATGATGCGCATGAAGTTTCAGCCCCTAGCACACACCAACAGTATCAGGTCAACAGTCAAACTCCATACCAGTTAGCAATGAGCCAGGCACTAGACACCTGTAGTTAGAGCCCGCTTGGGGCTCGCCCTCCTGGAAAAAAAATGATTACAGCAGTGATACTTCCCAATGACTATAGCCTCCCACTTATTCTACACCTGGAATTGAATATGTAGCAAAATTTCTTCCTCTGCGCTCTCAAACAGAGCCTCTAGTATGGAAGGCGAGATGGCCAAAAACCTTTTCTTACAGGAAAACAATTTGTCACCAATAGTCAGCTGCGCTGGAAATGGTGTACACTGCTGCTGGTGTGGGTTTGTACATTGAAAATAATGGGGGATGGGTTTTCAGATGTGCATCTGTGTGTTATGGGCTTTCATCTACCACTTACACTGCAAAGCCATTCCCTGTATTCCACATCTACAAGCAGTGTTATGACCTAGCTTTGTTTGGGAAATTTGTCTCACCACTCCTTTTCCACCTGGAACAGTGGTGGTATCAATCTTTTAAACTAGTTTTAACCAAGATGTTTTTTAGATGGCAGAAAGTTACTACTGCATTACAAGTTGTAGCAATATAAAGAAAGAGCTTTATGATATTAAAGTAGCAACATCTACATTTCCACCACCCCTGTAAATGGCTAACTTGCCTAATAGTCACTGACGATTTTGCAAAGGGCATTACTTTTGCCTGTAATTTTGTGGGTTGCAAAATGTGTTTAACCAAAGTAATGCTGGAAATAATGGGGCATTAAGGTTTTTTAGTAAATGTCAGAAGAAATAGAGGGAAAAAGCCTTGGGAGTTTTCCGTTTGGAAGGGAAGCTTTGGTCTTGTGTATGCAAGGCTTTTTTATGCCATAAATCTATGCCAGCGATCACTATCTCCCCTCCTCCATACTATGAAGATGTAATTGCAATATAATACAGAGGTCTGAATAGCAACGCATTAAATTGCAAAGGCATATTATAATAGCCTGATTATGAGTGTGTGTTGTGTTACCGCAGGGGAAAGAAATAAATCTGGGTCATCCAGAACAAACTCTGTCGCACTTAGTGCCTCCGTAAGGGTATGACTGGCCCATTCTGAATCCAAAGTAGATTACCACCCAGCCCCTATGAGCATTCCATCTTCCAGTTAACCTTTTTTCATCCTAATGTTCCTTTTCATCTCATCCTGCTAGGAGCTAAAAGACGTCCACCACAAGGACCAAATGGCTGCCGCTCGCGGGGTTCTACAGAGGAACATCCCCATGCTGTACACAGCGTCCCGTGCGTGCCTGCAGCATCCTGACGTGGCAGCCTACAAGGCTAACCGTGACCTGATCTACAAGCAGCTGCAGCATGCTGTCTCAGGCATCTCCAATGCTGCCCAGGCCACTGCCACCGAAGATTCAGCACTCAGTCAGCCAGCAGGGGGTGGAGAGCTTGCCTTTGCCCTCAACAATTTTGATGTAAGTCAAATGAGTGGTTAGCAAGTACAGGGCACAATTTCCTTTTTGTTTGTTCATCCAGACATCTGGATATCTGACACATTAATAGATGCCACAAACTCTGTGAACATCTTTTGTAGAACAACACAGCTCTGTCCCAAACATATGATAAAGTATGATAAATTTGAGTAAAAGCAAAATGAGGACAGGCCCTGGAAGGTTAGCTTAGGTCAGATTTGAGTTTGCGTAACTAAACTAACTGAATCATAAAATGACAAACCCTGAAAGGGCTTAGGGAAGAGGTGGAAATTAGGACAAGATATGTGAACAAATTGGGACATGGCTTTGGGATACTTTGAATAAGTTCTTGAGTCATTGCTCCATCATTTCTTGATAACTTGAAGTCAAACGAAAGAGATTTAACCCACTCCAGCCTTCAGAAGGACCTAAATATGGCTGTCCTCCCTTTCTTCTACCCACTAAGCTCTGCTCTGCAGCTGGTAGTTTCATTAGAAAAATAAATACAGTGGAAGTACATTTAAAAGTCACTGCATTAAGTAAAACATGGCTTTATAACAGGAGGTTAAAACTGTACTAAGTCTTAGGTTACACACAAATGTGTACTTTTGTCTTTTGACCAAGGAAGAAACATATTCTACTTAACCCCTTTCTACCACTCTAGTATTAATGAGTGAAACCTTTGTCTTGAGGTCGGAGTGCTTTGTATATCTGATGTCTCTGTATGCAAGTTGGCTAAGCCAAAATAGATTTGAGTGTTTTTTTGTTCATTCATCAGACTTTAATCATTTTACTTCTAAATTATCTTATTGTCTTAGATCCACAATAAGTGCATTCATCTTTTTTAATTGCAGTTAATTGCATGCTTTATTGTCCCTTTCAGTACACTTTGGTAAAGCCATGTCAGAAACCCCCCTGCAGTCACAGTTATGGGACTTAAGTCACCACTGCTCCTTACTGTCTCATTAAGATTAAAAAAAAAACAAAAAACAACAAAACCTCTCAGACAGCTCAGTAGGCGAGTCAAAAATCATCTGCACCTCGTGTTATCAACTGGTTACGATTTTACTGTTCTCCTGTCCTTTTCAATCCATAACTTCCCTTTGCTGTGGTTAAGTTTATTTTACACTCTTTGATTTGCCTTTAAAAGCAGGACCGTAACCAAACAGGAAGTGAATTACCTTTAGTTCAACTGTAGAAAAATCCAAAGTGACACAAAAAGAGTTTTGAATGCTAAATAGTGGAATTTTGCTAAAAAGAATGTGATAAATTGCAATAAGCTTGAGAAATGTTGAGATTAAACACTGTGAATAATTTTAATCTTTAGACAGCTCTAAAAATAATGTGTAATAAAGATTTAACTCGAAAGGTTTATATCGAATATATTATATTAATGTTGACATAAAGCAACATTAAGAAAACAGTTAGATGAAACATGAAATAATCATCTTGATGGAGCATGGGGTGATAAAAGCATGAATAATTATTCTTTTTAAAAATTTTTTCTTTTTCCCCTTGCAACAACCTCTGTCAGACCTGCAGAGCAACACTTTTACAGGAGATTTGTTCATAGCTACAAAAGGCACTGAACCCAGCCACAGTGACAAATTAGACCTTTTCATGGTACTCTGTAGAAGTTCTGGTTTTCATTGTTCCTCTGTAGGCTGCACATTACTCATCCTGTGTTGATGAGTAATTTTGTCATTTACAAAGCAGCAATGTGTTACTGAATGATTAACTCATGCAGTGACATTGTTTGCTCAAGTGATTGATGAAATCTGCATGCTCATGATATACCTGCCCTCGGCCATATGGCACTGTTTAATTAGTAGTCGCTTTTTGCAGAGATCTTAAGGGTGGTTATTACACACAAAAATATTCTGTTGGAGATGGAATGGAAGCAAGTACTTTTCATGGTTTGCAAAACATAGGATAGAATTTTTGGGTAAAAATGTGTAAACTGCAATAACCTATGAATTTGAACCAGTTAAACCAGATGTCTTGTTTCACTGTTTATTTTTTTTCTCTTTGGAGTAATTCCTTTGTAGACAATAGCTGCGTTTCCATTGCCCTTAGAAATATGCAAAATCTAAATAGCGCAATTAAAAACTGGTAATGGAAACATCCTAATTTTGAAAAACCTCTCAAATATTGCTTAAAAATTATTACACTCATGAGGAGGTTTTTCAGACGTTTCGACATAGAAATATATCACGAAAGTGCAATTCTCACACTTTTTCTGCATTTACACATCACAGGACGTAACGTAGGGTGTCACATGACCAGGTCACTCTGAGACAACATGGTCTTTGCCATACATACAGACTTTGCCTCGGAACTATCATCCATTGCCCTCGTCTTTTGTTCAAAATTGTCAAGGCAACTGCTGTAGATGTAATCATAACCGTACCAACACGCAGCAGGTCTGGAGCACCCAGCTTCCTTGCAGCGGAGTCTCGCAAGATGAGATTTTACGAGAGTTACGAGGCTCATGCCCAAAACCCCTTTCGATGGAAACACATTTAAAGCGCAATAGTACTTAGACAAAATTTAAGAAATATCACTGTTATTTTGCGAAAAACTGTAATTGAAATGCAGGTAATGACAACGTGGTCTATTATGATGTGGGTGACTGTAATTTCCCAGCCGCCTGCACTTTGAAAGTATAAGCAATGAGATATAATGAATGCACATTTCTTTCTTTCCTTCTCTGGAATTCATGATGTCTTGGTTTGATGTTAAATGAGGCCGTGTAAGAAAAAATTGAGACCATGGCCCTTTAAAGAGCCATTTTTCTTTCTTAAGCTAAACTTGAGATGGTTTTGAGGGTCAGTGACAAAGAGGACTGCTGCTCAGTTTCTCCTGCCTGCTATATGCATAATACTTCAACACTACACTTACAAGGATTTCTTTTCCTTGCCTCTTTTTAACGTTTAGGTTTTGAAATCTCAATGATTAATAAATGTAAAAAAAATCCTATTCAAACAGTAAATGGATAATTTTTTAAGAGTGCAACAGAATGGATCAGTAAAATGGGATCTACTCTGTAGCTGCATTCCAATCTACTTCACCGTATTTCTGTCAGAAAATATGCAACCAATCAGAAGCTTGTAGCAAAAGCGGTTAATAGTCATCACTTTTAAAACAGCCATTTTCAAGTGGCGCAGATGGCCTTGCTGCTATGTCTCGCCCCATGTCCTCACATTCAGCCTGCTGCTTCTTTCCCCCATGTCCTATCCCCACTCTCTCTTATCCCCATTTCCTTATCTATCCACTATCCTCCTCTAAAGATACAAAACAACCATTTTCAAATAAATCTTAACTTTGCTGCAGTGCTGATACTGTGTATTAAAAGCATACAATTTCTGCCCTATATCTGTTTGTTAACAATACTAACCTGATAGCTACAGCAAGAGAAAGGTTGTAAACTTAATTTTATAGGTTACTTTTCTCACAAGACCTATGCAGGCTTTGCAGACTGAGTGGATTACAGTCATGAAAATTTATGTTAAACTGTTTGAAACTATAAAAGCATCTGTCTCTTATGACAGCTGGTGAGCCAAAAGATTAATCTACATAAAATAAGTGTCAACAATGCAGTCTCTCTGATGTTTTGTATTAGTGATTATCTTACAGGCAGCCATGCAGAAAGTCACTCCCCCAAAGACTGCTACATAGGCCTTTCTAGAGTAGATGTTTTGTGATGCCTAATTTCAAGTGCATAGCAAAATTAGTAAATGAGTCAACCCCCAATTCTCTCCGTCTCTTTCTATCTCTTTGGCTCTGTGTTTCCTCCTCCGTGTCTCTCTCTCGTGTGCCTGTTGCCATGGTAATATGACACGCAAGCAGAGGAGGTCAGATGAGACGGAATGGAGGGGGCTGGAGGTGGCTGTGATAGAGGGCGGGCTGCCTAATAAACCACTCTTCTGACAGCTGAATTGTGGAATATTTTGTAGCAATAAAGGCCTCTGTGGGAGGGCAGAGTACGTTTGTCATTTGGGAAGTTGGCTTTCTTTCTGTAGCTGCCACAACCGTCACGGTGATACCTTAACCCTCTGCAGTTCCTCTCCAGCATGTCAACTAGTTGCCTCTCACAGCGGGTTTGCCCCTGTGAAATCAGACATTTAAGTGTTCTCTCTCATCCTGCAGATATAAAAGAGAGGAGAGTGGGTTAATGTAGCACTTTCTGTGACTCAAACCAAAGGTAGCAAAGGCTATGGTATCAAGTCCATTCACAAAAGGGGTTATATGTGTATGTATATAATTTATTACATATTCAAAGGGTCATACGTTGTATGAAAAGGATCTTGTCTGCATTTCACTACTGATTCCTTATTTTGACTCTTTGACAGTATTCATCAGTCTTTGGTGCCTAGAAGAACTATGGTGTTGGTGGTGTTGGTATCTCTGCAGTCATGGCACTGAGCAAGTGTCTTTTGAAGCTTTATTCATAAGTTATTTAACTGTTTAATCACAGCAGAAGAGTAGGCCCAGTGTTTAAGACGATACAGAACAAGGGACCTCGACAGTAGAAACTCTGGCTTTGTGAATCAGACTTTCAGACTGACTTGAGGGTTGCCTGCAGGAAATATCTTAATACAGTGCACAGGATTCCTCATGTGCTGAAGGATGAGCTTTTATGATTTAAATTTCAAGATCTCTATGACCTTATGCCCATCCAGTTTAAAGCAGTGTTTCATTCCAGTAACATCTTGAAGTAGTCTTGTATCGTCTCGTTAATTTTTTTTTTTTGCTTTCTAATTCTTGGTCATCTAGTGCTTTCTCATTTTTAGAGGGATGAATTATTTTGATATGTTACTTTTGATGTATAAACTCATCCCTTATTCTCCAGCTTGGCCACTATCACTCTGTCATTCTGTAAAAACAAATAGTTGGATGTAAACTGTATCCTGAGAATGCAAGGCAGTAGTTTTAGTTTTAAATCTGTTGCCTTCTATGTCTCTTTTGTGGAGCCTTACTCCTTTTGACTGTTAACAAAAATAACTTGAACTTGTTATTAAAGTCAGTCATACTTCACCTTACCACCACCATAGTTTTGTCAACCATTTTTAAATAAATACCATAAAACTTTTAAAATTCAAACTGAAAGAACTGCACACTGCTCCTACTTAAACGCTCATTTCTTTACAGGTTTAGAAGTTCTTTTTATGCATTGACACACACACAAAAGCTAGTTAATCACATACTTTCTGCTCAATCGGCTTGTCTGTCAGTCAGATCCACCCTCCCCCTGTCCGTATTTTTCTCTGTGGTAATTGAGAGGGAGAGTAAGGTGATGACTGTAAGCATTGCATTCTACCTTTGTAATATCCCCTCTCACCCTTCTGTTACAGAAACAAATCATTGTGGACCCTCTGGCGTTTACCGAGGAACGCTTCCGTCCATCCCTTGAGGAGCGTCTTGAGAGCATCATCAGCGGCGCTGCCCTCATGGCTGATTCATCGTGCACACGTGATGACCGCAGGGAGCGCATTGTGGCGGAATGCAACTCTGTGCGCCAAGCTCTCCAGGATCTTCTGTCTGAGTACATGGGCAATGTAAGTGTCTTACCTTTCTGTTCCCTCCATCACTGACCTGTCTTTTAAATTGATAGATCAAATAATTACATAAACTAATAAAACCCATTATCTAGCGAAATTGTAAGGGTGAACCCAATTAATCGTTTGTATAGTTACATTGATTTTTTTGTGTGTATACTTCTGAAACAAATAGCTGAAAATTGTCCTTGCAACTACTTAAACATGCCATCTGAAATCAGTTGACATGGTATGATTAGCTTGATTTCAGATGAAATTATTACTTTATGTAAATATTACATATCAAAACACTTTCTACTCATTTTACTGTTACTTTCCATGGTTCAGGATATAGTGGACATTGATCTTTATGTAATACCTATCTTCAACAGCTTATAGGCAAAAAAATATACACAAGACACACATAGTAGAACCTTTCAGTTTATACCAGATTGTGTGCTGCCCTTCAGAGGCTTTATCTTTCAAATACTTAAAGCTACAGATTGTAAGGTTAGGACCGTGGCTGGGGTTAGCCTCTGCAAATTCCTCACAAAGCAGATCAGGTGTGTACATGGAGGAAGGTTTCCATGAGATTCTTAACCAAGGGCTTGATATTCTCCTGGGGGGCTCTGTGGAGAACAGAAGCCCCCTGCACATGACTTAATTGCCTCTATGACTAGATGGCTATGTGACTTGCCTGCTTTGTGAGTTTTCTTTTTCTTTTTTTTTTTACTGGAGTAGGAGTTTGGAGGTTTTGATGTAGACTAAACTGTGCTCTCTGGTTTGACAGAGCTACAGTATGGTAGTACTTGACAGACTGATGTTTATGCTGCTAATGCAGCTTTACACAGTGGTTGTGTAGTGCTCCTGTAAAACTGCCTAGCTAGTTGGATATAATCTGAATACAAAATCCTAATCAGACCTCACATAGCAAAACCTGGAGTATTAAAATCTTAGTGTTAAACATTTCAGAGATGATTGTAAGCCTAAAGTGTAATTTTATTTTTATTCTGAGTGAAGGGGTCTTTAGTGTTGGAGTTACTTGAAATGGTTAATATTCAGTGTAAGAGAGTCAGTTGATCCAAGCACCGCACACTCTGGGTGGTGGAGTTTTCCCATCATGCCTTGTGTGTTAAGATGTGTTTTAGATGTGTCTATTTATGTTTTAGATGTTTTTAGATGTGTTTTAATGTGTCCAGATGTGTTGAAAGGTTGCCTGTTGTACACAGATCCCTGCTGTGATTCCTTTGCTCATGTATCTGGTGGATTGGTGTTGTTTTTGATGTCAAACCCGTCTTCACCATGAATGAAATTATCCTCAGATGAGCTGATGATTGTTAAAGAATGATTGTCAACTCTGTATTTATATATCTGCTCCATTGTTACCAGAATACACCTGACTTTGCCACAGGTGTCCAATTTAAAATGGAGATCTATAGTAATTAGGAAAAGTACATTGCAATATGAAAATAATCAAAAGTTTTAACAGCTTCAAATTTACACCCAAAATTGAAGGGAAATCTTTCACCTTTCTGAAGGTGTTTCCCAGGGAGAGTCAATTTCTAACACTACAAAGACGTGTTGAACTAGTAACACTGGTTAGTGTTAAGAGGAGTCAATACTGTCATTTTATTCCTGTTAAGGTACCACCTTTCCAAAAAGAGTCTGCTGCTTTGTAGAGTAAAAGACATTAAAGGATATAGTGTGCTGGCTTATCCATTTTCTTGTAAGATTCTTTGTGACTGTGCATCTGAAGAGTTTTAATTGTTTGAGCTTGCTCCTTTTGTTCTTCTTAAACTTTACAGCCAAGGTATGCTGCTTCGCCTGTACACGTGAGTTCTGTCAACCACTGAACTGATGATTGAAGGGACCACTACATCAGATTGGTGCCTTTCGTCTTTAATCAGATTTGTTAAAAACACTCCACTCCACTCAACCAATGTGTATGAAGCCTAAGTTGCTGTGCAGAGAAAGTGTAAATGGGATCTAAGTAATTCTGGAAACGCAGTCTGTTCTATTACCTTTGTTCAACAAATGATTAGCTGTTATGCCATTGAATTCACCATCACTTTGAAGGGGTGAGAGCTGCAGTTGGGCAAATGTCCAACAACAAAAAAAGCCTTTTTGTTACAACAAAAGTATGAACTTGGATGCAGTCCTACCTGTTAAAGGCTTCATTTTCAAAACCATTCAGCCTAAGTCATCAGTGGCTGTTGTCTCCAGATGTCAGTAATGCAAATACCACAGTTTTTTTTTGTTTTGAGAAAGAACCCTTCAAATTTGCATATTTTCCAATGCTAAGCAAGTAACAAATTGATGTTTCTTTCTATACATGTCTTAATTTTCAACATACATAGCATATAACGCTAAAAATATTAGATCGGGTGTTATGGGAGGAAAATTCCTGGCAGCTCTTGTGTAAATAATGTGACAGAAATAAGTAATTGAGTTGAACTTGCAAATAATACTGAGTGTGAATTGGTGCTATGCTCATAACGCCACTTAAACTCCAACTAGATTTGCTATCAGTTGTTGCTCTCTTTATAATCTTGTCTTAATTAAACCCTCTTAATAAAATTAATAGCCTACAAAGTCAATATGTATTCAAAGGCTTTTTCAAAGTCTGAACTTGTAACCATCAGGGTAACAACAGGATTCACCTGAGTTTTTTCTGCGATTAAAGCATTACACTTTATGTCAGGCCTTCCGTAAATGCCTGTTTTTTTACTTGAAATACTGTTATCTTTGCAGTTATTTTTAATTTAGGAAAGATTTTTTGGGAATTACAGTCACTTTATGAGCACTGTCATTCACTCAAACTCTCCCAAACTGTCAGATCTGTATAACCTTGTTTTGCATGTTGGAACTTTTGTCAAGACAGAGAGCAGTGACAAAAATAATGATTTATCCATTCTATTCACCAGCTCGTTCACATTGTGCTCCTAGTCACATTTGTGTTTCCTCTGTTTGGTAACAGCTCTGTTTAATCACCTTCTGAATATCTAACAGTATCTAACAGCCCGTTTTCAGTGTGTCAGGGATTCAGAGAAATGTTGGAGCCATGGCATTGCATTGTTTATTGCCATCTAGGATTTCAAACTTTATGTGTCATCTTCTATTCTTGCTGGCTTAGAGAGGTAAAATCATAGACCTCACAGCTTGCCCATTTCATTTGTAAAGTGTTATCGTGGTTCTGTGGATGTACTGGATGTATGGTTAGGCAGGATGTGATAACAGCACAAGTTTGAACACTTACACACGCACTCTGCGGTAATTCTGCCAGGGCAGACATCTAAGGATGCAACTGCTGCAAGCTGCTCTCCAATTTGTTCAAATGTCCTTTAGCAGCTTACGGTGACAGAGAATTTTAAAATGCCTCACCTGTCTCAATAACTATGCTAATAACCTTCTTAGCAAAGAGAGATAACCTTACATTATTTAAGCAGAGCATTCTGTTGATCTGTAGATCACTTAATAATTAGGTATGTTTAGTAGTGGCACTTCTATTGCATGGCTGCTGGACCACTGGTTTCATTTTGGCAGAGTTGGGCAAAGCTTGCCTGCTTTCTAAAAGGGTAAGTGCATTTTCTATGTTGACCTAGCAGTAATCTTTATCTTTCCAGCTCTTTGACAATCTCTCCATCCACTGCCACAAAAATCTTTTAAGTAGTTTTTGATGGATTATGTAGAGTAAACATAAGGGATTAAACACATCCCCCCTGGCAGATATGATAACGGCTTATGTCACTGGCTGAACATTATTAATTTTTTCTTTATTTTAGAATGAGGAGCCTTACTTAGAAGTAGTGTGATTTCTTTCTTTCCTTCTTTCTTTATTAGGATCCCCATTAGCACTAGCAAAAGCGTGATTTGATAGCAGTATATTTACATATTTTACCCTTTATATTTTTTCACTGGACATCCACAGACAGGATAAGAGGCAGTCAGATTTCTGCCAAGTTTATACTGTATGTCATTTTCCCTGAATACTGTCCCATTCGTGCTCCGGAGATGTATATCATGGTTTGCGCTCATTGCTCACCGAGAACACTGCCAGTTTATTTTAAGGTTTCAGCCCGTTCATGCAACATTTCTGTTTTGCTTCAAACCAAGTTTTCTACTTCACTGGACTTGTCCACGCCACTCATGTAACCTTCAATGAGTTGAGAACTTAGGGTTATGGAGGAAGACATCTCATCACGGCTGTGATGATGAGTAGCAATGACAGCAATTTTGCCACTCATTTGACCAGATGAAAAAAGATATGACAAACATTACATATTACTGTCCATAGTGTGCATATGATTGCATTGTATAGCCTCTGAAACACATGGCTTACATAAGGTTAGCACTGGGAAATGCCTGTATTTCATCATGATGTTTTTAATGAATAAGAGATAGTGTGACATCAAACCTTACACTGTCTGTTATAAGGCTATATGGACTAAACAAACCTCACTTCACCTCAATAAGGACAGGTGGGTTGTTTTTTTTTAAGCTTAGCTGCAGAGGTGAGATGAAATATGTAGGGGTGTGACGAGATGCTTGTCTGACAAGACGAGATTTAGGCCCATGAGACCTGAGACGAGATTTTGCACTTGTTTTTATTTTGAAAAAAATACATGGGTGGATAATATGTCCTTTATGCAGCTGAAAGTCATAATTACAAAACATTCAAGTCTATTCAGAAGTGTTTTAACTAACTTGTCTTATACTGAATAGGCTATTAATGCTTACACGCAATTTATCTTGTCTAACTCTGACTAAAACTGTACATTTTAATGCTCTTCTAATCAAACCTTTCATTTTAATAGTCTACCACATCTTTATTTTACTACACTATGCACTCATTGCTACAGCTACAATAATAATAAAATCCTTTGGATGATTTTGAAAGTACTTTAAACACTGTTTACAACAGACTGAAATAAAAAGAGCTGCATCAGTAAAATCAAACTATTTTTCATCCTCTTTAAGTAAATCTATATTAAAATCACTCAATGAAGTATTTCTGTCAACAAGTCATTTGCTGTAATGTACAGAAACAGATTATTTCATCGTTTTGTTGTCTTTTTTTTCCCTCATGAGCTCTGACAGTGTTGAACATGAGGCACAGATGAGCGTGTGTGATAATGTGTGTGCGTTGGTGAGCAAGTGTGTGTCTCTGCTCTGTCTGCTGTCAGACAACAAACAGGGCACATTTAACTGGGGCTATAACTTTGGTTTTTGGAGCTAACAGTGGACCCTGGCGCTTAAACGGAGTTTGTTTTGCTAAGTTTACCACTGCAGTATACAACGACCCGTTGTGCTACACATGTCAAGCTTCTGATTGATGATACGCACAGCCAACAGCTGACGGATGTGTGACTGACACACAGTGAGATGAGAAGGAGATATGACGAAGCAGCGATTTAACCAAAGTTACGAAGATAGCGGCACCATGAGCGAGTCTGTGCGCATGAACTAAATAAACACTGTATTCTCCACATGGATACTCCACAGGTTTCCAGAAGCAGCAATTCATCATTTCGGACCATTATGATGAACGTATCATGCATTGGTGGATCACGTGCGGCCCCAAGCAGCACATGCGGATGAGGGAGTGGGGGTTGGAGCGGTGATCACAGATCAGCTCCGTTTCTTCATCAGCTGTCAAACCAACAGTTTTAAAGAGTCCAGGGCATCTTTCTGATCGTTCATATTTTTTTGCAGTTTGGTATTGTTTTTAGTATGGAGAGCTGCTGCTCCAAGTGTCTGCGCAATATTGATCTTGCGAGATGGATTTTTCCTTGACGAGAAATCTTGTGACGTTTTGATCTCGTCACACCCCTAGAAAAATGTAATTCCTGCAATGTGAAAATGACCTCCTTGTGCATGTGACACCATATAACCCTGTGCTCAACAATGATTTTGTTGAGGGTATACTGTATGTGGCATATTGTGATTGTAGATGGGCCACTGCAAGTTGTTAAACAGTATGTTGCCATTACAGCATATGGGTTTACACTCTCAGCTGAGGCTGTTGGATGGACTCCTAACTCATTCTCTTTCTTCCTCCCGTCCCTTCTGCTTCTTCATTCCCCCGGGCTACAAGTTGTGTTTACCCCTCTTCTCTGCTTTTCTTCCTCTCCTTCAAACTCGTTGAAAGAAATTCTGTCAGGCATCCTAACGTTGCCATCTTTTTATTTAGGAATTTCAAAGATGGAAACTTTAAAGCTTTGTTTGAAACTCTTGACTAAAGCTGCTGTATAGTCTGACATACTGCAAATCTGCATTTCAAGTTTTCTTCTAAATAATGTATGTCTCCTTAATAGCTGCAGGAAAATGGAATACCTAACCTTAGCTGTAATTTTTACAAAGAAATTTTACTTATTTTAAAAATATTGAAGCGACCAAATGTGCCTGTTTTTGATATGATTACAATTGTTCAATATCTTTGCATGAATTTATTCCAAGATGATTATCAGATCATCAAGTCACACACAAAATTAATACACACTGTAAAGCTTTAATTTTAGAAGTTAAATCCCAGGGCTAATCAAAGAATAGAAAAATTTTTGAATTAAAAAATCTCTATGCTAAAAGGGAATGATCAGATTATTCCAAAGCCATTATTTGTGTGATTTTACAGTGCTTTATGCTTTTGTCCTATAACAACAAATGACACATTGTTTGTTGGTGTTTGAATGGCGAGTATACGCTCACTGCCCATGCTATTGGGTACACCCGTTTAGTTACTTGTTAAAACTAAAACTAGCAGGAAGTGTACGGCTGACATTGAGAGTGTGAATTAGGAGTTTTGACTGATTATATAGAAACGTTTTTGTTTGTATTACTTGGGTAAAGTGTTTTCCTTTTATTCCTGGGGTGGAACTCTGTACTCTTTAATGCAGATCATTAACAAGACTGCCTTGTCTACTTGACCAGTGAGGGGTAAAGATGGGTGAGGGAATTGTGTCTCCACCACTGCCACTTTGTGTGACCTCAATTATTCTACATTGTCATGGCAGTTTGGCATAGCACATGTGGAGCATAACTAGTTCTGCCATTTTTAAATTAATAATGCATCTGCAGTTCCCAGCATCTGTAATGGTTTTGTTTCGTTATAGAGAATGATGCTAGGTTGCTTTGACATCTTAAGCTACTGACATTTGGATTCTTTTGACTTTAAATGATGCATTATCATTTGGACTTTGATGAAAAGGACATTCCTTGACTGCAGTGGAACCCCTGTGCCTCCCCTCTTTCTCTGTATCATAGCAGCCTTTCCAATGCATGCATTTCCCTCACATTTTACTTACTTACTGATTTTTTCTGTTTTCTACAAGTATGAAATCATTTTCCTTCTTCTTGTGACTCTTTCACTCATGACAGCTCATTCTTACTGACTCACTGTCTTTTGCCTCAGGTATCCACACAATAATACTTTATAGAGGTGTAACGATATATTGATATATCGATTGGTTGATTGATGATCCAATCAGATCGATGGAAAGTCAAAACATTGATCTAAATCAATGCTTCAAGCTACGCTGTTATTTTGAAAAGTCCATATTGGTGCTAGAGTGAGCCGAAGATTTGAAGAAATAAAAACATTTGGCATTGAAAATGTTTGCTGTTTTAAATCAACATGTCTTAACACACATGTTCATAGTTGTGTTCCTAATTTAAAGGTAATTAGATCTTTTTAGGTCTGTTTTTGTTAAAAAGATATTTTTATTAATACTGAGACCTGTCTATAATTTAATTGCAGAAATGCTTTTTTTCTGTAACTGTGTGAAATTTTTGCAATAAATTGCATTATATCGATCCTGGGCCCCATATTGAATTGAATGGAAATCCTATCGTGGCAGATATTGTGATATCTGAAAATATCGTGTCATTGTCCAAAATATCTATATCGTATTGTATTGGGATGAAACTGGTGATTTACACCCCTGGTATTTATCCTTATTCCTCTATGAATGCACAGCTGCCCCTTATGAAACTTATTTTAGTTTGATTGGATTTTGGACCTACTCAGTCTGTCTGGTCCATCTGAACACTAAGATACCTTACCTTATCTCAGGCAAAGTGTGTAAATTACCTGCAATGACTTCATGATTGTTTTAGTTCACAAACCCTGGACGCAACCCTGTTTAAAATAACAGTACCTCAAATGCAAGACCTTTGTGAAAGCAGTTCAATTTATCTAACAGTAATCTCATCTAAATGCATAATTAAAACAAATTACTCTCCATACAATGTACAGGGAAAAGATTTAATGTCCCCAAGGCTTTTTCCTATATTTACAGCCTCTATAAAACACTGTCTGTCAGTAACAGCCCGTCAAGGCGATGTTTCCCAGACCTGGCCCTTGATCTTTTGCTGCTGGATTCTCTGCTTTTTGATTGGTCCTGCTGGCAGGTAGATTAGATGGGTGTTTTTTTTCTGCAGTAGTTTAACAGGATAAAGAGGGCCATGGCCTCTCAAATGGACATTTTGAGATGCTACTACAGTAGTCCAGCTTTATCTCTTTTCACAGTTGTGTGGTTGAATAAACTCTACGCAAGGGAGACATCCCTACTGTTTTTAAAAGCTTGTCTGTGGCTTTAGTACAGGATGATTTCCTCAAAAATATGACAGTCTGTGTCTCTACAGGTTTATACCTAATATATTTCCTCACATTAATATTTAATTGTTTGCCTGTCTTTTTGTTTTTGTTGCACAGTCCGAGGCACATTGTGCTGTCACAGTGTAAAGTTGCAGTAGTGATATTAGTATGCATATTGCCTCCCATCCTAAAAAGCTCCCATGTTTTGGCCCTTGGGATCACTTAATGCCTTCAGATTTCCCCTTTGTGCATAAACAGCAGATGTTGTGCTGTAAAACAGTCTCATTTGTCTTTCACTCTTGTTTTGAGTTCATAATCGTTCTGCCATAGAGTAAACCTGATATAAAGAAAATATAAGGAGGCGATACATACTCACCAGCAGTTCTATCGGTGAAAATGCATCGGGTCAGACTGTGAAACAGATGATAAATGCAAAACAAGCCATCAGTTTATCACACAGGAGCTAATGAACTCAATTTAACACTACATTGTTCCCTGTAACTTCTACCATCCATCACAGAAGGCCTTTTCTGTTGTCAAGGTGTGAAGTGCTTTTAAGATATGAAAAGTGGCGAATTTTGCTTACTGTAGTTTGATGAATTATGCCTTCTTACCTTTTGTGAGACTAAAGGTTTACACTGTGACAGCACAATGTACCCTCACACCTTATGTTTGACAAGAAGTAAGAAGATAAGAGTGCACTTGTATTTGTATATCGTATGGTTGAATAAGTTCCAGTGCATTTTTTATGATGCAGATGTGTTGAGCATCCTGTCTAGTTGGTTCCTGGTTGCATTTCCACTTTAAACTGTAATATGGAGCCTTAAGAGCTTTTGAAGTTCTGTAAAGCTAAGGAAAATCATGTCGTTGATTCATTTTTTTACATTTAAGTTGTTAAATAGTTAACAAGAATGATAGTCTCTTTCTGATGGAGAAGTATATCCAGTGGCATTTTACCTTGCTGTCTTAGAATCATCGATTATTTATTGGATTATGACCTGCACAAACCAAATAAAGTTGACAAAAGCATTTTTACTTGAAATAACACATTTAGAGTCTGTTTCTTTGTCTGAAAAGTCTGATAAGCAATTGTCCTCCAGCTAGCTGCACAAACATTGTTAAAAATGACAAGAAAACCAGAGTTGGAATCCACTGTGAGCAGGTGTGTTTAGCTAGAAAAAAACATTGGCTTGAAGGCGAGGTAGACTGAATTGAAGTGAATTGAGTTGTGATAAATGTGCCTCTCAATTGGAGGCAACACATGCACACACATTGGCACAGATACTCAGCTGCAGTAAGTCCCTTTGTTTTCATCAGACATGCAGCTGACCTTGGCAACAGGAAATTACAGCTCATCACTGAGATATTAAATCACAAAGCATATTGGGAATATCTTAACTTTATTATATTAAGCTTATAGTTCAGTTAAATTCTGCACATTTATAACCTGCCTTTCAACGGGAATGCCTTTGCATATATTTCGCGTGTTTAAATGTATGTATCCCATTATATTTAAAAGTATCCAGATATCTGTTATGTGTGCCTTGTATCCTGTTCAGGTACCAATAGACTGCTGTTTATACAAACACACTGTGAGAGATGCGTTGTGCAAACCAAAGAGAGGTCACCACTTTATCTCAGGGCTATCATAAAAAACATAAACCCAGACTAACACGTTTGCACTCAGGTTCACAATGAGGGTTTGCAGTTCATCTGTCAGGCATGTCTTCTAACTATAGTGGAACTGAATCACTGTGAGACTCTGCTCTAAAAACGTCCCAGGCTGGCTTCTATCAAAGGCTCTTCTACCTGTCAGAAGCAATGATAACCACTAGTGTTTGTAATCTGGCAGTGTGGAGAGATATTCAGGATAAAGTATAGCTTTTTTTTCTCATTTTCTATAATGATTTGATATAAAAGAAAATAGGGCTTGTCTAAGCTTGAGGTGGAGATGTCAGTGCTGTTGTTAAAAGCAATTGCTTTCAGTAACATATTTTATTTAATGATGGATCACATTTTTGAAGCATTTGCTCATAACTTTAAAACATTGCTTTCTGGTTTGGAAGGATTTGCCGGCTTGAGTTATGAATCTTTTCTTATTTGGCTGCTATAGAACCAAGCCAATGGATCAAAAAGAGGGAAAGCAAAACTAAAATAAATCTAAATAACTTGGACAGACAGCTGACTTGAGTGAGAGCCAGTGGCTGATGCCATAAATCATTGAGCTCATCAGTGTGGATGTAGTCTTTATGGGAAATAGCAGTAGTCTTCTAAGTAATGGTTATTAGTTTTGTTAATGCTCATATGTTTGTTGATGTATGTGTGCACCTTTTCAGTTTAGGATTTTATACTTGAAAGTTACACAAGTGTTTTATGGTTTGAAATATATTGCAAATGCCACTACGTTGATCCTGGCTTCAACTAAGTCAAAAGTGTTTGCATTGTCAGGTAAGGTTGCAGTTTAGTTTTTTGTCAAAGAAAGCTTTAATGTGGTCCCTTTTTCCTTAAAAATCCCTCCTCACCTGCATAATTGTCTTCATGAAATGATCGAATCTGTCCTTGACTCCTGTCTTTGGACTTACAATGGGAAGGTTTGTGAAAGATGAGCTCTGTTCATGATCCATAAAAAAATGAAACTTCTCAGTTGCTCATTTCATTATTGTTTTTTCTTTTTTTTTATTTGTTGCTCTTGAATCCCCCCAAAATGCCACGATTGTGAAATGACTTTGGATAAGTTATTATATAGATAAACTTGTGAGGCATTTGCTAATGAATAGGTCCTTTCGTAAGCATTTCCTGGATGTATAAAAGTCCTCATGTACCATGCAAGTACTGAGTCCTTGAACCTTGCAGACTGAAGAGGCTCTGCATTCAGACTCATCACTTTAGTCCCCCCCATTGAGTGAACTCTGCAGGTTAATTACTGGAGCTTTCTTTCTGTAGGACTCATCAAAAGAGCCTGTGGATTAGAAGCGTCTCTTGCAGTTGAATACTCCTCATGATGTGTGCCTCTTTAAAACTCCTACTCTGTGAAACACAGAGATGACTTCAGATAAAGTATACATCTCTGTAAACTGGGACACAAACTTCAAAAACCCTCTATTCTCTTTCTTTAAGCACAGTTGGGGTTTTGCTGTAAAGACAAAAAAGAAATGCATGGATTAGATTTCCTGATAAGATCCACAACCAGCAATAAGTAACCAGTTCAGTAATACAGTATCCCACTCACAGCCTAAAATAACATTTCTCTTCGTCCTAGATTCTACTTTTACTTGTGATGAGTAGAGTATGATATTCTCTGTCACAGATTTATGACAAAAAAGATCAGAACAGAAATAGATTTTGTCATTGTGGGAACACAAATTTTAACAAGTGTTGCATGGTTTGTTCCATGTTTCCTGTCATAGCTTTAATGCATTTAAAAACCAAAAAAACCCCAAAACTGAAGTAAGATTGGCTGGTGGGCATTATTGGTTGAACTCAGGTAAACAAGCTGCTTATCAGCCTTCTTAGATTATGCATCCATGAAAAATGTCTCACTCTAAAATAATATAAAAACACATTTGTCTGTTAATGTTTAAATAATTACTTTGTATCACCAAAAATGATGTAGGTGTTGTTACTGCTTTAGCTGTTTCATCTTTGCAGACGTAAGATGTTTTACAGCAAAATCTCTCTTTATAGCATACACAGAGATTACTTTCACCCTTATTTTGATACAAATACTTTACCCAGCATGTTAGAAAGACAAAATTTACTCTGTAGTCAGAATAATACCCATATCTGTTGCACAGAATACTCCTGGCCACCTGGATAGCTCATCTGATAAAGTATTAAGTTAGCGTCCTTGTGATCCAGTGATCCAGGTTCAATCATGACCCTGGCTGGTAACCAGTAGTATCCCATTTCTCTTTCCTGCCTTTCTAATCAATTCAAGTCTCAAACTGCTAAGTTGAAAATCTGGGTAGCTTTCTGGGTTTCCCATATTATCTTTACTATAGCTTAAATAACCATTGCCTTTGGTACTCATTGTAAATATTTTAGCATAACATTGTGGTTTCCTAAACAAAATTCCCAATTTACAAGTGTTGCTGTGATGATTAATTTGTCTTGGATGCTACATTTTTACATTGTTGTACAGCTTGTTTGTTTATTTATCCTAGATATAATTTATTAAGAAAATAAGTTGTTTCAGTGCAACAGAAAAATAGCAAAAAATATTGTATATTCACAACTTAGCAAGCATTGTGATGTCTGATTTTCAAGGGTTTGTCTCCTCTCTTAAAATGTTTTAGATAAGATGCACCCTTGGAACAAACTTGTAGTTAAAAAAAATCTCCATTGTGTTCTCAGAATGTACAATTCATTTGTTTCCTGACACTGAAACTTAAATGCCTAACCACTCAATTCAAAATCACAACACCTAATTAAAAGTTGTTGATAGATTTATGTAGACGACATTTGCAGCCTTCTCTTCATAAAGCTTCCAAGGCCAAATGGGTTCATACTGGCTATGTTCACACTGCAGCCCTTAATGCTGATCTTCTCTTAGATCTGAATTTTTGTTCACCTGTTTACACTGCAGTTGAATTCCAAAAGGTCAGATATGTATCAGATTTAGAGCCACGCATGAAAATGGCCTACATCCAATCATAAAGATCAGATTCACTTTGACTTACGTTGTCCTCACTGTCAGAGAGAAATCAGACAGGAGTCACATATGAGCAAAACAATCAGATTTTGGTCGCTTTTAACTGCACTGTGAACATAATTTTTTTTCCATTTTTTTGTTTAATGACAGATGGGACTGCAGGAAGTAAGCACTGGAAACAAAACGGTAATAAACTTTACTTGTCTGTCAGTAAGAAAACACAAGGAAAAACTTGATGGACCACTTTCCCCAAAATGCATCAGAACAGAAGGGACCAAGTAAATACCCACATTTACCACCACTCCATCTTACAGCAGCAGTTTCCACCTTTTTCTTCCATTGTAGACCCAAAATAGGAAGATTTTGTTTGGCAGTGTAGATTAGAATTGACTACCATTTACTGAAGGCAACATTAATTGAATCGGTTCTTTCACCTTTAATGCTTTAAATTTGTCTGGCAAGGGGATTTTAATAGACAGCTTGAAGGAGTTGGGTTTTATTGATGCCCTATAAAATGTGTCCCTAATTTTTTTTACTGGTGTGTATCAGCTTAAACCAGCATGTAATAAAAGACCAAACCCAGTTTTGAGCATCCATCAGTTAACCAACACTCTGTAAATTATAACCATTTTATTTAAAAAATATATGTTTTGAGGGGAAAATGTTTTTTTTTTCAGTTTGGCACATCTTATCCACTATACAGATATGAAATTGTACATAATACAATACAAAAGGAAAATGGGAAGAGAAAAGCATTCATTTTGCACAAAGAGGTTGGGTAAGAGAGAGGGGAGTGGATTACTTGTTTTTTCTTTTTTTTATTTTTTGGCAGGGTGGGGACCAGGGCCAAAGGATGACAAGAGGAAACAAAAACAGTTTACAAAGAGCCAAAGTGCAAAGGGATGCATATTTCTACAAATTTTGTGGATTTTCAGTCACTTAGTACAACCGTAGTCTTAAACAGTGAAATTTCAAATGATTGACAGAACTTTATAGGAATTCGACATACATCCCCATCTGTGGTGTAATCAAAAAGAAGTTTCTCAATAATGTTTGCTGAATGACAAGAAGTATTCAACTCAATTTTGACTTTTGAACATGCAAGACAGATTAGAAGGGCAATAGTAAAAGCAGTGCGAAGCTGGAAATAAACAAAATTGGAAACACAGTGGAGGTGCTTGGCTTTGGAAAATCAATATAAGTCTATGTATGTTTTCATTGAATTCAAATGTGTGAAGTGTAACAATTTTTGGTTTACACAAACACTTTCTTAAACGCTGCTGTAGGCATCCTGTGAGCATGTGCAGAGAGACATTGACACAAGCATTCATTTTGAAAATTGAAGCCAATTATTGGCAGGCTCAATCAAGAGTCAATGTTTAGGATGGTGCTTCCAAGAAACCTCTAGATGGTACCAGCCAACGATCTGTATCCGAATTGCTCAAACCCATGTTTTTTCTCTTCAGGGTGCAGTGCTCAAAGATGCAACTTTCTCTATTAATCTCTGACTGCATTAAACATAGCCAAAAGCTTAATTATGGTGAAAATCCTATATTTTCTAATGGTGTGTTAAAAATGGAGAAGTTAATGCTCTCATATTCCAGTGTTAAGAATCTGACTTTAGTTTTTCAGCACTGGTTAGCTCTCATATTTATCTGGACTGAGTTTGTTGCTGTTGTATGGTCACTGTGCATTTCAAGCCCAAGGAGCTGTCAGTATTTATTTTTCAATTCTCCTCTACCTTTAGAAAGAGATTTAGTTTTAATATAAATATTACCCCATAGTTGCCCCTCTCCATCGTCCCATCAATTCCTCTCAATCCCTCTCTCTCTCTTTCACCCTGCCCCCACCACAAAACTGAACACAAAGAAGTGCGGAGCTGCGGCAGCAGCTTTAGTCTGATGCTAATGCACATCCTCTCCCTGCTGCATACAAATGTGTCCTGACCCAGGCTGGCTGTTTGCTTATCACTGGATCTCCATTTGCTTTCAGGCTATTGACTGCAGTTTAGCTTGACACTTGTGACTACGACCAAGAAATTGCTATAATATTTATTTTTCACCATACCCACATTTAAGACTTTGAATGACAACTTTGTATCCCTCTCAATAGCAATGTCTTAAGAGTAAAAGGCTCTGTGATGTTTTTGTGGGTCTAAGGATGAGTCTGTTTGAAACAATTTTGAGTGGCTGAACAAGCTAAATGTTGCTGGATCACTGGCGTGGGTGACAGAATATTAGATTCTTTTTGCCTTGCCTTAATTGGTTCAATCTTGAGCCTGTCAGTCCTGATTAGTGTGTAAGCAGTAAAGAGCCTGGGCTACTGGGGAAAGGTTTTATCCTCAGAATGAAATGTTCTCCTGTTTGGCATTTTCGCTGTTCATTTCACTTTCACTTGGTACCCTCACACCTCACACTAGGTCCCTGTATATTGATCCTGGTATACAATAGCAAATCAACAAACTGTACTTACTAGGGCAAGCTGTTGGAGATATAATGATCACAGTGTGTATGGCGTTTGGGAGTTAGAAAATCCATGTTCAGGTCATTGTACATTTAAAGGTCTTATAATTTTGTTCTTTATGTCTAAGGTGACATCTATGTGTTGGCCAAGCAGTGTAGAATATTGGAGATGAACCACAGATAAACAGTATTTTGTGTGTCCCACAGAGTTTATTTGTGGCAGTTGGCCCTTCTGGGCAGGAAAAATAGCAAAATTTCCAAATACACACAAAAAACGAATCCATTTGCCTTTTGGTGGGCATTTTTGGGGTTAGCCACACGTATAAATCCTGTAAACAGGAAACACTCAGAAACTGTTGATCTGATAATAGATTTTAGATTTACCTAATATCTGATTTGGTTAAAGTCATAGCATTACAGGAGATTTATTTTTGATATGTTAACTGTCGCAATATTATTTTCAGTAATAATTCAGGGCTACATTTTGGTCTGAGTATCCTTAAAGGTATGGTTTTCTCCCAAACATTGGTATTACAAAACAAAAAACGTCCTGATAATTTATCCAATTCATTCCCCCATTATTTTAGGGATTGACTTACACTGCCTATGGTGCAGTTAAAAAAAACGTTCAAATATCTACTCTTTAAAAGAAATTAAGACATAAATCACATTTCTCCACTTAATGTATTTTGTTAGCAGAGGGCCATTTGGCTAAGTGTTTTGTCTGTGCTGCAGAATATAGAGACAATGTGGAGACAAATCTCACAGTTTACAATTTTCTTGTTTAAAATGATTGCCCCTGCCTGATATTAACAACTTTGCATTCATAGAAAAATAAATTTGTGACTATCTCTACATCATCCTTTTACTGTCATGTCCAACATCTGTCATTGTAGCATTCGCATTTCTCACATTTTCTCAGATCTCACTTGTAGAAATTATGCTTTTTACAGAAACTGGAAAAAAATCAACAAAGCAAACCCTGTATCATCTGAAATGGTCAAATGGCAAACCATATGCTCTAGGAATAAATAAGAGTTCATACTTCACACTCTTTGTAAGGCAGTTGCTGACACTTGCACTGCCCATAGCCATTGATGATCACGAGTGCCCCTTCTTCATGGCTGGGCTCATACTCATTATAGGGTACCTGTGTAGCTAGATCTGCCATAGGCTGCCTCTGCTGGGTCCTCATCTGTCTGCGGTTCTGAATTGCCGAACAATGGCGTATCCGGCGCAGGGTGGGAGGGCAGCACTTCCGTGAGATATAGACAACAAAAATGATGAAAAAGAATGAAAATAAAAGGGCCATAGTTCCAATGATAACCCTATGAGTCATAACAGTGTTGTCCATTGCCGAGAAGTCATCAGTTACAGCTGCCTCTTCCCAAGTAGCAGTGGTTGCTTGAGCAGTGCGTGGTGCTTGTGTCGTGGTTGTCGTCGTAGTGACAGTGGTAAAGCTCCCAAAATCCTCTGCATAGTCCTGCGTGGGGGTTGGCTGCATAATCCCAAACAAGGAGCTTGTGATCTCTGCAGCAATAGTAGCGTCTGTGGTTGTACTAATGGTCTGTACAACTGGCGCTGAAAAATTCTGGCAAAGCTGGAATCCATAAACAGCATCGAGTATCTCCTCGCCTTGGGCATATTCAGGACTGTGGCAGAGAATGGAATGTTCCCACCTTCCCTTAAAGGTGCTTAGCCACGTGGCCAGAGAGCAAATCCTTTTGGTACATTCCCAAAGGTTGCTAGACAGCCCAATGGTACCCAGAGACTGCCACATATTCATTACCTGGGGATCCAGACTGCTTAGTTTGTTGTTATCCAGCAGCAAAATCTTTAAATTTGGCAGCGTTTGAAACACATCAGCTGTAAGGACACGGATTTCATTTCCTGTAAGGTCCAGCTTTTCTAAAGTGGTCCAGGTCCACTCCATGCCACATGTTAGGTTGCTGATCTTATTCCATTGCAGATATAGAAACTGGAGGGCAACAAGTCGAGGAAAATGGGCCAAGTTGATCTTGGTCAACTGATTGTGTTCCAAGTGGAGCTCTTTAAGCTTAATGAGTCCAGCAAATCCATTTCGGGCCAGACTCCGTAGCCGGTTGCTACTCAGGCCAAGATATTCCAGGCTGCGGCAGTCCCAGAATGCGCGAACAGGTGTGGTGCGAAGTAAATTGGAGCGGAGGTGGAGTATCTGGAGTTTCCTCAGTCCATGAAACAGCTCTGGTTCCAGTGCTGTCATCTGATTGAAGGACAGGTCCAGGATCTGGAGATTGATGAGGTGGATGAAGGTTGTGTTGGGCAACTTGGTGATACGATTGGAGCTTAGATTGAGGTCCTTCAACTTGTAGAGTCCTTGAAAAGCGTCCTCTTGTACTGTGGTAATCTGGTTATGGTCTAGATGGAGCCAAGTGAGCTGACTGAAGCCATAGAATTGATCAGGGCTGAGCTCAGAGATGCTATTGTGGCGTAGTGACAACCCCAGGGCCCCCTTGTCCACACCATCTGGGGGTGCCTGAAGCCCCTGGGTGTCGCAGTAGAACTGCAGATCCTCACAGCGGCATTTTTGAGGGCAGGTTGTGCACGATGCAGGAGGCAGCAGGCACACTAGGAGCATGCTGATCACACACAGACACAGAGCCGCTGGTGCAGGTCCCACCAATGGCCACCTTGAATGGAAACCTGGGTGGGTTCAAAGATAAGAACATGAACTTTGGGGCGGGAAAGCTTATCTCTGCAGAACACTTATCAATAATTCATAATGGTGTTTATGCTTTTTGCGTGTGCTCTCTCATTTTCCTCATATATATACTAGAAAGAAAATTTGCCATTGGCAACTTCCAAAATGTAGGTAAACACAATTTCATCAGCTGAGGACTGCTGACATTTCCTTTACTAAAGAATAATGATGAATTAGATTCATTAGCTGGACTTTGTCCCTTCTTTTTTCTGTTTATAGATTGTTCTCATTTTACTCTGTGATTTGGCTTGAATTTGAATTTCTTCAGAAAATTGGCATTAAGATTCCTGTTGTAGTTTTTTCTGTTTTTATGTGCTTATATATCCCATTTCCCATTTGAGTGCTTCTTTTCTTAAAAACTCATATTTTTTCTCTTTTTCACTTAAGGGTTGTTCTGACTACAATTGGCATTAAATAATGTATAGATTCACAACTGTTGTGTCGTTGAGAAAGGAAAAATGAAGGACAATTGCAGTAAACAGGCACGGCTGAGGAGCTTTTAGTCCTTAGCCTCCCTTGCTCTTACTTGTATTCCTATTCATGTCCAGATCTGCCGTATAAAGGGGCTAACTTACCCATTCTTTTGTGCACATCGGAGGCTGCATTCAACTGTCCTTTTCCGCAGACTCTTGGAGCAACCAGATGGAAGAAAAATCCAAAGGGAAAAAACCCTTTTGAGTGAGCACAAAAGGAATCAGCCTCTTTGGAAATAAAGCAATTCTGAACCCACCCAAATGAAACAAAATATGAAATTCCATGTCCAAATATGATGCTTATTCCTCTTGTTTTGCTTAGAGTCCTTTAAAATCCAAGCTCAAAGATGAGGTTGAATCTTTTCGTCATCCAACGAATCCTCCTTTATATATTTTTAAAGTTGATCAGTTGCTTCCAGAGTGACTCCGGTGAAAAGATCCCCCTCCTCTCCTTTTTTTCTTTTTTCTTTTTTTCCCCTTTTGTTTCCCTTCCACCGCAATGATGTCAGCTCAGACGGTTAATTGAGGATCAAGCGTTCCTCTTTCATGGCTGTGGTCGTCCAACCCTAACTTGTTGATGGCAGCCAGAGATCCTGCTTCCGACGCCGGCTCAGCCTCAGCATAGCCTCTGCAGAGCTGTGTGCGGAGCCCCTCGTCTGCTAGCTGAGACGCAGGGAGAGAGAAAAAAGCAGAGCAGGGAGTCAGGGATGTTATTCTGTGCTTTTTGTTGCAGCCACTCACTGCTACAGAGTGGTGGCAGCCTGGCGTCGATCATCACTACTGTTTCTCTCTCTCTTTTTCTCTCCCACACTCACAAACACCCTCTCACTCTCTCACTCAGTCACTTGCTCTCTGCCTCATACACACTGCTTGTGCACCTCAGCCTTCCTCCACCTCCCTCATGCGACCCCCCTCTTCCCTCCCACTGACTCGTCACCATCAGAATATTGATATCTTGAACGTGTTGCGGCAGCTTGCTGTTGAAATTAACCACAGCTGTAAATCTCAGCCTCGCCTTGCTGTTGTTCTGCATAAGCTATGTATGAATGAATACGCATGCATAAACAAAGTAGCACAACAAAGCTTAATATAGTTTGTAACGTGGCAACACAAACATGGGCAAATGACAGGCAAAGGTATGCTGCAATGCCATATCTGTGTACTGGAGCAAGTATGCTAAAGGAATGCTAACATAGGTCATCTGTCTTCTATTCATAATTTACATATCCTGAGTGCAGTGCTTTAATTTTTGAACATTGAAATGTGATGTATGGCCAGCTGCTCTGAAGTTAAATTAAGCCAGCTTTTAACATGTAATTGACAAGGCTGAATACTTGCTTTATGATGTGAACCACAAGCTGATATCAGAGTAAAATGTTAACATGATTTAGTTTTTTTTGACAATGAGAGAATGAGTTTGATTCATCAATTGTTAAGAGGTTTATTTTCAGCATTACTTAGAATACTGAGCAGAATTTGATGTATGAGCATGAAAGCTCATATTTCTTAATTAATAAAGGCAAGAGATCAGTGTAAGGGCAGTTGCACTGAACTAGATTTAATGCAGTGAATTGCTAGATATTAGAGAAGTTAAGAAACATGGCTCTGTTGTCTTTAACAACACACTGTCAACTGTTGATACACTCAAGTGCTTCTAACTTGATGATGGACTTTAACTCTTGTTGCATCCTTCTTACACAATAAGTCATAATTAATTCATCCAACCATTCTTTCTGCAGTAGACAATGGTGAAAGAGTATCTCAAATAAGTTTTTTGTTTTTCAAATTTGAATTTTACTTGGTCCAAATTATTGTCTAGTTGCATAACTTTAAGGTCTTAAGACAAAACGCATCTGGCTGTGACTTTCCAGGTCACTTGACCTGCATACTGTCATTCTGCACATTTTGTGCTAGACTACATCTCCCTCTGGGACTCCTGCTGTATTTGTGAGCTGAAAACAGGATAAAAATGATTGTGCATAAGAAGGAATGATGGGTATTTTTTTTTACAAAGGGGTGTTTAAGCAAAAAAGGAAAAAAAAAACAATTAAAGTTAAAAGTCCAAAGGAGAAAACTTGAATCTGAAAACACTGTCCTAAACATATGGGATCATTGGTCTCTTGGAGCATACTTGACTCTTCATTGAATTTTTCCATAATCCAGTAGACCAGTGGTTTTGTTGAAACGGGATGTTCCTAAATCTGTCCTCAAGGAGACGGATAGAGACTCACTTGAGTATCATAAAAGATGCTGCAGAGAAACTGCCTCCATAATAAGCACCTGAAGAAGTGCTTTAGAAGCCTCTGGTGTGGAAATGAAATATAGGCTAGGCATGAATGAAATAGGATTGAGAGAGTATGGGCAGTGCAGACTAAAGCCCTACCACAGCACTGCATCCAACCGGCACAAAAGCACAGGGGATTAGTGCCGTTGAAGCTCCCAGGCCCCTAACTATGTACACAACCCCCCATTGGGCAAAGGGTAGTGGGGGATGGGGTAGGTCAATGCCACCACCAACCATGGTGTTGTGTCGCAGTTGATTTAAGCGTCATAAGGGGGATGAACAGCCCTGAGTCCAAGGGGTTCTTTGCCTTTTCTCTTTTGCCCTTTCCTGTTCATTTAATTTTGCTGTAATTTCATTATTGGCCAATATCTGTCCATTTATCTCGTGTGTCTGTTTTCCACTCTTCTCGCCATCATTCCACCTTCCTGGTACTTTTATTTTTTTTTACGTTATTCCTTGAGCAGTTTGCAAAAATAACGGAAAATCACTCTGCTTAGTATGGTGATCTGTGATCAGAGCGTTCACTACTGTGAAACACTAAGCTTTGTGACTGCTGCTAGAGATGCACAGCTACAGATGTTTAGTAAAACCTTAAAAACCTTAACCTTTTAAACAGCTCAAATTCCTCATTTTGGATTGATAAAATACATATGGTGAAGAGATAAGGGCACTGCATCCACTAGGGCTGAACGATGTGGCAGAATAATCTAATTGCAATTAGTTTTTTTCCCTAATGTTGCAACTGTGATTTGATATGTGATTATTCCTAAAGTTCATCATCTTATGTTTTTTCCAGCAAACACAAACAATTAACCATTCCATATTATAACCAACACAATATTAGATTTGACAAAGGCTGAACAATTAAAAAAAATGTAATTGTGATGATTGTAAGTTCTATCACAAATAAGAAATGGATTGTAGTATTGAAGGGTGGGATAATTTTTGTCATTCTCATATTTGATGAGAAAAAAGTACAAAAATGAAGATAAAGGGATATTTCATAGACTATTCTAAAAAAAATTTTCAGTAGTTTAAAGTAGCCACAGTCCTTTTTTCTAAACATGGAGCTGAATCTTAGCCTGATTCTTGAAATTAGAGATTTAGAATCTGACAACACTCAGTGGGTTCTTTAATTCCTGAGTCTGACAGCTTTTGCTTAGCATCAGGACTCTGAAGCCTGCAACATAGGCTGACTTCATTGGTGTAGTGTAATATATTTTATTTTGTCTTATACAACACATGGAGAGAGTTGTTCTGGCAGGAAGGCTAAACAGGATTGGGATCTCTTAATCCTTGCATGAATAAAATTTCTGATTTAAATCTTTCTGCAGTTTGCAACAGCAGCACTTAGAGGGTGCGGTGCACATGAATTGCAACACTGATAAAGATGCAAATCAGCTTTTTTTGGGAGTGGGGGGGTTTGGTCTTCAACCAAAAGCAGCTGTTTCTTTTATTGAAGCGGGCTTCTGCTCTTGTTTATTATTAATTGAAACTGTTGGTGATTGTTTGTTCCATGATTCACCACTTGCAGTATGAAGAGTTAGAAAATAATTCCAGTGTTTTAACAGGAGGCAATTGGGTGCTTTTGACAGCTGGTCTACACAGAGCACAATGGTGTTTGATAAATAAAAGGATCAGTGATGGATCAGGCTGGGTATCTGCAGAGTACCAGCTGTGGTAATTACACTAATATTACTGTCAGTGGTTCTTACATAAAAAAAGATGAATGAATGAACAGTTTTATGTCATGTCATCTACATGACTCATCCCTCATGGGATTATTCATACATTCATATTAATAAACAAAACATTCTGGTATGCATGTTTAACATAACAATTTATTGGTTCCATGCAAAAACGCGTTAGTGCCACCCAATTCTGGCGCTGGAAGCCTTACGGTTCTGTCGTTCTGTCTATATTCTCGTGTGACCACAATATCTCAAAAGTGCCAGCAGGGGATACTTCCAAATTTGGTACAAATACTCATTCTGACTTAAGAATGAACTGATGAAATTTGGTCATAAAAGGTCTACATGACCTGAAGGAAAAACATCCAGAAGGAATTTTACCATATTTAGTGAATGCTTCCCCTGATGGTCTGAAAGTACAACAATAAAAAAAGTGTCTTTATTTGAAACAATATGGCTCTTGTTTGAAGTCCCTCTAGATGGAAATGTGCTGCCATCTCTCCTGTGAAATTATGGCCACCCTGTGCTGAGTTTTGTTGTTTAGGTAATAAATCTTCAAAAGTTGAAAGTGTAAATATATCCCTTAACAATTTAAAATCTGTTCTCACGTTTAACAAAAGTGGTCTGGCTGCAGCCCTTACATCTTTGACAGCCACTCTCACAGATCGTTCATCTGAGACGCCTTCTATTGACTCTTAAAACCTAATCACAGAAGGTTTAATAAGCCGAATTAACAGTCTGCTTACAGGGAAAAAGCCTGTCCTTCATGAAGACATTCTAATGCAGCAAGTACAGCTTACTTGCTAGCTCCATTGGCTTTGTAGCTAATACTAAGCTCACAAAGTAGCTTTGTCATATGCATAACTACGTTAGCTTTAGCTATGTGTGCTTAAGCTCATGTTGCTAAAGTAAATTTGGCCACAGTGGCCAATGTTGTAATGTAACTAGTGTAGCTATGTTAGCTAAAGCTAACAAGCTAAAGTGAGCCACCGTTCAGGTAACTACTTCTAAAATGGCCCTAGACATAATTTAATCTTGGATTAGACCTCTGATCTTTTTCTGTTTTATTTATGAATTGTTCCTTAGTCTGAAATGTTTGCAATATGCTTATTTCATGAATGTAACCACCAGACTTTATGTATAAAGTTGAAATTGAAAAAAAAAAAAAAAAAAATCTAAAACTGGAAATGTGTTGTACAGTGCTTCTGTTCTGAAAAGGACAGCGTCTGAGATGAACACTCTCTTAGAGAGCTTGTCAGAGCCCATCAGAGATGCACAGGCTGCAGCCAGGCAGTCCTGCATTTAACACTCTTTCCTTGTACAATAAATTTATAATGTACAAAAAATGCTTTCAAAAATTACTTCAAATTCTGTTGTTTTAGATGGAAAAATATTTAGAACATCTTTGTGACTCCAACATACTCACATTTTTTCCTTTTTTCATGTTTCAGGCAGGAAGAAAAGACAGGAGTGATGCTCTGAACACTGCTATTGACAGGATGACAAAAAAGACCAGAGACCTTCGCAGACAGGTTTGTTTTTCTTCTTATTGTCTCCATATTCCATATGCTATGAATGTTTTTACTCACTAATACTTAACTGTGAAGTATGATTTATTTTTGGCCCAAAAATTTAAAAAAGTGTCAATAGTGCAGTTAAGATACCTAATGGTTAGCGATGTTGAATGTAAGGGGAAGAGTTCTTTGCAGAGTGGTCACTTGCTCTACTGAATGTATCAGTGCATATTCACAGGGGGATGTGTTTTTTTTAACCGTGCCTTTTTCTTTTCTTGAAATATCTTTCTTCACAGCTGCGTAAAGCTGTAATGGACCATGTCTCTGACTCTTTCCTGGAGACCAATGTTCCCCTCCTAGTCCTCATTGAAGCTGCCAAGAATGGCAACGAGAAAGAAGTCAAGGAATATGCCCAGGTGTTTCGTGAACATGCCAACAAACTGATTGAGGTAATGTAGAGTTTTTATTCTTTCACTGTCAAAATGTGGCATGACCCAAATACAGAACACTTTTATTTTGTGTTCCACTCATTCGGTTCTGGACATTTTAGCATGGCTTATAGCAATCATCAGGCTTCATCCAGCATCTCTTTTTTTCTGACTGTGGCTCTGTTCTCAGATGTTCCCATGTGCAATAAAACTTTGGGATTACAGTGCCTCAGAAAACAGCAATCTGGGATCTTTTGTCCCAAATGAAAACAAAGCAGTAAACATTGAAATTATTTTCTGTTATTTCTGTACTTGTCTTTCACTCTGTGTATGTGTATGTCCGCCTGTCTCTCACACACAGAAACAGGCGCACACATTGTAACCGCATTTTTTCAATTGAAGGCGATGCTGATTCTAATCTTAAGTTGCAATGCTGTAGAGAGCAGACAAACAGAACACTGCTTTGTGTGGTTATAGCAACAGATCAGATTTTTAAGCAAGTCTAAGAACCACAACTCAAGCAGAAGTGCTACCGCTGGGAAAATGCTGTCCTTGCCACAACAGATTGATGTACCACTTCTTATTGACCAACAACACATGCTTACAAAGATAAATATCTTTAAGTGTTCTTTCTTTGCAGCCTGCATCCTCCGCTTTTGTTGCTTCTCCCAAGTCTTAGGAGAGGCAGACTGAGATTTTACGTGTCTCATGTAAGGGTGTACAATAGGACGATCTTAGATTGTGAAGGATTAAAATGTGTTGATTATCTGCCAAATCAGAGAGTTCATAGTATTGGGCGATCTGTTTCTTTGCTCTTACATGGATGCATGTTAAGTTTTTTGTTTGCTCAGCTGCTTCACACATCAGACCCTGTTTGCAAGGTTTGAGCGCCTATTGACCAAAAAAAAAAAAGAAAAAAACTAAAATTGATCATGGACCTGAAAATAACAGGCTCTGTGTGCAAAGACCTTAATCCTTTAAAAGACCTCTTACTCAGTTGCATGGAACTGCTTTGGATTTTCCAAACTGGCAGGGCACATGTAATAAATGTTAAATTGTGTCAGATAAGGTTTGTATTTTGGATGGCAACACTGGAAGCCTTTTAACAGGCTCAAAAATCAGTACCAGAAAAAGTATGCTGAGAATCAGACAGTGAGGAGATTAGCCTCACCACAGTCAGCAGAGGTAAGCCTTATCCTGCTGTTTTAATTGTTGCTGCCCATGCTATTCTGCCTCTCTTAGTTAGCCAAGTTAATAACAAGCCTCTGCTCATGAGGCTCACCTGGAGTGATGATGTTTGGAAGACATTACAAAAAAGAAGGGAGACAATGATGTCAACAAGGTCCAGACCTTGTTTATTTTTAAGATATTTCTGTTTTTAACCAGAAAATAATCAGTTTACCCTCCATGTTTCTAAAAATGACATCAGGCCACATCCATCCCTCTTGCTCCTTGTCCAGTGTGTAGCAAGCAGATATAGATGTGTCACTACAGTCATAAGGCTGATGTCAATAAACGTTTTCCTAACAGCTTTTTGAATAAAAACAGGTAAACAGAAATCTCTTCATGTAAGTAATAACGAGCAGCAAGAAAACATTAGCTGTCCCTGTAAGTGGCCGTTACTTCAGTTTCTTGAACGTCTGTGTCAGAGCATCATATGCTGACATTTGAAAGTGGCTTCTCCCTGTGGGCAGATGACCACAAATGAGGCTTGATCGGTTGGTCCAGTGTAGCAGAGCAGCATAAGCCTTCACTTGGGAAACTGCTGAAGCGTCCAAGGGAAAAGGGGACTACACTTGGGAGTAGACCCTTAAGTAGCTCCTAAAGGCCTGAGTGTCAGATGTGACGTTAGCTATGACCTTTGTGGACTCCCTGAATGCCTGGATACTACATCAACTCATAGTAGCTCAATGGAAAAATGAAAGAACACAACTTTGATGGATATTTCTCATGGATGAAAGTGAAAATGTTTGAAAAATGTTTTTGAAACACAGCTGTATGGAATAGAGATACACTCATAATAGACATGATGACTAGGGGAGGGGATTTTTTTTTTTTATAACGATAGCATTATCTCCACTACTACCCTTATCACTTCTTTTTAGTTTCAATAGAAAAGTAGTTTTATTTGGCCATAGAATGTGCCTTTTGGTTCTATTGATAACAGAATACGTAGGCTGTAGTAGCTCTGTTTTTGAGAGTTTTTAACAGAATTGGAATATCTGTAGATAGTATCTTTAATTTATTATCTTCAATTCATTTAAATACAGAACAGTTTGATTTAATTTGGTTCAGTTCAATCCAGGAAAAACTGATGGAATCAAAATAACTTTTTGCTTTAACACAAATGAGAAAAAAGGAGAAAACGAGATCATTTCATAATAGTCTAGTGTCTTTGACCTTATTTATAAAAGAGGCTAATAGAGGCATATAGAGATGCAGAGCTAAAGCATGGTGGATCAAGCTATGATAACAAACTGCAGAGCCTCAGGGAACCAACCTCCAACATTAAATCCTGTGCAAAGATGATTCAGGTTACATTTTTACCAAACCAGGACTTCACGGACCAGTGAACTTGGGCCTTTGATTGGTTAACAGGTCCAGATCAGTCTATCTTTACATCACCAGTAGCGAGCCAACTAGCTTTTATCCTGCCAGTTCGAACAACTATTTGAAGTTTGGGGGTTTTAACTTTAACTGCTTTGAGTATAGGTGGATGCCTAACCTGCAGCAGCAGATGAGTTGACACAAGTCTTTTTTTTATATATACTGGCAGTTGAATGCTTTTTTCAGTTTAAATGGATTCAAAATGCTGATATGCTTCATACTTACTGGCTAGCTATTCAAATATTTTTAAAAACTTTATTAAACGTTCATTTGTGCTGTAGTAGTTCAAGTGACTTAACTGGCCATGTCACAGGACCTTCAAGATTTAATTGCAGTAGTGATAAGCTAAATGGTTATAGATTTTCAGCTTTTTGAAAATGTTGAACAGGGTCCATTTGGAATTGGATTTTGACCTCTATCTTTGTTAGTGGCATAAGTATTGAACTAGTTTTCCGTTGGTTTTTTTTTTCCAGGTAGATAGACTGTTGGGAGGCTTGAAAATGAAATCCCACACACATAGCAACCCTTTTTTATGTGTAGTGATAGTTTTAGTGCCTGACACATCTTTAATCCTAATTATTTCATTACCTGCCCAGTCTCCATGTATATAAAGTGTTTTTTAATGCAGACTTGCTAAAACATTCATACACTTGAAGAAGTTTTGTCACACATAAATAATGATAGCCACCTATCTGTGGACCAGTATTTAATAACATTTGAGCCCTCTACAGCATCAAATAACATATGAGCCATCTGCAGTATCAATAAAGCATGACAAATCCATGATCTGAAGTCTAAATATGATTCATAAAAACAGCATGCATGCTCAGTGACATTTTAACTAAAACCAACGAAGAAAACATTTTCAAAGATGATTGAACCAAAAGGTGGCATTTCAGACACTGCTGTGCTAAAACTGGTTAGTTTAATCAAATTAACACCACAAATAACTGATTTAATTACAGCAATTCTTTTAATTTGGCAAGATTCAGACACAGCCAAATCAAGAATTTTTCTACCTTGCATTATAACATACCTTTATTAGGGCTGGGACTTTATTGTGTTAATTAAGATTAATTATAACTCAGCTTTCATTTTGATACTTTAAACCACTTACACAAAAACACAAGAGAGAGATTAATGCTTTTTGCTGCTGTTAATTCAGCAAATAATTTTAAAGCAAATGTCTGGCAGTTGTTCTAAATGGCCAGAATTCTTGAGGACTGCCGGTCATTTTGGCCAGGGACAAAAAAAGTCTAGCGGAAACGCTGCTGTCGACCACTCTCGGTGGTAGAAGATAAGGGGCTAGAAGCGCTGCTACAGATTGCATCATCTGACCAAAATTATGAACTGCCATGCAGAAAGAAAATTTCAAACAGTGCAATCACAATATTCCTTATTCATATTGCACTTTATGTTAACTTTCAATGATGAAAATCAACACAATTTTGTTGTTTAAGCTCATTTATGTGTCTATTTATTGATTCAGTCATATACAAAAATCCATTTCAATTGAAAAATGTTGCTTCTTGTGTCAAATATTGATATGCGATTAATTGAGATTAATTAGTTACAAAGCCTCTAATTAATTAGATTAATTTTTTTAATCAAGTCCCACCACTAACCTTTATTTAAGTGCTTACTTTAGATTATGAATGTTACTAAGGTAATTTATCTTAAAGTATGCCTAAATGCTGAGTCAGGTGTTGTGCTGTCATTACATGGAAAATATAGAGACAGCTTGAACCATGAGGTCATTAGTTGTTTTAACTGTGAAAAGAAAACAGAGGGTATATGTGTGTGTGTGTGTGTGTATATGTCAGAGAGCGAGAGTAAGAAAGAGATTTCAAAGTTGTTTTGTGATTTGTCAATGAAGGGGTTTTTATGTGATGAAAGTATCAAGGTTTCACCACACGTGCCTCATATAATTAACCTTGCAAAGCAGATGGATACACCCGTTTCCTTGTTTTTCACTGGCGAATCCATCTTGCAAAGCTCCCGTCTGAACCGTTTGGGCCTGGTTAGAAAGTGACAGGACCAATCAGCGACGAAGGGCAGTACTTTCAGGCTCAGCAGGGTCGTGACATAAACAAGCAGCAGCAAGAGGCCAGTGCAATTATGGTGGAAGAGCTTAGCGTGAATGCTGCTAAAGCTATGCTAAAGCACCAGTTTTATCAGAACTTGACGACATTTCTTTGTTAAAAGAAGACCAAAGAACAGCAGTGAGTTGTTTTCTTTTCAACAACGACAAACGTCGTGTACTTACATGTCTAGTTGTCATGTTTCGCGTTATTCCTCGATAGCGGCTACGTCACATGTTTTGTTGCTCTGATTGGCCAGTAGAGATGTGACAGACAAAACGTTCATCCAGTCAAACTCCGAGTTTTTTTCAAAGCCTCTGCCTTTTCTCAAACGTGTCCTATTGAAGCTTTCCCAGATGGATGTGTGAAACAAATCCATCTGGCGTTATCATATAATAGTATTACATCGAAATCATATTCTATTGTTTATAATGAGGATGTTGTGCACCAAAAGGCCTTCATAATGGTAAAGAAATCAATTGCTAATGCCATGTTTTCATTCTTTTATAAGCTTTTGCCACCACTAGCTGCAAGTGCTAAAAGAACACAGCTAAATATATTACTTTTCGTGGAATACACGCCTGTAGAGCAATTCAACATCAGTGCAACAGCAGAAGGTGAGTCACAGCAGGACTCCAGGTTTTCAACTCTCACTGAAATTGCTTAACATTTCCCTGCAAATGCATCGTGTAAAATAAATATTGAATGATATTATAAGAAGCCCTGGAATAGGGCCTCCCTCAAACAGCATGGATGTAAGTGTTGCAGTTACCGTATTCGCAGTATAAAATGTTTTGTGCCATGTCACACAAAGAATATGCTTTAAATGCAATATGTCCCTGATTCAGGGTCAGAGAAAGCAAAATGTCACCAATCTCTGACTGTTGATATGACATCATAAGTAGTGCATGTGCAGGCCGCCTCCAGGCAAATGGTGCATTAGTTCACACACGTTTAAAAGCAACATGACGACTGACCCACATTTCGGCCCTTTAAACAGCTCACCTACTCTCTTATTTGTCAAATGTCATCATCGAGAAGACAGCATTTGTATCATTACATAAGGCAAAGAATGTATGTATTGTGCTGTGATTTACCTAACCCATTAAATCCCTCTCTATAGATGTTAAGTGCAGGCTAATAAACAGCCTGTTAACCGATTATGATAAAATACAACCTGCTTCTAAAAGACTAAACACATATTTTTTTCAAACATGACCTTTAAGCATGACTTAATTTCTAACATGCTTGAACCTCATATGTGGAGCAGCAATAAAAAGGAAAGACAGCTTCAGATTTAACCTTAACTTTCAAAATGTTTTCTCACCTTCTCTCATCATGCCTGGATATCTGCTACTTTCCCTGTTTGGCTTTACTTCCTTGAGCTTTCTGACTGCCTTTTCTCTTTTTTAAGTGTGTTCATAAAGACTGAATGTTTTCATTCTCATGGTAATTATGGCAAAGTTTGAATTATTTCTGTTACTGACTGTTGTTAATGAGCCACTACAGGGTAGCCTTTGATAACTCTATTGTTCCCTTTTTAAAATCTAGACGGTATCCATCACATGAAGCTCAGACTTTTACACACAGCATTTCAGTTAGTTAAAGAGGTGGTATGATAAAATCGGCACTTTGTGATGAAGCCATGAGGATAAAATTTATTGGATAGTCTCCTATATGTCTATGCAGCACAATTGTGTTTCATGGGATTGGGGGATGTGTGTATACCTTTGCTACCCGACGAACCTGTAATTGTGTACTTGTATGGAAAGAAGATACATTTTTGATTATGTTTGCACTGACTGGGTAAACTCTGACTCCCCTGACACTTAAGAGTATGGTACAGTGTGGCAAGCAAAATACTGTTAGTTGACTTAAGTGTAGAATTTCCTTCTTTGGCTTCCTTCGCAGTCCCTTTATGCTGAAAACGCTGTTTTCCCGGAGGTATCACGGTGAGAGCAAAAGAACGCTTTTGTGAAAGATCATGAAAGTAAAAACACAGGTCTAAAGTGCCGTTTTCTCTTTTTGCACCCGCTCTCTCTCACCCCTCCTCTCAGGATACTGAATGTTCTCCCTGTGGTCCCTGCATGTGTTTGCATAGTGATGCAGAATGTGTTTATATCAATGTTTCAGTGCCTCACCAGAGCGCTGGAATAAGTGCTTCTCATCAGCAAAATTGCACAGAAATTTCTTGGTGGGGGCAGGTTTCCTCTTGTAGAAATGACTGAAGAGGAGAGGATCCTTCACACTCAGTGATTCATTCCACTACCCGTGCTTCAATGGAAAATTCTTTTTCACAGATATGCCCCACAGTTCTGTGCTTTTATCATAGCTTTGGATCAACTAGCTTGAATCTTGAAATCCCAAAACCCAACACAGCTCATTAGGGCAAGCATTTGCAATCAGATAGAAAAACAGAGAGTTAACCTTTTCTTTCTTCTTATTTTTCTGAGAAAAGAATTATAAATATTATAAAGTGGAAATCCAAGCTTTCCATTATTAATCCCTCACTTAGTTTTTAGACTGTCTCTATGCTTGTTTTTCTCCTTTTCTTTTCCTACAGCTGTAAAAGCTATCATGTCTAAGTCTTTTTATAGTATAGTTGGCTGTTCAGCGCTACTAAAATCTTGATGTTATAGTAAAAATAGGTTTTGGTTAACAGCATACTTATCATTTTGCTGTGTGACCCAGATCTCAGCAATTAAATGAATGGGTAAAATATAACTGATTGATTGGCTACAAAAATAAGACACAGGTTGTTAAAAATCCCTTTCAGTCTTGTTCCTGCTTTAGTGAAGTCAGAAGCGTGTTTTTGTCTTTGTAATTGATTATGTTTAGCACATTCTCTGTCGATTGGATAATCCCACTTTGGCACTGTTCCCCATATCCCAGGCATTCTGTTTTAGCATTGTTGCCAGTACATCCCTACCAATAAATGGGATTCTTCACAGACTCTGACCCAATTTTTTTGTGAATATGAGGAGAAGCATAATGTTGCTCTGAAAGACACATGAATATTTAAAAATAATCACGGCAGGGATGATTTGTTGGTCAATACAAGAAAATATACTCACACACCATAAATGTTGGCAGCCTGGAGCAGGACCTGCTGAGCTCAGCACTCCAGTTCTCACTCGTTTTTGAAAGTGTCAGGAATATTTTGCCTCTCTTATTCCAGGAACGTAATGGCAGTCTGGCAGCCTCATGTTATGGCCACGTCCTCAATTCACCAGCACCAACTTCTACTAGCATTTGTGGAAATTTAGCTTTTTGTACAGAACAAATGCAGAACTTTTATTTTATCTATTCGCTCTACAGCTTAGCTTTTGTTTTCCCTCCCACTTGTCCCTTTTTCCCCTCTGTGTCATCATATTGTATCATTTTAGCAGCTTTATAAATTAATCCTCAGCAGTGGATTTGTATTCCGCTGGGATTACTTGTATTTCAGCGCTGCTCCATTTCTGATAGAGAAGAATTCCGAACCCAGGCTACCATAATGAACTTATCTGAGTTTAATTATATATTTATGTGTTGCTCTTTCTGTGTTTCCCTGAAGATAAGACTGTTTCAGAGTTCTTGTCTGTGGCTAAAAGGGAGATATGTGTGTTTTCTGTTTAGGTGGCCAATCTGGCATGCTCTATCTCCAACAATGAAGAGGGAGTGAAGCTGGTCCGCATGGCAGCATCTCAACTGGAAAGTCTTTGCCCCCAGGTATGTGGCTGTTTTGCCCCCTTCTTCTATTCAACACTCTGATTCAGCTTCTTGAGAGGCTGCCATGTTGCCTTTTAATACAAGCACGAGGAGTTGCCAATATGAAATGCTGGTTTTTTATATTTGTAGTTTGTACATCATAACAAAACGATAACATGTTCCCTGAAAAAATAAGTGAGTATAGCACAGAACGAAAAACTCTTATCACAATATTTAAAAAGTTTGTTGCATCTTCAAAACCAACCACTAACTGAACAACTTGCTTATTAAGTGAATGTACTTAAATTAAACAAAGAATTTTTAAAAATCACAGCAGTCTATGAATGGCTAATGAAGCAAACAGCCAATCATTATTAAAGATTTTGGGATGCAGTTGAGAAGAATGACACAGGCGGCTCATCTCCATATTCAGTCATAAAGCAAGAGCAAACTGCAGGAAGCTGACTAACCTTATAGGAGTGTTGGTGCTTGAAAATTGTTAGAGTGATAGGATTTGGAAATCAGACCTTGCTGCTGTAGTCTTTTTTTTTTTTTGATCAATTTTTTTTAGGCTGGAACAACAGACATTGGCCAAAATGAATATGTAACTATCACAATATTTCATAAACTCTAATATTGTGCATCCCTGGTCAAAATTAAGACATAAAATTAAGTACATGTTTTATTTTCTGAAATTTAAAGTCTGAAATTTAGGGACTTACAGTTAAGCCTAAAGTCATATCTGCATGCTTAGCATGCACACACTCCTCTGCCACTCTGTCACGTCATCACACCTGTGCGATGAGGTAAGAAAACCTTGTTGCAAAGACCAATTTTCTTGTGGTACGTGCGACATATATGTCACACCTTACAGCCCTGTAAAATAAAAAATGCATTTAATAAAAGAAGAAATATGGACACAATCACACCTTCCATGACAAGACTGCAACTATTTCTTGATATCACTTGCAGCCATGCTGTTTCACATCCCTGTGAGCAAATTGATTCACTCACTTTCTGTGCCCTCATATAACCTCTCCCACCAGTGCTGAACTCTCAGAGCATTTTTAGGTCTGTATTCCCCAAGATTCAGCATTTCCTCATGTCAAAACTGTAAATGGTTTGAACTAACTCTGGGGTTGCAGTTTGTCTCTTGTATAACGGACAAAGAAAATAAGTTTGGTTTTTGTGATGAAAATAAACAAAGCAAATGATACTTAACGGTTTATTGTATATCAGCCATTGTCTTCTAGTCCTTATCTATACACAAAAGATCTAGCAGTTTTTTTCTATGCTACAGTTGCTTCTTTTAGTGTCATCTAATAACTCCCCTTTACACTGAGCCCTTATATTCACAGTTGTCTCTCCCCCCAAAACAAGCAGCAAGTAGTGCATTTCATTCAGTCTTTCAGAATGTTTCGTCTCTGTAATCACTCCCAGGAATGAACTGGTTTTGTGCTGCAGTCCCAACATTGGGGTGGGAGTGTGGGGGGCTTTATGCAATCAACCTATGCTAATGTTGTGGCTGAGGGCTATGCTTTAATGGAGCTTTAATGGTTGTAATTGGGTGATTACAGGTGATTAATGCAGCGTTAGCCCTTGCTGCCAAACCCAACAGTAAGGTGGCCCAGGACAATATGGATTTGTTCAAGGAGCAATGGGAGAAGCAGGTCCGCGTCCTCACTGATGCTGTTGATGACATAACATCTATTGATGACTTCCTTTCTGTGTCAGGTGAGTGGTGCTTATTCATTACAAGAAATGAGTTGTTCTGTTGGAGGATCATTGATGAGAACATTTGCAATGCACTGTTTGTCACATGACGCTCTTGCTCAGTGTTGAAATGGACTGACACAAAGCAGTTAGAGCCATTCTTAAGAGAGTGTGAATAACTGTGAAGAATGTGAAATATTAGTCTTTTCCATAGAGAGTCATACATACCAAGGCTGACTGGACTCCACGGAGGAAGGTACTGAAGCATCAGCAGCAGTACATCTACAATTGACATCCTGTCACATGTGTTAAACCACACAAATGGTTTGTCAGGCATACCCTTACAGAGTTCTCGTTAAGCATTAAGCAGAGTGACTTCTCTCACCTCCAGCCAAGGACAGGCTGTAATTTACGCAGTGGACATTTGCATTTAACAGGCTCCCATTAATAAGCAGTCTGAGAATTTGTCTTTATTCCTCTCCATCCTATATGAGAGTTTCCCAGTGGCCCTTTTAATTTCAGGACCATTCAGCTTCAAATGTGCACTGAGAGTTTCCTGACTAGAGGTATTCTCTCATTATGACACGTAACCTTTTCCTCCTCAGATTATCATGTGACTTGAATGGGGGAAAAAATGTAGAGTATGTGTTGAGGTCAAATTTAATTCTAACATTTGGTAGCATGTTAGGGGAAAAATGGTTCTGAGTTTACACTAATAACTGCATCATTGTTTTTAATCCCCAGAGAACCACATCCTGGAGGATGTGAATAAATGTGTCATCGCACTGCAGGAGAAGGATGTTGATGGTTTGGATCGCACTGCTGGAGCTATTCGAGGACGTGCTGCCAGAGTTGTCCATGTCGTCACGTCTGAAATGGACAATTACGAGCCTGGAGTCTACACAGAAAAAGTACTGGAAGCCACCAAGCTCCTTACTGACACAGGTACAGAAGAAACATGGTTATTTTCCAATTTGATTTAACAATTCTTGTTACTTTTGTCAGTGGAGTGCATTAATAAACATTGAGATTTTAAAGTCACATGGCTTAAATTTAAAGAGACACATAGCAGAATACATTGGAAGATGTGTTCTGCCTATTGACTGTGGCTTTATGTCTACAAAGGCAAAAAAAACATTTATTGACATTTTGGAAAAGAGAGCGCTAACTTTTTTTTTTTTTTTTAAAGATTTATTTTGGGCATTTTTGTGCCTTTATTAGATAGAGGAGGACAGTTGATAGAGTCGGAAACAGGGTCAAGAGTGGGGGAGAGACATGCGGTAAAGGGCCTCAGGCCAGATTTGAACCCGGGCCACCCACGTACATGGGGAGCACCTTTAACCACTAGGCCACTTGCTCCCCCAAGAGAGCACTAACTTTAAATTCATTTTTAACTTGTAACTGGTAAGTGGTAACCTTGCAAAGCAGATGGATACGCCTGTTTCTGTGTTTCTCACTGGTGAATCCATCTCGCAAAGCTTCCGTCTGAACCGTTTGGGCCCGGTTAGAAAGTGACAGGACCAATCAGCGACAAGGGGCAGTACTTTCAGACGCAGCAGAGTTGTGATGTAAGCAAGCAGCAACAAGAGGCCAGTGCCATTAAGGCGGAAGACATTAGCGTGGATGCTGCTAAAGCGCCAGTTTTATCAGAACTTAACATTTCTTTGTTAAAAGAAGAACAAAGAATTGCAGTGAGTTGTTTTCTTTTCAAAAGCAACAAAAGTTGTGTACTGACATGTCTATAGTCGCCATGCTGCGCCACATGGTTGATGTTTTACAAACTTTTTAAGTCAGTAAGGTGAAACAAAATGGTAGAAATACCTTAGGGCTCAGAGTAAAATATTCCACCCTTTTTTTTATTTCATTCCTTAAATTGTTCGGTCACTAGGGCGTACATAGTGAAAATGCCAAGCCCCCTCATTTTTTTTGTTTATTTATTTTTTTGGTAAAAGATAGACTATTAATTGTAATACATTACCTGAGCTAATTGACTTTGTATTGGCATGATTTTACGTCAACTTTAACGTGGATAAAGGTTTGTGTCATATATGGTCATTCTTCTAATGTCTGCTCTTTAATGTTTTCATGGCTTTCATTGTGGATACTAATTTAAGCTTGATTTTTTTATGGCATTTAGAAAGCTTAACATTCAAGTAGCATCAGAATTGTCTTAGAAAATGCAATTTTCTGATTACACCCAATCCCGTATTTGTTATGAATTTGACATTTGAGAATATAAGCACTTCAACTCAGCTTTTACTACTTATATCCACATCAGACATTGTTTAGTTGCCAGCTAGGCCTGAATCTTTCACCCTGAGTTATGTTGTAAAAGATGTTTCTGTCCTTATACTCCACTGTATCATTATTAGACAGTGTATATGAGACGTGTTAGCTTCCATCACTAACAAGCTAACAAGATGGTAGAACAATTTATCAGTTGTCAGATTTTGGAGCAGTCTGGCTCTCTTGAGGTTGGGCCCATTAAAAGTCAGAATATGTGGAGTGCTCTAATTCAGGCTGGATTTCTGCCGCGGCTGAGACACTGTCTGTAGAATTGGTCTGCTTTTTTTTTCCATACAGTTAATAGAAGGAAAATAATAGTGCATAAAACTGAAAATATTTTTTTATGTGTGTACATTAAAATGTTTGAGAGATTTTGATTTATGAGAAGAATCTAGATTTACTCAGCGTCTTCTGCTAGTTTTACTTTTGACATAGAGCCTGTAACCAAAGTCCGCCTCCTCCTCCTTGTGTCAGAGCATTTGTTTTCAAGGATAACATAAGTTTTGAAATGATTTGGCTCGACGCCACGTTAAGGCCGGCCACACACTACAGGATTTTAAGCCCGATTTTAGGCAAGATTTGACCGCCCCGACGATTGTGGGGACATATACTGACTGGAGCCTCATCGCAAACAATTATTTGTCTGAGTAGTCTGCATGTGGGTGGTGTCAACACAATTGATTTACTGCTCCAAATTGCATTGTAGCCTCCCAGACCCTGAATTTTAAATATCAAACATGTTTGATATTTACGATTCTATGTCATAGTGCCGCTGACGGAGAACCCACAACAACCAATGAGAGCGAGCACACTGGGTAGCGTCACCAGACGGATCATACGTACTTTCACCTCTCACAACCATGAACACAACTGTACCTTAATTCCAGCCAGAATTTCGTCCTGAGTCTAACGCATGCCAGAGCAGCCTGTTCTGGAGAGACAACAAGTCGGTATCGACACACATCCATGTTTGTGTGTTTTTTCTGAAGTCACGTGATCACATGAGGTCGTAGGCAGGTCGGCAGGTGTGTGGTCTCCAGTGATCTGACAATCTAGCTGAGTCGTCTAGTGTATGCATTCAGAGGATTAAAATGAAAAATCGTTTAAAACTTTCCTCATGTCTGTAGTGTTGTCCTCACCTCTCTAGTGTATGGCCAGCCTAACACAGGGCAGCAGGACCAGAATCTCTGTAGAATGTGCTTTTAATACTGGTATCATGCTTATCTTCAGCCCAATAGTTAAAAAAAAAAAAATATATATGTATATACACACACACAGTGCTTAACAAATTTATTAGACCACCTGTCATATTTGTCTCAAAGACCATACAGCATCATGAAGTGCTTTAATGCAGACTCTTTCATTTTCAGTGAGCTCTCCACGTTTTACCATTTTGAACAGGAATGGGGGATTTCAAACTGAATTCACCCAAATTTGAGCTGGCTCACTGGGCTTCTCTGAGAAGTCAGAAAATTAATCAAGCATAACATTCAAGCACTAAAACTCATTTTTCTGTTCAGGAATGCAAGTAAATAACTATAATTTGACATATTAATCAAGAAATATTAATGTGCTTTACTATTTTTTCAGATTTTTGTAAATCAGTAAATTTGAAAATTCATGGATAACAATAATAATTATATTTTAGCATTAAAAATATCATTTGGGTGAAAGAGCTTCTACATATTGGTGTATTAACCATTGCAGAAACATCAAAAATGGTTTTGGTAATTACCAATTGTGTTAATTTAGGGCAGCTGCGGCATAAACCTTACTTTGGTCAGGGTTAGGGTGGTCTAATAAATTTGTTGAGCACTGTATATATATGTATATATATAAAAGCAAGCAGGTTGAACTGTTCTAAATTTTATTTTTAAATATGAGATAATTCTAGTTCTAAGTCTTGGAGAACATGGCTTTAATGGAGACTCCAGCTAGCCTCATATTAATAACTAAATTTTTTTTTTTTGGTTCCTGTAAATGAACAAGACAAAGAACATGTCAGCACTTTTTCTCATATTTTCAACATATATCTTCTTAAAATTGCCTATTTCTTTAATAGTATATGACTAGATTGTACATTAAAGGTCATTTCACAATGCTGCCAGTTCTATAAAGGAGCAGGTAGATTTTTGAAACAACTGGCAGCAGTGGCAGGTTGACCCAAAAATTAATTTCCTATTCAGGACTGGACTGAGCTCAAAAGCTGTCCACTAGACATCATAATACTTCTTTCTGCTTTTTGTCTTTAATGTGAAATTATTTAAAACTCCTCTGTGCTGGAAGGGAATTCTGATCAGTGTACCCACAACACACAAAATGCTTCCTAATGTTTTTTTCTTAAGTATTTGATTTTTCAGCACCTTTATCTCAGGACTGTGCATAGGTCAAATATGGTCCACAAACACAGAGAAAAACCTTTACTTTTCTCACTGTTCTTGCCCCCTACATCTGCATCCTGACATCCACTTCTTTACCATATAGCTAAAGCTGAATCCTAAATACAGGATGTGAAATACTATTAATGCAGATGTGCTGAAAAGCCCTCCGGAGCTGTTATATCGTCACTGGGGCAAAGTACATGCCTGCTGGGAGAGCTTTGTGAAACCTTCTACTGTAAAACTCTGTTACGCCCATTATGGGATCCGTTCCCCTCAGCACTTTTCCCTATTTCTCATGCTAGAGTAGATGGCAGCACATTGAATAAGAAGACCGACAGTCCAAACTGTTAAATCATACTGGGGCAGTAAGAATTTTTTCTGTAAAAGAAAATGGAAATGGAAAAGAATAAGGACTCACTAGAAGGACTGGACAATTAATCGAGTTTCAGTTTCAATCAGGATTTTGGCACCCAAGGATTATAAAACAAGATAATCTTGCCATATCATGTTCTTGTTTAGTCCATAGGTTTTTTTGATGTGGTAATTGTTTTAGTCTTTGTCCTTCAATTTTTTTTGTTTCTTCATTGTTATTTTTACCTCGGCCAAGGAGGCTATGTGATTGGGTGGGTTTGTTCATGTATTGGTTAGTTTGTTTGTTAGTTTGCTTATTAGCAACATAACTCAACAAGTTGTGGATGGATTTTGATGAAATTTTCAGGAAATGTCAGAAATGGTATAAGGAAGAACTGATTAGATTAGATCCAGGATTTTTTTTTTTTTAAGTGCGGGTATTTTGCCTTTGTTCAAGGCTTTACACCATCTCTCTGATACCCATGTAGTAGCTTTACATGGTTTACAGCTCAAAAAACTCGTCATGTTTCTCACACTGGCATCCTGAAAAACCCTTATTTTAACTTCCGTCTGAAACGCTTCATTTTTCGCTGCTGTCTCTTTAACATCCCCCCGCTCCACGGACCTGCTTTCCTCCGATTGGCCGATTTTCCGGAGGCTGGCCGGCAGCAGGACTTAATGTTTTGTGCCCGCCTCCTCCGATGTGGCTAATGTTGTTATGCTAGTAGTTGAAAACTTTGAATGAACTGATCCGACTGAGTAAAATATGGTGAATTTTGATATACGTCCGCACGTGTTAGACCCAGAGTATGATCCTTATAGTTTGGAGAGAGGGGGGAAGAAAAGCAGCAACAGCGAAGGATAGAGCAGGACATATCTGTTTGGTAAGTGTTTAATTACTGTGTTGCTAAATGGCTAAATGGCTAAAAGGCCTTGTAGGGCGGTCTGTTCTGCTTTGCCGGCAGTACGGACGAACCACGAACCAGTCAGGAGATCCTATTGCGATGACCTCATCAGTTCGCTCCATCAAAATCTCGTCTCGGGAGAATCTCGTAGAAATTTTCAACAAATCGTTTTCATCAGTTTACACACTAATTACAAGATTACTGCCGCATACGTTTATCTTGTGGTTTGAAAATTTGCATACGTGGAGTATGGACACCCAATATTGTGACTTTATATTTATGTTTTAAAAAAATCAGAAAAGTATAATACCCCTTCTTTAAAGGATTCTGTACTATTGGGAGATCGGGCTAATTGCGGAGGTCTTTGTTCTCCAAGTGCTTTTCTAGTATAGCATTATTTTTTACATATTGATGATTGCTACTAGAATTTACTGTCCTGTTTTGCTTATTTTTAAAGTGTTAAAAGTGTTTAGGTTGGGTATGTGCCAATGTTGTTAAATTGCATTTAATAATTGTGATTTTAAGGCCAATCAAAATAATAGTTCTCATGGTTTTTGCTGTGATCGAGCAGCCCTACTTACTAGTATATTTTTGCTTTATTTTTATCATTATGATTTTTATTTTTTGTTTTATGATTGTCTCATGCAAAATGTTTTCAACACTCCCTAGGTGTTAGATTAAGCCAAGTCCCATTGTGCCCTTATTTGTGTTCCAGTCACTTTGGCTGTGTGCTTCTCTTTGTGTTTTTATTGGAGTGAATCTTCATTGATGTTGTTCTTCTCTTCCTCCCACCTTTGTCTCACCTTCCACAGTCATGCCACGGTTCACAGAGCAAGTAGAGTCTGCAGTGGAGGCCTTGAGTGCAAACCCCTCGCTGCCCGTGGATGAGAATGAGTTCATTGACGCGTCCCGTCTGGTCTATGATGGCATTCGTGACATTCGCAAGGCTGTGCTCATGATCAGAGTAAGTTGGGTGGTTTTTCTGCCCATTCAAAATAAAATAAAACCACCCCCCCCCCCAAAAAAAAAAAAAAAAAAAACAGCGAGAGCTATTTTTAAACTTCAATGATGGCATTTCCTCTTCCTGTTCTGCATTTAATCTGGACCTGATCTTCCCTAGAGCATGGACTAAGTTGTCAGGACTAAATAAATGCTGTTTTCTACAGGACATTTTCACTTACATAGAAAGGTTTACCTTTGACCACATTAAGAAGCTGTAATCTTTTAAAAACCACACAAGCTCTGTGTAAAGGTCAAAATTCATCTACCATGGAGAGGATTTATGGTGACGGTTCAAGGTTTATTTGATGTTCTTGGATTTAAAACATTTCAACCAAAGTCATCCAATCCACAGCATTGTAAGAGGCCTTGGTTATTGTAGTGTGATGTAATTGTATATATATAGCCATTGATGTGTGCACCAGATGCTGATTTTAATGGAACGTGAGAAACTGTGTATGCGTGCAATCCTAGAAGCCAGTGATTAACTTGTCTCATGCAAGAGCAGACCTAATTGACCAGACTTGCAATCTAGTGTAACAGCAGACTTGGTTGTCTGTGGGTTAATGGCCTTTGCTTGAGTAGAACTATAACTGAGACAGATGGTAGTTGGGTACCTAATTGACTGACTATGTGCCGACAACAAAAGCCACTCCAGCTGTAAAGAGAAATGGATAGTTCTTACAGTATATAACTACATTAACTACTTAAGACTGCTGAATGGGATTTTTATATATTAAGAAGAAAGTGGATTTGTTTAAAATGCTTCTTGTGTGTAACAGTATCTAATTATATATTTGCTATGTAGAGCTACAATGAGCTGGTTGGTTGTATTATGTCATCTTCCATTATTTTCAACACTTTAATGGTCTGAATTAGAATCATTAGTCTTGACAGCACATTTTGTGTTGACAGTGGTGTTCAAAAGCTCCGCCCGGGCTCCCATGAATAATGCTGCTCAGACATAGACAAACCCAAATGAGTGAGGGACATTCATGCGGTATTTGCATTATAATAAGCGATTGATTTAAGATGGAGGTTTTAATTAGCATTCTTTAGTCGGACTGCAAGCCAGAGAGCTACATTCAATTTCCATCTGCCCCAGCTCCACTCCTGTTATCCAGATTGATTAAGCTGTTAACACTGGGCCTGTGGGGCAAGCTGAACACTGGCAGGTGGGTGTGTGTGTAGGTGGGCAGGTGTGTTAAAAATAACAGAGGATTTATGAGAAATCTTTCATACTTATAATTAATCCGTCAGAATGAATCTGCCTCTCTGACTAGTAGATAATGGTGAGAATCAACTCAAACTTCATCTGTTATCATAAAATGGAAATTATGTAGTTCCCCATGGGGTTGCCAGGATTTTTTTTGATTAGGCATTTAGGGTAATCATCACAGGTTTGGTGGTCATTATTCAGCAGGGAATATTTCAGCTGCTTTACACATCTATAGAGCAGCCTCTTTAAGATCACTATCACAGTTTATTCATTTTTCATACAAAGAAATGGTGAAATGCACTTCTCTGAAAACTTAAAGCTCATGTATGAACAGCATGACTCCAAACTAGTAAATTCTGTCCACCAGGTCTCACTCAAATACTATTCTTAACAGCTGAACAAATAACTGAACACAAATGGCTTAATTGAGCGCAGCTTGTTCGTTTAAAACCCTGGTCGCCGATAGGGATTTCACGATTACAGATTTTCTTGGTGTGATTGTTGTCAGAGAAATAATTGCGATTTTACGATTATCACGATTATTTTTGCATTAATTAATTTCACACTACCATGAATGAGTAAAATCACATGAACGCTCCTTATAGGTGTTGTATTTTAATTTATTTCCATCTTAGGATGCTCTCATAACAAAATAATATATCAACAATGTCAAGTAACCAATAATTACCAGTAAAATGTTAATAATCCCATTTGGATGGACCACTCGAGTGATCTTAGCTGAGTAGTGTTTGAGCTAAAAAGCTATAATTCAGTCAGTCACATCTATTTTATATCCCTCAAATATAAACACATTATTCATATTCACAACTGTATTTATTAAAGTTTCTCGTCAAAAACTAAATTTTCCCATTTTTATGGGGCATTTGAACACATCATAACATATAGACTACAGTTGGCTAATTTACTGAGGTTACGTGAACGCATCATATTTTCTGTCTTCAGCTCGTAAAGTTTGCTAATTAACTTCAATTCTGCCGATTCCACCGCAGATTTCTACACTGGATTAATATTGTTAACAAACAGGACTTGCTCAAAGTTTTGGAGCACTTTTCAGCATTTATCTGAGCAGCTGAAGAAAAAACTGTCCTGAAGCAGCCGAAGTGAGGGATACCTTACTCCCAGCACTGGATAGCAGCAGGATACCGTATTATAGCATGCAACTCACGGGAAGCGTCTTTTTTTCCTCAAGCCGACAGTTTAAGGTACATTCTTGTTTGATGTGATGCATGACTCTTCTAGTTTATGTTTCCCTTGAAAGAACTGATATATGTTTTCACACCAGTCTTATCTTAAAATGATGTTACATCACAGAGCCTGTGAGACTCGATAGCAGTATTGATAAGCTAAAACGTCTTGATTTCGGGTGTTTAAAAACCACAGAACCGGGTCCTTATAGACCTGGGTTTTGATCCCCATCCCTAACATTGACATGACTTAACCCAGTTACTATTTTCCTGTACTTTGGCATACAACGCTGGGTGGTTATCCCACAGGTGCTGAAGTATTGCCTGATTTCATGGCAATTTTTTTGTGGCATGTTTTAAATTTAGGCTGGCCGTCTTCCACAATGACACCCTGGTCATTTTTTTGTATCCAAAAAATTCTTCACAGCTGACTTGAACCGTTTATTTGGAGGGAATAGCTTTTCCTCTTCCATGCTGTAGTTTGTTTGGGACTGTGACACGCCTCCACCTGCAACTGCAGGCAGCAACAGGAGGCGGTGACACGCGGTTGTTGTGTAACTTTGATTTCGTTCTGGGCGAGTTGCGCTGACGTACCAATATGGTTCCCGGCATAATATTTTCTGGAAATTGACGGTATTTAGGAAACGTTACAATGAACTAGTCTTAAAATTTAATACCGCTCTTAATTGTGAAAATGGGTAACCGTGCCATCCCTAGTCACTGATTAGTCTCACTGTTGTTACTCCTGTGCAGTCTCAATTAGAAGGACACTTCTGTCGAAAAGGTGGAGCTACATACAGTAGAGGGTCTGCACTGACGTAACTTTCAGTGTTTGACACGACTGCTCAGCTGAGCAGCAAACACAGCCATCTGCAATATCAGACAGCTGCCCCCCACAAACACACACACATGTGAAATTACATACTATGTGAAATAGGTAGCATTTGTCTTGCATACACATGCCGTACTTGAAATGCAGTTCCAAGACAACAAAACTAAACTTCACCAGAACAATAAAATGGAAACTTAATTCTACACACTTGCATCTGAATATATGACATGGCCTCATGAAGTTAAATAAGTTAAATACTTGACGTTTTGAATCAATCACGTCAGTGCTTCGAACGAAGCATGCATAGCTGTATGTATTGTTTAGTGGGAGGAATCAGGTTTGAAAAAAGGAAACAAAGCTATAAGTCTGGTGTTTCATTTTGCAAGACAGTTGTGCCACCGTTTCTGGGGATGTGTTTTATGTTTTGGTAAAAAGTATCAATCATGTTTCTTGTAATTAGTTTAGGCAAATTTTTAAAAAACATGAATGTCTATGTCAAAGAATAGTTTCCGTGGCTGAACTGCTCTACAGTGGCACAGTTTCTTATGTGAAACTACTAGGCATGTTCAGCCAGTCTACAGAACAATATGAGAAATGAGTGTAGCAAGACTGCTCTAGAGGGCATGTACTCACAGACACACAAAAACACACAAGCTTGCATTCTTTCTGTAACCCGCCACATGCATGCCCTTCACAATCTTAAATCAGAGCAGACAAGTGTGGGGTTGGGGCTACCAAAGATGGACAAGTGTTTAACCCCTGTAAGTGGTGCCCTGTGTTGGACATCCCTCAGTGGTTTGACAGGCGGACAGAGCCTTCTCCCACCTACAGCGACATTAAAGAAAACGCCTCCCGGACATCAAACTGTCTCAAAGTCAGGGAGCTTTTGACAGCCAGATACAGGGGCAGCTGTCGCTACCTTATGATTCTTGCAGGTTGCCACAGCTCAAGGTGATTTGGCTGGCCCTGTCCTCAAAAAGCTGAGGGGGATTTTACTTTTGGGCTGCCCTGTTCATATCTACAGCAGCAGACAGAAATACAAGATAAGACCAAGGCCTATCGTTGTTAGGGTACTTTGATTTCAGCTCCCATACTGTCCTTTGTCTCTTAACCGTTGCACTTCAGATACCATCTGCTCAAATGTGACAGAAAGAGGTGAATCAGGTGGAATATTTCTGTTTCCAGACACAGCATTGGCCATTCAAAATTAAATATTGATTTACACATTTTGCCACAGCATAAAATACAGTATTAAATTTTTATTTTCTGTGACAATAACAGTGCTACGTTGACAAAATCTTTTTTTAAATTTATCTGCAGACTATTGTTGTCACTTCTCTACAGTTATGTCCCATCAGGCACTCACTATGAGCTATCTTCTCTGAGCAGGTCCCACATTCACAGGTTATCTGTTGCTCAGGCCACAGCAGGTGATATCTCTGCCCCACTGAACAGCATTGTTTGGGTTGAAAGAGATGCCTGTGAGTCACTACAGCTTTGAAACCCCTATTCCCCTGAGAACAAGAGCATCTCTACATCCCATAAAGCAGTGTAAGGTTATTCAGAGACCTTCAGCTATTTTTAGACATGGGGGCTCCAAATCCATTACAGAAGGGAGGTATTGAGACAGCTGGATAAGCACAAGTAGCGGCAGAGGCGTGATAATGCCCCTTTATCTGTCCACATCATCTTTTCTGGGCCTATATCACTACCAAATACATTTCCCTGTCAGTCAGTATTGTATTTTGCCTCAAGCATGACCTGTTGAGATAGAAATTCTTTTGAATATTAATATTTATGGAAGAATACTTGCTTGTAGCTTGTTTTGCATTCAAAGCAAAGGAAGAGGTGAGGGATCAGAGATGAAGTAGAAACACTCAAGAAGAACACAACTCATGCCTCACACGCCTCTTTACAGACAGCAGCGACAGATGGGACTGAAGAGTTTTTCTCCCAATATGTTTCATACCAGCTTGTACCTTCATTTTCCTCTCTCAGAATGCACAGGCAGCACATTACACTTGATTTACAAATTCATCTAGAGTTTACAGTTTCTTGTACTAAGCTGTTGGGAAGAAGACATTTATCTGAGGCCGCCCTCACCGGCAGTGCCAAGGCATTTCTCACACATAGTAAGCAGGTTGGTTATTTAATACAGCTCAGAAGCCTGTAGTATGCCAATATTATTTTATTCCTTCCATTCATATCTTACTTCTTTTTCTTACCTTTTCCTTCTCTTGTCTCTTGTTTCTTCTGCTGCTGTGTTGATGAATGCGTCCTGGTTGGCCCTTCCTTCACCCCTCTCTCACTGTGTGTTGTCCTGCTGCAGACTCCAGAGGAGCTGGATGACTCTGACTTTGAGACTGAAGACTTTGATGTTCGCAGCAGGACCAGCGTACAGACCGAGGATGACCAGCTTATTGCCGGCCAGAGTGCAAGGGTAAGTTGTCCATCATTTCTTGTTGTATATACTTCAGTACCTGACATACTCCTGCCTGCCTTTGAAATGTTCACTTGTTAGATTTCATCAGCGGTATCCTTTGAGAAGTTGAATATGTCTGTTTATAAAAGGCATTAAAAGTTTATAAATCCATTAAGCAAAAGTTAAGGCTCTTAAAAATATTTAAATGCAAGTCCATGAGGTCTTAAATTTAGTTTTTGTATTTTTATGTTTATGTTGATCCAAAGAGGTTAAAGGCTAGTATTTCTGGGTTTGTTATATAGATTTAATCAAATGTGAGATTTGAGCATTTCCAGTCCACTCAGATTTATGGAAATGACCTCTTGAAGTGAATTTAACGCAAACTGAGTTATGGCTGAGATCAGCTGCAACAGTAAAGTGATCAGTGACACATTAATGCTGTAAAATCTGAATTAAAGAGTACTATAGATATACTAAAATGGGAAATTCTACCTTTTTTCTGTCTTAAAAAAACATAGGTGCTGTTCTACTTTTAGTGTTACTGCATTGCAAAACTTGACTAAAACAGACTTCTAAATTGTGGTGTAACTACTTTTAGGCCACTTAAGAAAAAAGTTCAGAACTTTCATTTAGCTACTTAATGGTTTAAGTTTTTTGTCTTCTAGTCTCAAAAATCTCAAAGAAAGCTCAGTTTGAAAATTAGAAATACTACTGGCATTTTCTTTTTGTCTTACTATCGGCAGAAATATATAACTGTGTTATTGTAACAGAGAAAAACTGAAGTCACAACAGTCTTATAATGCATGACGAGGGTCTTGAAAAGGGTCTGAAAAGCATTAGATTTAATGTAAAATTTTCTGTTTATATTTACACACAGTGTGGAGGAAGAATATTCCGCTTGTATTGACTACGCACCAGATCTAAAGGATAAAATGTTTGGACATTAGTTTCAAACCTTGACTCAGAGTCTGAAGGCTTCCAGAGGCGAACGCAGGTGTTAAGCATTTTATGAGCGATGTAAATCCGTGACTGGTTGCGCAAGGGGCCGCCAGGAGAATGCTTATATTTAAAGATTATTCTCTGGATTATAGGAATTGATAACTGATCAAAAACGGAGAATCAATCTGAATTGGCGAATCGTTTTTTTTAGCCTTGTCCAATTGCTGATAATTACTTAAAATGCTTGTATGTGTGGAAAGTGTCTTACTTCCACATCTCTTGCTGATAAGAATGTCATTTTTGTGTGGTTAGTTATTAAACATAATTCAAAAACATGCATAAAGACCTCAGTCCTCAAACCAATTGTTCATCTTTCCATTCTGTCTTCCTGCCTTAATCTAATTATTCATGCGCTGACAGGCTTCAAAATAAATGACGCATAAAAGTAAACACTCAGTGAAATAGTATGTTTAATATGATATCCTCCCATCAATAGGGATTTTTCAAATTGTAATTATCTGTGCCATCTGTTTGAATTATTTTCATTTTAACATTATGTCTTTAAAATGCATCTAGTGTTTAGATACGACTGAGGCATATGTGATCTTAGTTGGCTCCTCTGTCAGTCCTGTTACTTTAAGTCAACTTAAACACTCAAAAGCCACCTTTGTCTTTCTGTTGGTATGAGCATCTGCTCCTATACCAAACAGCTTTGTCTGTTTTGACATTGTATATTTTTGTACCTTGAGAGGCTTAGTGCATTAATGATTTAAAGAAAACAAGGTAATAAGTTAATCTCTCAAATCCCTGTAGGTAGTGATCCATCAGTACAGTTGCATGCTATTTGTTATGCTCATTAAAGATTATCAGACTGTTTTGTCAGGTAGGTGTTTCTCATCTCTGCACCGCCCTGAACAGCTTTGTTCAAGCTTGGATGACTCTAGAGAGTCAGTCCTATTTACCAGTAATGGAATGAATGTTCTTGTAATGATATTAGATTTCCTGCTCTTAAGTGTCTGCCCACTTTGGCCTCGTAAGCTCATTCATTGAAAGTCTTGATTGCCTGTTTGGTGGCTGCCCTTTAACCATCCTACGCAAAGTCAGGCTAGAGATGATATGAAGCACCTGTAAGAAAAGCCTTAAAATTGATCTCCTTCTGTAGCAAGAGGCATGGAGTTCAATAAATGTATTTCCTCAGAATGATGTCAACTGATATTACTTTGTGGCTGTGAACCTGTATTGAACCAAGCTTTTGTAGCTAAAAAATTACAGTCCCCACTTAACCTAGGACAATCAGTGAAAAGTCCATCTAGAGCATGGGTCTTGGTTACATTTATTTGGAGAAAAAAAAAAAAAACTTTTATGGAAGCCACAAAGTATAAAAATCAAGTGAGTATATTAATCCAAATAAAAAAGATATAAATTTTGGCTACAAACGGCAAAAAAAATCTGAGTCTACCAAATATACTAACTTGGTTTCATGAAATACTTGATTAAGATTGCAGTATTATAGTGCATCCTACCAGTATTTCTGTGCCCTGACCTCATACAGTGCTGTGTTCCTCTGTGGTAAGGAAACTCCTGAGCATCCCTGAAAACAATAAAGATGACATAAAGTCAAATGCTCTGGAGACAGAAACCTCCTCTATAACAGTATGTTGAGGTCTTGTGCTAACCCTTTATGCTCTCCATAAATCCTCCTTCAGGCTATCATGGCACAGTTGCCCCAGGAGCAGAAGGCAAAGATCGCTGAACAGGTGGCTAGCTTCCAGGAAGAGAAGAGCAAGCTGGATGCTGAAGTATCTAAGTGGGATGACAGTGGCAATGACATCATTGTGTTGGCTAAGCAGATGTGCATGATCATGATGGAGATGACAGATTTCACCAGGTGAGTTTGACTAACATTTGGATCATATCCACAGTGTCCTCTCTAGCAGAGTAAATGAATGCCTAGTTTTAATTGACAAGATACTTCTGGGCTCATGAGATGAGAATGAATTATTTGAGGTTTGTCAGCACATTTAAAGTGAACAGAAATTGTTTTTATCTTCTTGGTATTTTTGGGTGCTTCAGGAGTACTGGTATGTATGTGTCCTCTTGCATATCTCACATTAATATTCTTATAGTGCAATTCAAGCAAAATGCCCCCAGGATAGAGCACATGTTTAAGTTAAGCCGAATGCAATCACTCAGTAAGCCTACATTTGTTTCCCAACATTGGTTCATATCTGCACAATACTATGCACCCAGTTTAACACTACTCTTCATGCATCAGTGCTCTCCATTTTCCTAAAGCGGCATTGTAGGTAGGATTTTCTTCATGATTTTCCCACCCTCCCCCAGTCCTAATATGCAAAAGCTAAATCTCCCTCTCTCTGGTGCACCTAAAAAGCTGGCTACTCTGTAAATCTCAAATGGACAGTCCCCCTCAACAGAGCCTCTTCAGGTTGGCTTTATTTACACTTGTCAATGAGTTGCTGAGACACTAATTATAGCAGGGAGTGGTTGGATTCAAAGTTTTATATCAAAGCAGTTATGATGGGAAATTATGAAACATTAATATAATAATACTGCTTAAAGGCACATTATGTAGATTTTCTTTGCTCTGAAATGTCTAAAATGACTAATCCTATATTATGTATATTTTCAGTTGAGTACTTGCATGACAAGATATTTCCAACTGTTTTCAAAGACCGAGAACTCCTTCGTTTTTGATAGTTATGGTATAACTGGATATGTCTTGCTATGACAGCCACTATAATGGAGCTGCCATGCCTGATACAAAATGTTGTGGAAACACTGGATGAAACATCAGAGACTGCTACAGAAGGAAGTGTGAACAGATGCTGGAAGCTGCCATTCTGTTGCTGTATCTCATTCATGTTTTTTACTGTTTACATGTCATAGGCTAAAATTATTCTCTGCCATCAGCTCCACATTCTGTCACCCAAGCTCCCCCAGTAACTGCAATGCCATCCTCTCACCCCTGAGCCCCATAATGTTGTGGTCCCACTGGACATTTCCAAGTGAAGAGGAAACACAATACTAATCTCTGCCCAGCCCTGTTGCTTACTTCTGGTTTTGAAATCATGACTCTGTTCAATAAAAAATGCTCTTCATAGAGTTTTCTTATTAGACAGTAAACCAATTGTTCATTTCATGGATTAATTTCTATAATTAGAGAGGGAGGCGTTAAAGTGGCCTTCCTGGCTTGCATTGCAAGCTACTTGCAAAGCATTCTGGAACCTTTGCAGAATGTGAATTATATGAAAACCAAAGTAAAACCCACTAGAATTTATATATAACTCCAGGATGAATATTCTGCCCTAGAGAAAGTCCTTAAATAATTTTCTATATTCTTTTGGGATCTGCATTTTACTGTACAACACAAGAGGCCTGCAGTACACTTGCAATTGAAGACAAATATAATAAACAGACCTTGGGCTTACTTAAGCATGCTGAGTACTTGGACTACCTTACCAGGCAGAACATTGGCTTTACAAGCTTTGTTTAGTGCTGTGTTGCTCCATGCGACACCTTCAACACTAGCCAAGCAGAATAAAATCTTCCCGTGTTTAAATATGCAAAGGCTTCCACAATTAAACTTGTTACGTTTAAGAGCAAACCTTTGCCATTTGTGTGTGTCTCCTGGTGTGCATGCCTTTATGTACATGCTACTGGAATTTGTATGTAATTTGGTAACATTGATACCCTCTAATCCATGAGAGCCATAATTTCTGTCTCTGCATTCTCGTCTCACTCATCCAGTGGGAGTGCATTTGGGTGTTTGTGTATGTCTGTTTGTGTGGAGGATGTGAGGAATCATTTTGACTGACTGATTTTGTTTGTGCCTGACTGTTTTTGTATGACTGTGTCTTGTTGAATTTTCAAGTGAATTAGTCAGAAGACATTTTGTGCCTAACTCTGAGTCACATCCATAATCACGATGAAATGCAGCCTCTCCATCGTCTGAATGGGTCAAAGATCCTGTCTCTTTGGCCAGCAGTACAATACTGGAAAGCTGCAGCAGAGTTCAAAATAAGAGCACAGACAGTGATCTCACTGAGGTTACAACAAGTCCTTAAAAAAATCTGTTTGCTCTTATTCATTCAAAGGGTCAAGGAAGGAGAGAAGTAAATGCCTCCTTTTGCATTACATGCACTGTACACACTGTAAACGCATTAAAATGAAATGCAAAAACTGAGCTCATGTCATGTATTTTTAAGCTATGCTCTTCTATTCCCTTTATCAGCTCAGAAACCAAAAGAAAGCTGCCTGAAAGGTTGCTGGCCCTGTTTTGTTAGTAGCATAGTTACTGAGTAAGTTTGTCAGCTTAATATTTTGACTTCCTAATTTGATTTAAGATTGCACACTGTATCTGCCAGTGCTTGCATCTGACAGAGCACACACAGATGTTTGTCAGGCTGAATATACATCCTCACATTCTGCCTTGACTCAGGCATGCAGCAGTAGCACAGGGAAGGTCAGTAGCTGGCTAATTCAGCCTGCACCCAAATTATTGCCCCCTCAACCTTGAGCTGGCATAAAGCCCTGCCAAGGTTAATGCTGTAAGAGGTAATTGTTTTGGACCTCCCTCCTGACAAATCTACAGAGAGTGAGATGCTTGTTGACTCCTGAATTGCTTATGGCTGTATGACAGCTCTCATGAATAAGGCATGTGTGGCTCGGAAACATGCGACATATTTGGGTGCCACCTATCTCGGAGCATTGTGCTGTGGAGTGCTCAGCCCTATGTGGCTTGCACCCATCTGGAGGCACGTAGCTGTCACCAAACCTGAAGTCTCTTAGTCCCTTCTCCAGGTATAATTCCATTGTAAAAAATCTTAGAGGGTCCTTATGTCAGGAGCTCTCTTGTCCTGCTCTTCAGCCTCTTTTGCACTTTCCTTATTGTTATTTGGCCACTGAGGCAGATCTGAAGATAACGAGGAAATGTATCAGCCGGCCTTCATTTCTCAGGGCAACAGCAAAGGACATTTTAAAGGAAATCGGTGGTTAGGGAGCAATCTGTTTTATCTGCTTCTCTTATGCAGTCATGGTACATGTTTTTAAATTTGAACAACTAAAACATAACACTATTAACTCTATTCAAAATGCTTAACAAAGGCCTTTTCCCTCAGAGCCCATTACACTGCCTCTAGCAGCATCTCCAGGGGATTGTGTCTCCAGAGAGCTGCCAGTCTGTGCTCTGATGCATGGCCTCCTCCAGGAGGACCCTGACTTGTTTTACAGTGGAGCAGCAGAGGGAGCAAACAAGAGGGGAAGGGTTGGAGATGGGAGCGGAGGGAAGAGGGGGCAAGAGAACAGAACACAAAATTCCATCTGTTCTGGGTTGGATGGCTCATTTTTTTAGCCTGGAGAGAGCAGCTTTGAATCCAGTTTGCGCCTCTTGCCAACTGTGTCCCAGAGTCCCTTGTGGGGGCAGACAAAACAGCGAATGGCTGACAAGCTTACAGTGGGTCAGGTCAGGGCTAGCCTGACCCACGTTGGGACAGGCTTTATGTGGCTCATCAAAGGTCAAGAATGGATATTTAGCCTTGGGACAATGACCAAAGACTTTAAACAGAATATTTCTTTCAGCTACTGCCTTTTTTCCTTTGGCTGCTTTCCTTTATCATATACCTGGATGAATAAGACCATACTAATGAAGAGCTGGTGCATTTTTTAGTTTATAAAGCTTTGATACCAACCAAAATATATAAACCAATCCTATTTGTGTCTTAGCCTTCAGATAAAACCCTTAAAGCAGCATGAATGAAAGGTGCCAAACAGATAGAAAGCATTTGGTAACTGTTATAATATAATGGGTTTCTAAATCACAGTTACCTCAGATTTACAGAGTGTGATGATGCTGACAATTTCTTAAAAAGATATTCCACTATTTTGTTGATCATATACTTAAACTAATAAAAAGAAATGGGCTTAATCTCCTTTTTAAGTGAGGTCATAGTCCATTGAAAGAGTATGGTTGTATAGGAGTCCTATTTAAAGAATGAAAGCAGCTTCTTTACATTTAATGGCTCTGAAAATGTTGTTTTCTCCAACTGAACAATATGATGCTAGCATCTCTAAACACTGTGTCAACATCTGTGCACCAGCATACACATGTATCTCCGTGTTGTCTCCCTGAACTATTCCCACAAGTCACGCTTTTCTATCCACACTTGCCTCTGCCCGAAAAACAACCTTCCAAAACAAACAGACGCTCTATGACTGAGATACTGCAGCTGCATATTAAATGAGGCTGTAGAAGATCAGAAACAGTGACTGATCTTTCCACTTTCTTTCCCCAGGGGGAAAGGGCCACTGAAGAATACGTCTGATGTCATCAGTGCTGCAAAGAAAATTGCGGAGGCAGGATCAAGAATGGACAAGCTGGGCCGCACCATTGCTGACAATGTAAGTCGCTAATGAACCTCCATCCCAAAGGGTTTGCTGTAGACTACACCTTTTGTGCTAGAGACCCCAATACATAATTAGAATTGTATCAATGTACCATATCGACTCTGTCAGGGTCCAATTAGTTAGCAACAAGTGCAGCGACACAAAGGACAAATACAGGGAAATTAGCTGCCTGCTTGGCAGAAAAAAAGATCACCAACTTTGTAACATAATGAAAATGTGTGATTTGCAAAATAAGTTGTTTTAGGCAGAGAAATGAAAAGACAGAAGTTACAAAATGATAAGCTAGGAATTAAGTAATTTCTTCCTCAAACCATTCTCCAGTATTACATTTACTTCACTGACTCAAAACCTAAAGAAATCTGACCTATATGTTTTCATTATATTTTGGTTAGATCACACTTCTCTATTCCTACTCTCTCAAGCACCAGTGTCCCTTTTATAATGCAGAAACTTAAGAATGTATAAATGTGCAAAGGTTGTTACTCTGCCCAGTATATTCCACAGCAAACATTTGCACAGTTGAGTACAGGGAAGAAAGGGGCAGATGAATTAGTAGCAGAATTAGCAATGTAAATCTGGATTACCTGGGTCCACCCAGGTATAGTTGCTAACCATTTAAGTATTTTAAATTTTTTTATCGATATAAGATCACCTTCCAGGATCGAGTATCTTGTGCATAATCTCTTTCTTTCCCCACAATCCTTGCATACATTTTGCATTAGTGCGTGCATTTCTGAAGTGAAGCAGTAAAAAGATGCATCAGGCTGATCAGATCAGGAATGACTGTAACATACAGTATGTATGATGCTAATTTACATACAGCATATATTATGTTTGATGCTAATTTGCAGAAGTGAGAAAATGCAATTGCAGGTCAAATTCATTGGTTAAACCAATAATTAAAGCTACTGTCAGATACTCTAATTTTGTGTTTATTTTGCAATCCCTGGTGTCTCATACTGTACTTGCTCACTTTTTTATGCACAAGTAGTGTTCCAAAAATTATTGAAAAACGTCCTGCTGACTCTAAATCAATTATATTGCTTACTCCGAATCTTGTCTATAAAAATATAAAGAAATGCTTGCTGTAAAACCTCAATCTGACTCTGCCCCAGTGGCAATAACGACAAGCGAGTCAAATGGAGGCATCAGCATTCATTTTTGTATGTTTCTTTACTAGATAAGCTCATATTATGTCTAAGCTTCTGAAAACAGTCCCCAACGTTATGAATCCTCTCCATGTTAAGAATCAAGATAGGGAAATAACCCCTTTGAAAATGATATTCAGGCCTTGTAAGTCCTGAATATTCAACTAAAAATCACAACCTTTTTAATTTTTTGTAACAGCATAGCTTTTTTATTCAACAAATTCACTGCTTGTGTTGCTGAAGGAACTGTCACTGCAGTGAGCTTTTGTACTCAGTGAGTTTGATAAAGCTAAGCTTTAATACAGACTGCATCTTGAAACTCCCTCCTTTTATTTCTAAATGTTACACTCTGCAGTGCTGCATGTAAGGCAGTTATAAAGACTACTATCACCAGGGAAACTTTTCTTAAAGACTATTTTCTGTGCTTATTGCTTTAAGCCCATGTCTACCAAAACCCAGCACTCTGGACAGTCTCTGTGCTTCTCTTTATTGTTTTATATTTTTTCTCATTCAGTCATTTTTAAAGAAATTAAAGTAAAAGGTTCACTCTGCAGAGTTCTTTAGAGCCTCTATGATTTGTGTTATTCATGACACAGCCCCTATCAGTCTTAACCGATTTCTTTCAGGATCAAACACTCCCTCCTCTTTCTCTCGGTCTTCCATCTCCCACTCCCCAATTCCCAGTTCCATCATCTCTCGGCGTCTATCCCTTCCCCAAGAGACTATGGTCCTTGACATAGGGAAACACACATTCAATTATCCATGGCCCCATATTTCACTTAAATACTTGCACTATACCACACCTCAGGGAGACACTGTACATGATTTATCCCCCAACTTATTCATGTGCCATCTCTTAGCCAGAGATGCATCGCCTCTGTGTCTGCAATATGTATACATTTTGTTGTTAAATCATGGAAGAGTTTAGTTTTGATGTTTGCAACAAGACATAGTTGTCAGATTGAGGTTTTCTGCTTTAAAGATGGTGCTTGGCTCTGAGGTTTAGATGCACCAGCTGTGGGTTTCTTCTCTTAAATCCAAGAACACGCTCAGCAGGGCACATGCTGGCTCTGGATGTTTGCAGTAGGATTTCAATTTCGATAACATTGGAGGCATTTGGAAGTCTCTCTTTTACTGGTGTTGTTGACATCTCTACTGATATGTTGGCAAACAACACAACAACAGAAAGCCTCTTTGTTAAGTAATGAGATGTTTTAAATTGAATGATTCATGGCCAACTACAACACATGCATATCAATGATTTTCATTGGTCATTAACAAATCTGTTTGAATCCATTGTGCACCATTAGCCTCGTAACAGACTAGGTATGCCTACACAAGGCATTGTTTAATTATAGATTGAAGGCTTATGTTTATTTCATAGCCTTTTCCCAACAAAAGAGTAATGTTAGGGCTGATGTTGCGCTTAAAAGAAATACCCTCATTATTTCTCTGAATAATTTTCCCTAGGGCTAAAGGATGCATCGTTTTTCTACCGCCATATCAATGTGCAAATGCACACCAGTTACATCACTTGGACATGCGACTGTCGGGCTGCCACTTCTGTGCTTTTGGATTTCAGCCAAAACATGCGTTTTCTTGTTTCTGTGGCTTACCTACATTTAAATCTGCCTGAAGTCACCTTCAGGGACCAGAGAACTGATCAGCAGCAGTGTGTCCCTCCTGTATGACAGGCTACAGATGACGCTGCTGCCATTTTTTAAGGTACACAGGCAGATGTACACTTAGGTGAGAATGATCTTAGTTGAGTGGATTCCTGCTGTAAACAGCAACTTGTCCCAGTGCTGGTTAATTTACAGTCTGGTCCCAGCATTGTTTATTTTACAGCAGCAGTGTGTGCGCTGCTGTGTGACAATAACAGCACCTTGACCCTGTGAGTGTAGTTTAACTATCAGGTGCACTGAAAGGCCTGGTCATGTCAGCATAAGTAACTGAATGTGGTCAGAAATGGTTGATGACATTCAAGGAAGACAGGCTAATATTGTAAAGATCATGAAAAAACAAGGCTGTACAGTGTTTTATTCAAAATCCAAAAATTACAATCATCCAATAAAAATAATATTAGAATTAATAATTAAGATTTAATAAATGCACATATAAAAGGCACTTAATTTATATGATTTAATTTCCTTTATTTGGAAAAAAAAACCCAATAATGCCATACATCTCAAGTCTGTTTCTTCCAATATCGTTTAGCCCTAATTCTTAAATTATTAAAGAACATCAGAGGTACAGTGCTTAACAAATTTATTGGACCACCACCCAAAGTAAGGTTTATGCCACAGCTGCCCAAAATTAATAGCATTGGTAATTACCAAAATTATTTTTTATGTTTCTGCAATGGTTAATACACCAATATGTAAGAGCTCTTTAACCCAAATGATATTTCTAATGCTAAAATATAATTATTATTGTTATCCATGAATTTTCAAATTTACTGATTTACAAAAAAACTGAAAAAATAGTAAAGCACATTAATATTTCTTGATTATTATGTCAAATTATAGTTATTTACTTGCATTCCTGAACAGAAAAATGAGTTTTAGTGCTTGAATGTTATGCTTGATTCATTTCTGACTTCTCAGAGAAACCCAGTGAGCCAGCTCAATTTTGGGTGAATTCAGTGTGAAATCCCTCATTCTTGTTCAAAATGGTAAAACGTGGAGAGCTGAAAATGAAAGAGTCTGCATTAAAGCACTTCATGATGCTGGATGGTCTTTGAGACAAATATGACAGGTGGTCTAATAAATTTGTTAAGCACTGTTTATCAAGGGGTATCAAAGTAGCTTTATGTTCTTGGTGCCAGACTGGGGTCTGAAACATGCCGCACATATCGGAACATCTGCTTTTAGCTCTCAGCAGATCTCCCTTATAGTCTGACATAATGAGCTGCTGGCCGCCAAGAGCCCAGCATGCCTGATGTTTTATTTAAGGTGCCCTCAGATCCTTCATGTTACCGGTCCACGTCAGTCACAAAGTAAAAGTCAGAACTGTTCTGACCTAATTGCATCCAAATCATCTGAATTGGGAATAAGCCGTTCTGGAAAGTGACTTTTTATGCTTCACTGCTGCTTTTGAAGATGCTTATTCACTTTAATGAAAACAGTGTTATCCCCCAAAGATAACAGATGGGCAACTGTGCAGGTGTGTGAGCGTGCGTTTGTGTGTGGCTGTGCCTACATCTGAACAGCGCTGTTGACTGGCCTGCCTCTCTTTAAGCACGTGTTTGGATGTTGGGGATTATGTTATCCTCCCATCCTTAAGTGCTTGTAAGTTCTGGTTTCTTTATCTTTATGCTGTGCATATGTATGTTTATGTTAGTGTATGTGTACACTGTTACAGGATTTTGGGGGTTGAAGCACTCAGAGTATGAATAAATGAAGAGCTTTGGCTGTTGGAATGGCAGTCTTTGCCAGGAGTGTGGACCCCTCCAGCCTCTGAACCCATCCAGCTGTCCCTCTTAGCCTTTCTCTCTCAGCTGAGACCAAAACACTAGCAGTCCAGGCGACATTCACCCGTAACACATCAGCCAGGGCTTGCAGGGATGGACACAGGGTAGAGGAGAGGAGAATGATGGAGAGATAGAAGAGGTAGAAAAAAGGGAGAGTGAATTTGTGTGGAGAGAGGAACATCCCTCCTGAGAGATGAATCCATTAAGAGTGCTTCGCCTTTTAATTAGCAGTATAATTGCCAGGTGGCAGTTTTTTTTAAATCTATTTATTAATTTATTTACACAGACAATTTATATTTAGGGCAGTAACTCTAACCAAGCAGGAGATGCCACAGGCCCACCTTAAGCAAAGGTATGGCATGTTGGGATGGCTTCCATACTCCAGCAGCAATAGGAAAGTGATTCACCACCAAGATGCACACATACTGACAGTAGACAGAGAGCAAAGGCAATGCTGGGACTGCTCATTAACCTAGGCATATTAATCACTTGCGCTCTGTGCCTCTGGCCCGCAGGGCCTGTGAGGGTTTACTCCTCATATAAAACACATTGGCAGATGGTCCCAGACTGATAGCACAGCATCTCACCCCACATTTTCCTTTGCAGGACCGTGTCAAGCCATGTTGTAGTTCGTGAGTATTGTGTTCAACAGAGGGGTGGGCAGGTGGACATGGATTAGTTTGGGGTTTTTGAAAAACAGTTAAATATGTGTAATAGAGCCTCATTAAATTTTAAAGAAATGAGTGTAGTGCAGAGATGAGCTGCAGGATTTAGGTCAGTGCTGTACAAAGGTCTGCACTGCAGTTTATTAAGAATTTATGACCCTCCTCTGCAGGGCACCTTATGAGAATTCCATCTGAGCCGGCTGGTAAACAAATAATGCTATGTAATTGAGATTTATAATGTAAATGTGTTAGCCACTATGTAGCCCATAAATTTCTGCTGCTTGCCTACTCGCCACGCAAACACTTGCATGTACACATACAAACACATGCACATAAAATAAGGCTTGCATATTTAGAGAATGGGCATGTGCAAGCTGTGTGCATGTAAGCTTTATTCTCATGATGTATACTGACATACAAAGTGTACTTTTCCAATTTGCATTCAATCAGTGGAGATTTATAGTGATCCATGGGCTCTGTTGCTGGTCACAGTCTAATCCCAGCTCTGGCCCTAGACGCTTTACAGCAGACAGGGTTGTAAATTACCTACTGCAGTGGAGAAGCAAAATCACCCAGAGAGTCAACAAATTCTCAGCTCAGCAGTTCAAGGGTCAGCCCTTAGCCAACTGCAGTTCAACCCAACTGAGTGAAGCACACCTTATTCGCTGGCTGGGAAAATGTATCAATACCCAATCGATTGGTTTGAAAGCAATTTACCCATGACATTTCAATATTTGATGTTGTTTGTCAATCCTGAATGTCTTATAAAAACAATATGGCCCTGAAAGAGCTGTTGGCAATCGGAGTGGGACAAAATATCAATATGGCTATATATTGCCATTCTGACTCATGTGATGCATTTAAAGAATTACTGTTGCCAAATACCTATAATATAATTAAAAAATATCATCCAGTTCCTCTGACTGTGTCGCAACTTTTTGACTTCTTGATGTGTTGCTTATGATGTGAATGAGGTTAACAGGAAAAATAGTTAAAAAAAAAAAAAAACAAGATAAAGTTGACATGCTAAGAGATGACTCTGGCTCCAAATGTGATGTATCTTCATATGATTGTCTTGGGATCTATCAATTATCACCAAATTGCTGGGTTGTTCTTGTATCATATTCTGTTGTAAGATACTGTGAAGTAACCTTGGATTGCTGCAGATAAGCTGTGGTACAAAAGAATAATCTCCCTAAAATAAACAGCCAAACACTGTGCTGTGATTGTTCAGAAATGTGCGTTGTTGTTTTATTAAACTTGTTAATTAATAGTGAATGTCCATGATCTGGGCAGGTTAAATAGTTTATAGCTTGAATACCTATAGTATTTGGAAAGATTTCATATCCTGAAGTGAAGCCTTTGTTCACTGGAAACCTGAGGATTTGAGGCAGTCGCTTATCAAGTGAGCTGAAAAAAAGGAGCTAAATGTCTGGCCAAATAAAAGTCAAAGTCTGGAGATTAAAAAGTAAAATTATAAATGTTTCAACATGCCTTTTTGTACTTTACTCTTCTGTGGCAGCTGTGCTCTATGTTATCAGTTTTGCTTACAAGTACAAGAGTAAAATGCCTGACTGACAGGTGCAGCATGGACATTAAAAATTGATGAGGGCCATTTAATTGGTCCCTGTGGTCACCTCTAAAGTTGGTCTTTTTGGCTCGCCCCCAGCTTGATGTTCTCCTGTCACACCCAGACGCCCTGTCTGCTTCAATGTCACATTAACATTCCCATTTGCCAGCATGATTGAATTGGCCTCACACAAATGTGGATCATCTTTTTAGCAGGTGCACTGGAGAGAAAGGGGAGATCTGGTTATCTCATTCTGTTTTTAAATTGATCTTGATTGATAAAGCTAGACCATGGCAGATTTATATTTAGCCATCAACAGTAACAGAATCAGCAGTAGAGGGGTGAAATCTAATAAACAGCATATTAACAGGGAATCCCGTTAACACCATTTGAAGTCTCTAAACTGGTCCATTTTTGGAAACCTACAGACCTGGTTTAAAGCATAGACCATATATATAAACATGGACATTGTTTCGGTGACATCACCTGTTGGTTTCTGGAGCAGATTTTTGCAGCTCATCTATGGTGATAGACATTTTGGGAATTCTGCCTAGTCCCAGGCTAAGAGGTGGAGATGAGGCAAGTGTTAGGCCTCTTGTTAAAAAACTACAAAATCAAAAGTTAGAATTCAAAAGGATTAGAGCCCTGTACATTGTATGAAGAACAGGAATATTAAGTGTGTTAATATTAGTGTGTTTGTGGTGATGTACAGAGTTTGGTGTCTGCCAAACATAGTGTCTTGTCTAATGGCCAAAAAGCATTTTGGTCTCATCAGGCCAAAGAGGTTTCTTCTACCATTTCCACTTTTGCATTAAGAGTTTTTTTTTGTCTGTTTTTTGGTCAAAAAAGCCAGATTATATTGACCATGATTAATTTAAAAAAAATCAATAAAAGGGTTAAACATCCAAGGGGGTGAATACTTTTTATAGTCACTGTAAAATAAACTGAAGTGGAGAAAATATCATAGATTTTGAACATCTAAGAATCCAGCAATAACATTTTACTCCAGTTTTAGTCTACTTAACATAAATGTAGCAGATAGAATGAACCCCGCTGTAGACATGTTTGATGTCCAAGTTAAATATGGAGGTTGTTAAATGGTTATGTGGCCTTGGGGCCTTCGCGGCCTGTGTTTAGTTGACACTTGAAGAATTTTAGCTTTCTGTACTTGTTCACTGGCGTAATTGTTCTGTTGTCAAGGTTGTCGCTTGGGTTATGGCCCTCTCATTTTCCACTACTGTAGCTTTTTATTGTTTTTCTCGATTTACCATCAGACATTAAACATTCCCTATCCTGTTCTTTATTCATCTTTAAACGTCTACAAATTAGAGTATGGAATTAATCATTTTGTGTTGCTTTTTGGCCCTGTCTTCTACATCAGCTTCCTCCTGAAGTAACTGAATGGTCCTTGCAGTGCTTTGTCTTCTGTATCTCCTTAAACTTTGCCATTGATCTCAGGCACACTGTTATTCCCAGTGGCAGTCTGCACACTGTAACCTATATATCTCTGATCCCTGCCTCCCCCCTGGCAGTTTTGAGGTGTAATGGCAGATAAAGCGTCCCGTTGGCTTCTTTTCCTGAAGGTCTTTTCTGAGGTTAGGCAGAGCTAATTATCCACAACCCTTCACAGCACATACAGTCACACAGATGTCTGATTTATTTTATCATTTTTCCATCCCTGTTCAATGTTTTATTTGTCAGAGCTTTAAGGCTGCATGGTGAAAAGAGCCTGCTGGTCTAAGGTTTGTTTCCCTCTGAGTTAATGAAATCCGACCACAACACCACGCCTCAGTAAAGGGTTTTGTCTTTGTTTGAGCTTTTCTTCTAACCTAAGCAAGATAACAAATTGGGCTGCTTGTATGATATGTTGTTGGGTGGTTTTATAAATTTGGGACATTATTATCAGAATGCTTTGGAAGCAGACACATTATTTAAAGCTGTGTAGCAGTTCATTCTTTGGCTCCAGAAAACAAGGAAATGACAGCAGGCACTGACCTAATAAAGACACTCAGGAAATCCACTCCAACCACCAGTTAGTCTTGACAGCAGTAGAAGTATCAATTTACTCACTACATGAAGTGACTGAAAATCAAAACATATCAGAAAATACTTTTGTGTTCATGGCCCTGTGGCACATGCCAACAGGTTGCTGGCAGCAGCGCATTAGGATGCGATGCTGCCTGTAAATATTGGAAATTGGCATTTCCTCTGGGTGATGCGTCCTGAAAGGTCAATGCTGGGCGGCAGCAGCACTGTGGCTCTGACTCTGTCTCTGCTCTGTATAATGGAATTCAGTGAAACTGCATGGCATTTCCAATAATGGGACCTGACCTTCCTGATCATCATTTATATCATGGACATTACCAACACGCAGCACAGTGAAAGCCTTCTGTTAAGCATCCTACTCTGTTATTGTCATTGCCTTATTTTCTTTTCTTATTTGTGGGCTGAGTTGGTATGGAGGAGAAGATTTTTACTTTTGTTTTAGACTCTGCCGTGAACCTCCTCTGGAGCAGCCGTTTAAATGCTAAGCAATTCAAAATCAAGGGAGAGCTACCCACACACTCACAAAGTGAGAGCCTCATGAATATGGAACAAACCAAAAGTCATGAAAGCCATTGTTACTGAAGAGAAACAATTAGAAAATTAGAACAATGATCAACTACTCTTTGATCCAACTTTGATGGTCCCCTTTTATTTTTCCGAGAAGGCACTTAAAGCCAGCAGAGAGGAGACAAGAACATCTTTACAAGAATCATTGACATTTCTACATGTAGTGCTGGCTCCTTTTGAAAGGTGGTGACTCACCTTTTTTATTAGTTTGCCTTGAGAGATATCCCAAGCTGTGTGATGAGGTCTCTAGTGCCCCTCACTTTACTTTGCCATCTCTCAGTTGTAGCTGACCCAGCAAGGTTCACTGTCCCAGTCCATAACTGACCTCACAGCATGAGAAAAAGATAAAGGCTATATCATCAGACTGGAGGAATTTCAGCAGCACAGAAACATGAAAAGAGAAAAAGAAATGCAATGAGCTCTAATGACTGAAGTCATTGTTAAAGAGAGACTTTACTCAGAGGTGATACCTTCCTTCTCTCCCTGAAATACCTTAAACTGAAATTTGAAACTATAAAATGTCTTCAAGTTTATATTGTTGGTAAATAAATAAAAAAAACTTTGCGGAGAAGGCTCTGTTTAAAAGATGCTCCCTGGGTTAGTCAAGCAGCAGGCTTTGACTTTGCAGAGAGCGCATGGCTAGAAACCCCTGTATGGATGGATACATAAATGACAATGCATACTGACTATTGCATGTTTTTACCAGCTTGCAAATGTATCAGCAGGTTTGCTGATCAGATTTATGTCATGGATGATGCAATGCTACCCCCTGGCCTCTATTGTTTAAGACTTTTGGGGGGTGATAGTGTTTTCAGAACTTGTAGATATATTAACCTTTAAATCAAAATGATTACTTTACCACTTTATGTGTCTCTTACAGTTGAGTGTTATAGCAAAAGCCTTAATGTTTATTTTTGTTTGTTTTAATCTAAGTTTCCTACTGCTGCATGTTGTTTTAAGATCATTCATACAGCACAGTGGATGCAGCATGTGAGGTTCTTTAATTAGTGAATCACTGATCCGCTTGTGAAAACCATTGAGTAAATCACACACTGTGCTTCTGTTTGAATTACCAAAACAATCCAAGGTGTTCTTGTCTCTTCTCTGTGCAGCTTATGTATTCACATGTCACAGTGGGAGCAGCCTTGCTGAGTTTCCTGAGTGCTGAGTGAAGCCAGCAGCTGAGCTGAGTATGAGCACAAGTGATGCTTTCACAGCGCCCTGCTCTCAGCCGTCTGAATACTTCCCCGAGCCCTCATTAGCATGGCTGCTGCATTCAGCCTCATCCCAGGTCTTTGCTTTTGCATGCGAGTGTCTATGCACACACACTCACATCCACACAGTTTCTTACTTACTTCTACCCCCCTCCCATCTGCAGTTGAATCCTCATGTCTGCGTCCCGTTTCCCCAGTTGGATTTCTCCCCCTTATTTACTCCTCCATACTGTTCACCCTCTGGCTTACTATTCATCCTCCTCTTTTCGCCAACGACTTATTTTTCTTCTTCTCTCCTCCTTTTTTAACCTTCCCTCCCTCTCCTCTTTTATCCAGTCTCTCAGCCATGTATTAGTCCTCTCCTGTATGATGATCATCCCCTCCAGCTCTTTCTCCCCTCATCTCCTCTTGCATACCCTTCTTTAATAGAATGTCAACTCGTACATTTCCCTCCTCTTCACTTAGCCCGTCTTCGATTAATCAGAAGGGGATGGTAGCAGGAAAAGGCTCCATTTTATTAATATTGTCACAGGACATCTATAGTGCTCTTAGTGAGGAGGGATGTAAGTGTAACAGTCCCACTTTTATTTGTTTTGATTTGTATATACGTATGTAGATAGGGAGGCTGTCTCTGAACATGGTGATAGGAAGTGCTTGGTGTCCTTGTTCTACTCTAGCAGCACATTACTCTGCTGTCTGCAGTGTATGAATGAGCAGAGTTGTGTTGGCTGGGATGGTGTGGAAATGCATGCATGCTTAGTTGTATGTAGGAGAGAGTGTGTTATATTCAGCAGAGCGCTCTGCACTCTCACTAGGGATATTGTCGTACTCCCCAGGATTAGACATGTCCCAGTCTGTTTGACATGTCCAAAAAGCTTTGTATGGAGAGAACAAAACAGGGATTTCTCTACCCTCTGTGGGTAAGTCTGATTAAATAGTGGTAATGATCAATAAGAGTCCACTCTCTGTTATCTGCTCTCACAGCCAGACAAAAATCCTCCTCGTTTAGTCTAGACTCATGCAAACACTCTTGCACACTTCAGCACTGACCTCACCAGCTCCGTCCTACAGATGCCATCAATTAAAAGATTGGCCGCTATTACCTCCAGTTCACCTTTTCCCCCCGCGCTCAGAATTAACAGCTGCCAGAGGACTCCTCCTTCACACAGTCGAGCACCTGCAAATCCTGATGTTTCAGCCAGTCTTTTTTTTCCCTTCCTCCTGGCTTACTCTCTCACATGGCCATCTCGATGTTTTTCACAGGAACAGTTAGTTTAGCAGGTTAGGTGGTACACTGCCAGCCCTCTGGTTATCTAACAAGAGTGGGTCTCACTGTGTCGTGATGTCAGACATACTGTTTGTGTGTCAGGTCATTCTCCAGAGATCCACACTCTGATGTTGAGCATCAGTATGCCAGCAGGGTGTTTACATCCTTCACTTGATGAGCAGCTAAGAAGAGTTCTGTGGCCTAATTACCACACTGGTAGGGGCCTTATTTAGTGAACTAAGAAAGTGTATAGAAATTTGTTCCAAGGTACCAACCAGGTCTAATTATGATGAGATGAAATAATTCAAAGAGGCTGCCAATGCTAAATGAGATGCATTCGTTGGGCTCTTCACATACTGTCACTCTTAAGTGGGTTTTATGATAATTTATTGGTTTTCTTGGAGTTGATGATTTTTTTATGGCTCCAATGCAATTTGCTTTGTGTTCCTAGCTCACTTTTGACAGTATACTTAATGCCTTGTTGGAAAGAATAATTGGCTTTTTCAATTATGTATAGAACTATGGTCCTAAAATTGTTTTGCCAAACATTTTAAAGTTAGTCTCATATAATGCAGATATAGAGCTGCATCAATTAGTAAATGAATTAATTAGTTGTCAGCTGTTTGATGTATCATCATCTATATTGATGAACGGTGAAGTTTTAAGTTATTTTTAAGTATAAACTTTGTTTGTTTGTTCTTTCTTTCTTTCTGTCTTTCTTAAAAAACAAAGCTCTACACTAGGGATCATCAACTGGTGGCCTAGGGTCACATCAGGCCTCCATATCTTCCTATCTGGCTCCCAGAAGATTTAGAGAAATAAAGCATGTTATTGTTTAGCTTTTTTTGTCTTAAAGTTTAAGTGAAAACCTTCAACCTATATCAACTTGTTAACCCTCTGAGACTGGCATTCTCATATACAACAAGGAAAGACGTGTTGTTCAAAGTTAAATAACTATTGAATGCTAAATTGTAGACACTTATTTTTTCCTGTGAAAGCCTTCTGTTGTGCCATTATAATGACACTACCAGTGCCTTTGTAGCATTTGCAGAATGTTTTCTAGTGAGCCTGGAACTTAGGTGACTTTCTGGGGTCCTTACAGATTAAATCAACACCAATAAGCCTGATATCGAACGTCTTTTTTCCATTTATAATCAATTTTTTGATTGTTCTGCCAGCTAGCGAATTAGTTCACAGCTGTATTGTTTTTTTGTATCCCAGAATGCATTGTGACTGCACTGTGACTACCAATGGAAGACTATTCTGTTGTCATGCCATGCTTTGCCAAACAGTGCATGTACACAGACTTAGAAACTGAAGAAGAGAGCCTGAATGACACATGATAGCAAGAGCGACAGAGAGAGGCTATTATGTGGCCCTCAGAGTCTCTGTAGACGGGAACTGCTTTGAATAATGGCTAATGAGTTTTAATTTCAGTTTTTTCTTTTGACTTTATAGTTCAGTTACTTTTTAAAATTCAAGTGACATTACTACAGCACACATATTCTTAAAGCCCAGGGTGTCTTAAAATAAGAATGTTTATAGCTTGACTGTGCACCACAGGGTTGATTTTTTTTTATTTTTTCAAAAAACTTTTTAAGGCAAAAAGTCCAGGTGAGCTACAATGTTTAAAAAACAAACAACATGGGCATAGAAGGTTAATTAACAAGAAGTACACAGGTATAGTATTTCACAAAGCTGGTGTGGTCAGCACATATCAGTCTAATCTTGGTTAAACTTGCAGTTTTTTACATCAATTTTCCACTTAAGGCGCTTCAAGTGCAGTGTCCCTTCCTGAGAAACAAACAAAAGATCTGCTTTCTGCATGTGTTTTTGGCCAATCACAGCACAGCATATTAGCATCAAGCACAGTGACAGTTATCATGAGAGCTCCAGGAATATGTAACTAAAATATCTCAATCACCCCCAAGTGGCTGTCTGCAGTTTAAGGCTAAACGTTAAGTTATTTTTGGAAGGAAATAACATTCATACAAGAACATGTTAATACAACCAAAATATTGATATCATTTTAATCTCTGACCCTCAAAATGTCAATCCAGAAAAAAGCTGGTCCTTGTAGAAATAGAGTTGATGGCCCCTGTGCTACACATTCATTATTCTGTGTTGTAGATGCAGATTCTTCTATTAAAAGGTTTATTTTTGGGCTTTTATTTTGAGAGGAGAGAGCAGTGAAGGAAATCAGAGATAGAATGGGAAATGTCATGCAGGAAAGGGGTCACTTGTTTGACTTGAACCTGGGCTGCCTGCTAGGAGAGCAGCTTCAGTACAAGGCATGACCTTACCACTAGGCCATCAGCTTTTTTAAACTCCAGTGCTGTGAAGTCGGAACTCATATCTCCTTCAAATCTTACTCCAATCTTTAAGTTGCCGAGATGGAAAGAACAGATACTGACAGCTGAGATAGATACCTTTTTCACTTTGAAAACACTTGTAACCATCAAACAGAGGCATAGTTTACTTTTCAGCTGAAGTATTTTTGTTTCCAAAAAGGACTTCACACAGAATTATGGCCAGCACTGAAGGTAATTGATTGACAGCTGTACTGGGCTCTTAATAGAATTTGCATTCCGTGTGACTTGATCGTGCCTAACCCTGTGAAGATGGGTTATCAATCTAGCAGGTTGTGGGCGTGCGTTTGTCATTTTGGCTCTGAGCACATCCCTAATGTGGGTGTCTACCTTACCTGTCACACTGCTACTAACTCATCTTGATAAAGTGCGAGATCATTGCCTCTGTGGAATCACATAAATATTCAGATTGAGTAGTGCCAGCAAACGCCTCAAGTGACAAAAATTGATTCATTATTCAACCTGCAGACAGGTAGTATTAAAACTACAAACCTGTTAATGCTTGTTTTACTGACGTGCACATAAGCTGACACGTTGTCTTTGTCTTTTATAGTGCCCTGACTCAACCTGTAAGCAGGACCTGCTGGCCTACCTGCAGCGGATCGCTTTGTACTGTCACCAGCTGAACATCTGCAGCAAAGTCAAAGCTGAGGTGCAGAACCTGGGAGGAGAGCTGGTCGTCTCTGGGGTAAGTTCAACATGACATCAAACGCTGAAACACTGCCAGTACTTTACAGGCTTCATTGTGGAACAGGCTGCTCAGTACCTAAAGAGGAATAGAGCTGTTTATATGGGGTGTTAAATGAAACTAGTTTATCTGGACATCAAGTATTTTGAGGTTTGCAGTGGGCAGCCAAAGTTTGTGGGGTCAGAGAGAGAACAGTGCTTTTAGAGAAGAAAAGAACAGCACTGAGAATGGATGTTTGCTTAACAAGCTTCAGAACACAAAAAAAGGAGTGCAAAAAATTTTTGAAGCCTTAAGGATAAACACAATGTTCTTTGGATAGAAACTGATTGTTCACAGAACTGCATGTGTTTACAAAGAAATATCCACAGAGCACCTTTTCAGCTCAAGAGATAATTAAATCAATAGAATTCATTGGCTTCTTTCAGAAGTTTTATTATCTAATGTTGCCCAAATAAATTAAAGATACTCCTACCTAGCGGCATTGGCTGTTGGTTGTCATTAGTTTATGATTCATTCTCTGCACTGTAATTTGCAGCCTATATTTCATAAAAAGATTATCAGATAACAGGAATAATGGCCTTTCTCTGCTAGTAAGGACTAATGTAGCCCAAATGTTCTCCAACCTTTATACTACTTATGATAACATTGTAAAAGGCAAATGTTTACAGACCCTATTTAAGCATTAATTAACCTATTACTTGCCAGTCAAAGTAATTAAAAGAGGCAGCCTCTGTGTGCAGGAAGTAATGAATTCTTTGCTCTTTTCTGTAGGGCTGAAATGAGCCAATGCCTTTAACACATCCAGTCAAGTGTCACCAGAGTCTCTGAGGCTATTAAAGTGTGGAGATTAAATGAATGTGACCTTTTCCCATATTCTAAAATTTTCTACATCTGTTTGTGTGCAGGACAAACTCTGAAAGGTTGTTAATCATTCTATGCAAACACTTGAATCTTAAGCCAGGAACTCACTAAAAGAATTTTAAAATCTTAACAGATGTTGAAAATGCGAAAGGCCCCACACTAGTGACAAAGAATGACAGCTGTAAGAGTTTTGTTCTTGTGTGCAACAAGTTGACCAACACAGGACACCACACACTAACAGATTCATTCACCAAGAACCAGGTTCCACTCTCAAAACTCCAAATCTTTGCAGTCAAATGAGACTAAGGCCAGCCACACACTACAGGATTGTAAGCCCAATTTGGGGCAAGATTTGCTTCCCCCGACGATCGTGGGGGCGTATCCCAAGAGGAGCCTCATCGCAAATGACTGTTTGTCTAAGTAGTCTGCATGTGTGTGGTGTCAACATGATTGTTTTACTGCTCCAAATTGCGTTGTAGCCTCCAGAAACCCGAAGGTTTTGAAACATCAAACGTTTGATATTTATGGTTTTAGGTCATAGTTCCACTGACAGAGTACCCACAACAACCAATGAGAGCAAGCAGACCGGGTAGCGTCACAGCCAGATTATACGTACTTTTATGACTCACAACCATGAACACAACTTTAACTTAACTTCAGCCATGATTTCATTCCTAGTCTTTCCCTTGTATTATGATATTTGCTGCACCTGTAACACATGCCAGGACAGCCTGTTGTGGAGAGACAGAAAGCCGGTATCAACAGACATCCGTGTTTTTGTTTTTTTGTTTTTTTCCTGAAGTCACGTGATTAGGCAGGTCGGCAGGTGTGTGGTCTCCAATGATCTGACAGTCTGGCTGAGTTGTCTAGTATGTGCGTTCAGAAAATTAAAGATGGAAAATCTTTGGAAATTGTCCTGAAGTCTGTGGTCTCCCACAGTTTGAAAATCATTCCAGATTTAAAAAATCATCTAGTGTGTGGCCGGCCTTAAGAGTTAACAAGCTAAATGTTGGTAGCTGTTAGCTATCTGCTACATTCATTGCAGTTTTAATTTTGGTCCAGCTCCACTCCTTTTCGGTTAATGTGTGTGTTTTTTATTGGGCAGGTTTGTTTTGTTGTGTTGTGTTGTTGCAACAAATCAAGAAGTTTGTCTTCCATTTCTCATGTCCATTTTACTTCATGTTTACTATCACTGCCATGGCTGTGTTTGTTGTGCTTCCTTCACTGGTCACCTTGCTTGTTGATTGACCTCTGGTCTGTTTCATGCCCAAACAACAGAAATTCTAATAATAAAAATTGAACATGTGTATTATTTATGTAAAATATTTATATTATATCATAGCTACACCAGTTTTCTTGTATGGAAATTAGGGAGGGTAAAATCCTTCTTAACACTCATACTACAAGGAAACTCTGTATATGGCATGATCATTTTTAGACCCATTAGGATTAGATCGTCAGGCATTTGCTGAGAGGGGAATTGGGCCCAAAATCGTCCTGATTATCTTGTACCATGTTCCCCAGTGTAGTTTATTGTTTTTAAGCTAGCATTTGATGGATTTCTCATACTCCTAACATAATTTGACTATGAATAGTAAATAAACAAGCAGATCTGCTTTGACTATTTAGCAAAGCTAACTGTTTCTCTCTCTCCTTCCTCTTCCATGTGTTCAGTTGGACAGCGCCATGTCCCTCATCCAGGCTGCCAAGAATCTCATGAACACTGTGGTGTCCACCGTCAAGGCCTCCTACGTTGCATCCACCAAGTACCAGAAGAACAAAGGCATGGAGGCTCTCAATATGCCAGCCATCTCCTGGAGGATGAAAGCTCCTGAGAAGAAGCCTCTGGTGAAGAGAGAGAAGCAGGACGATGGCCAAACCAACCGAGTGAAGAGATCCTCTCAAAAGAAGCACGTGAACCCAGTGCAGGCTTTGAGCGAGTTTAAAGCCATGGATAGTATCTAGACTGGCCTGTTTCTGAGAACACACATTTATTGACCAATGAGTTTATGCTTGGATTAATCTTTTCATTCTGTCAGAAAAGAAAGTTTTATTATATTTGATCCACCTTTACATAGACATCTTTCCTGTTTGATCATTATCCTTTTACACTCATCTCGATTCCATACATTCACATTTGATCTAGTCTGTAGCATTAACTGTGTCTTTAAGAAGCAGTCAGAGGGAAATCAACTGGATAGGGATGTTTTTTGTGTGTTCCCTTGTTTATGCGGGGATGTGTGAATTTCATAGGTATTATCAGAACTAATTCCACAAGGCTTTTGATAATTTTGTATTCTAACCAGTTTCATAGTTTATACTGTGGGGTCTCTGGTGTTTTCACAGAGATGTTTTAGGATTCCAAGGTTGCTTCTGTTCTGCAATTATCATCTATGCAAAATCTCAACTGCCTTATTTTAACCAGAGAATAACTGTAGATGATGTGGATGCGCTGGGCTAACTGGTAAGATTTTAAACATGTTTGGTTGAACTCAAAGTAACCAAAGTTAGTATATTCCATGTGTGCCTGTACTTTTATAGCTGTATGCTTACTTTGTTATGCCACTACAAAGAGTTTAAATGTTTAGACTGACTTAAAATGCTATTTTCTGAGCTGAATGGGGAAACTTGTCACACCTATTCAGGTTGTCTGATAAATGTCATATCTCCATAATTTAAGCATCTAAAGTTTTATTTCTTTGCTTTTTTCATGTTCACACAATTGGCTAATAGAAAGTGTCTCTTCCTCATTCTCTGTTTGCTGCATAGTTGGCACCTTTGTATCAACAATGAGTCACACAGATCCACCAAGACTAGTCAAACAATAAATCCTCAGAGTCTGGAAGAATCAGGTGGGTTTATCAATGAGTAGAACCTGTGTCTGTGTTCCTAAAGCTAACAAAGCTTCATTAACTGATAATGTGACCAAACACCTTCACAATCCAAGGCCGTTTCCAAATCGAGGGATCAATATGTTTTCTTTACACAGCTCAAGTGAGAGAGGATTTAGTTCATCTTCATTGTTTCTATCTCTTGTCTCTAAGTTTGAACACTAATCAAGATTTTACTTGTGAACAATCTTTATATTAAGTAGAAATAAGTTGCCAGGTGTTGGAGCTTTAAAATTAAAGGTGAGATTTTGTGTTTTTACTTCTGGTAACAGTAGAGGGATTTAGCAGCTCTGACATTGATAGTTTTGTCCTGCAGAGGTGATGCATTGGATTTGAAAATCTGCTGCTCTTAACACTGATAAACTACAGCAGGGAGGGCATATTTGATAGTTATGATTTTACTGTAGAATCGAGCATTTCCATTGTTTTTGCAGGAAGATTTTTCTCTCTTTTTTTTTTTTTTTTTTGAGTTTTGATTTTGAGTGATATCAGATAACTTTGCTGTGTATTTTTTTGTTATTGAGAGCTGACTTATTATTGCACACGTTTCTTGTATTCATGTGCCTGCTTTATATCAAAATAAACACCTGAAAATAAATGGCTTAATTCTCTTGTTTTGTTTACTGCACACTGAATTAGGTTTCACCCAAACTTGAACCCCTGTTGTCCTTGCATGCCCTTTTTCCATTATATCAGATTTATGTTCTAAAAACAAGGTTTAGTACTTGAAAAGTGCTTTAAACAAAGCCCACAAGGCTCATTTTTGCCTTCCGAAGTAAAATGAGGTTCCTCACATCCCTAAATATGCTGCTGTGCATAATTAAAGCATTATATCATGTATACATACCCCCCATACAGTCTGCATTACTGACTGGAGGGCTATATACAGCATGCGCTTGTTACCTCAGTAATTAGGTTCCTCTGCTGTTGTGGTTTTATTTTCTTTGGAAAGAAAAAAAACAGAAAAGTGCAGCTTTTAACATCAAAACCCATTCTTCTGGTGCTTTTTTTAAACAATAATTTGTGGGGAAACGCATTAGGAGACCAAAGAAAGCACATAACGCAAAGATAAATTTATCTGAAAAACACTATATGTGGCAAGAAAATGGTCTATTTTTCCCTGAGTGCAGTAGTAATCATACGACTGAGCCGGTATGAGTCATGGCTGAGGAGAAACTCACTTTGTATTCAAACACAAGCAGGTCAGTGTCGGTATCCTTATCCACCAGGATGTGATGACTGGTGCACACTGGGTTGGTTCATAGATCCATCATTTACCTGTCCCTATTACATCCATGTAAGAGTCATATTTCTGAACTTAAAAGAATATGTTTCATGAGTAGATGTAGGAAACTACAGTAGTTTTGGATGACAAGATGTGCTCTGATTGCTCACTTTAAAATGAAAACTGGAATTATAATAGGCCTGTTGATGACTATTACCTTCAGGTTGTAATAAAAGTTTATCAAAGCATCATTTGGGAAAATGTTTTAAGAGATGTAGAGGTGCCAGCAGCCAAGTGTAGTGCTTTTCTAACCTTTTTTTGTTGATGGCACACCTTATTCATCAAAGAACTGAAAGGATGTAGCACATGTGAGTGATGGTGCCAGGAGTCTAGTAAGAGAGGCCACCAAGACATCTATGACTACTCTGAAGGAGTTACAAGCTTCAGCAGCTGAGATTGAAGAGACTGCAAACAAACTGTTCCCCGGGTTCTTCACCAGTCCCAACTTTATGAAAGAGTGGCACAGAGAAAGTCACTGTTGAAGAAAACGTATTAAATCTGAACTAAAGTTTGCCAGAAGGCATGTGGGAGACTTCATGTTCAAGTGGGAGAAAACTAGGTCTGATGAGACCACAATGGTATTTTTTTGGCCATCAGACAGGATGGTGGACACCAAACACTGCACATCACCAAAAACACACCGCTGTGAAACACGATAGCGGCAGCATCATGTTGTGGGGAGGCCTTAGCAGCCAGCCCTGGAAAGCTTGTAAAGGTAGAGGGTAAACCTAAAGCAGAAAATAGTGGAAAATCCTCTGTTTCAGTCTGCAAGTGAAGTACAGCTTGGGAGAAGATTTTTCAGCAAGACAGTGACCCGAAGCTTTCAGCGAAAGCTCCACAGATATGGTTTAAAGACAACAAGGTGAATGTTCTGAAGTGGCCGAGTCAAAGCCCAGACCTCAGTCCAAGTGAGAATCTGTGGCTAGACTTGAAAAGGGCTTTTTAGGCCTGATCCCTGTGCAACCTAACAGAGCTTGAGCAGTTTTGCTATGACAAATGGAGAATAATAGCAGTGTTTAGATGTGCAAGCCTGATTGAGAGGTATTCACACAGAGTCAGTGCTGTGATTGCATCCAAAGATACATCTATTAAATACTGACTTGAAGAGGGTGAATATTTATGCAGTCATTTATTTTACATTACATATTTTTATTTAATTGACATTACTTTGTATATATCTGTTTCACTTTGACGTTAAAGAGATTTTTTTGTATTTTATGTCTAAATATCGAAATTACACTGATCATGACTGATTTATAACATGGATAAAAAGACTTATTAAAGAAATAGATCTCTCTCATTTAGACTCGCAAATAAGTAAATAGAATGGACTTGGTTATTGGTTGTTGGCAACTTTGCTATACAGTAAAGTAAGCCATGGAATATTTTTATTACAATTTTTACTAAATCCACTAAAAACCCCTTTTGAACAGTATGATAAACAAGAAGTCAGAATGTTTTTTCTTTCTTTATGTTTTTAAAGGTTTATTTCACATTCACTGACTTAAAACCTTTTTGGTGTGCCAGATAGGGGCATGTCTCCTGTGCACTGATAAATTATTCATATCAGGTTGTCTTTATCAGATTTGTAAAGAAAATATACCACAGTGCAGATGCAAAGGTCTTGAAAAGTTTGCTCTAATGTTTTGTTTTATTCTTACATCATTTCATCTCCTAATATGCCATCTCCTATTTTATTGAGTGAGCATGTGCAGCAGCAAACTCCTCGAGTTAGCCCACTTCAACTGAGTTTTTCTACCTTGTGCCATAAGAGGGAGACCGGTAAAAGTGAGAAACCATGAAACTTAACTTTTTCAGTACCAACATATACTATGTGGACAAGAAGGAAGGCTCATTTCTGTAGCAGCAGGGGAAAAAAATAGGGTTAAAACGACGTTGAGCTACCTTCAAGCTAATTAAATTAAGCTAACATCTCTGTGGTTAGCTTGCTCTAGTGAAGTGCTGCAGTCAGCTCCCCTTTCCTGTTTGGATGTGTTTTTTTATGAGGAACATTTAGACAACAGAAAAGCTAAAAAATTAAACGTGTACACTGAGGCACAAATTAAAACTGTTCTCAGTGAAGAGTGTTGAAGGACAGAGACTGTCTGGAAAAAGCCCAGTGCTGCAGCAGAAATGTTTTCAGCGTACTGCTTTTAGTGCTCAGGCATCATGGGGCACAACCACGGCCTTTCAGTTCTCTCCATGAAAATTTGTTTTAGATGTTTCTTTTTTTTTTCTTTTTTTCTTTTTTTTTTTTTTTGCTGAATGGATTCAAAAGGACAAGCTTTACATACCAGAGGAACAGCTAGTTGTACAAATGTGGGGCCAGCTGACCCTAGAGAGAAACATCAACATTACGTGTAAGTGCACCAATGAGTGGAAGGATGTTATCATGAGATGGTTCAACACCTATGCTTGCTGCCTTAAGCACCTTCAATAGTAAGTGGATTTTTTCTTTTCCTTTTATCCTGCGGGTTACAAACATGTGACAGACCACAGGAGGAGAAACTATGTACTAAGTAACTGTAGACACACTGAAGGGGTGATGAGACAAGTACTCAGGTCATGTGACTTCATTCTAACAGTTTAAAGTCGGCCCATCATTTCTATCAGAATCCAAAACGGCTGCTGACGGGGACCAAAACACTGGGTAAGTGTTAAGTTTTGGTATTTCACAGTATTATGTTAAGATAACACCAAATTAAAAAGGCATAATGTGTTTCAATGCATTTTCAGATGCCTATGATGGCATGCACAACTCATGTCCATGCATAAGATTAAGATTACATTTTTATAGATTTCAGTGCAGGTGGTTCCACCTGTGCAACTCCAACAGTGCTATGGTGAGAGCTGCAGGGGTCATGAGCTGTGAGCCACCCTTCACTGATGTTTCGCTCCTTTAATCTCGGAGCATCTCAAGGTGGTGGAGCAGCGGCAGGGATGTCACCCTACTGCTCTCCTGCTCTACCTCCTCTGCAAGCTCTTTCAGAGCTCACTTCCCCTCACAGGCATTGATGCCAAGGGATTTCAGAAGCCATCGGGTTGACATTCCGGTGAAACCCCGACACCCGATCTCTGGAAAGGTGAAGTCTCTCCACCCTGCTTGCTGGCACTGAGCAGACAGTTCAGCATCTCTCAAAGACAGCCTCCATTCCCTCTTCCCATGGAAAAGTCAACTCAGCCATGATCACTGTTAGGGGGCATGCACACCAGAGCACGATATCTGGCGGCCGCGTTGTGATGGCAAGTTCCATGGCGAACTTCAGCTGCTGGCTTAGATCAGCGGACATCTGCCACTCACCTCTAAACATCAGGAGGGACCTCTCTGTTGAAGAGCAGCTCTGCACTATAAGTCTCTGTGTGTTTAAGTTTCATTTCTCTCCTGCCAAGGTGTGAAGCTGTTATTTACAACACCACATTTCCTGATGTGGTTACTCACAATAAAGTCACTCAAACACATAACAGCTATGGACTTTTATTGTGAAGAACTTGACAGTAATAGCATATTTGTCACTGATTCAAATTTGCTTAAACTGAAATACTAGCGAGTGTATGGAGCTACAGTGCGTATAGCTGCTTATTTCACCTTGTGCACTGCCAGTCCATTTCTTTGAATCATGGACTTAATAAAAGTAAGTAATCAATTAAAACACACCTGTAAGCTGTTGTTTAAGCTATACACAGCTTGCGTTAGAGCCCCAGAAAGACTGACAGAGACACTCTGCAAAGTGATCATACTTGCTTTATGTTGCTTTTATTACGGACATCAAACTTTGAGAAGAAAGAGCACATTTAACTTGAGTGCTGTGCACTGGCAAGTGTTAGGTTAGCTCAGAGCAAAACATGCTGATGATGGGACATAAATTGAGCTTTTGTCTGTCACAAATTACTCTTTCACGCTACTTTAACACTGTGACTGAACTATCAGCTGCATGTCTTTTGACTCCTGTGCACTATAACACAACACATGTCACTTGATGGTGTTACAAAAAAAATCATTTCATGGCAGAAATTATATTTAGCACTAGCAGTATACTAGTTGATGGGAATGTGGTTAAATATGTTGCTCTGGTGAATTTGTATGGTAATGCTTAATCGGCATGTGTTTATGTATTTCCCCTGATGGTTTGGCTCAAGTCAGCTAAAGTTCTTGATCCAAAAAGAGCACATAAAGAATCTGGTCAGTTTCAAAAGACAACAAAATGCAGACTCTGGGTATCACTATAAACCTATGGAGTACCATGGAGCTCTATTCTAGGACCAATACTGTTCTTTCCCCAACTCTTTCCTCTAGGCTTGATTAAAATAAAACCTGATATATAGTACCACTTTTACACAGATGACACACAAAGATACCTGCCTTAAAAAGAAGCAATGGCAGCACAATTGACCATCTGCTAGACTGTCTTAAGGACATTAAAGGACCTGGACACCCTGTTACCTTATGTCAGGGTTCCCCAATTACTTTTTCCCGGAGGGCCAAAATATTTCAAGGACAGAAAGACGAAGGCCAGACATTGGATTTTTCTTTTAATTTGTTATTTATTATTTATTTATATAGATATAGACACACACACACACACACAAACAGAGTATGGCTTAATTAGCTACTTTAGAAAGAGAATTAACTTGCAAGTAATCTAAACAGGTCAGGCATAAATATGCTGTCCTTGTATCAGGTGGCAATTTTTTTGCATTTCTAATGTTTTTAAGACCCACTGATACTTAATTTACAAGACTGGAATATTGATTATAAACATTCATTCAGCATGACTGTTTATGGCTTTAAAACGGTAACCTGTTGTCCACCATATCTGATCTGACCCTGAGATTATCTCACCCGGCCTTGGATCAGTGCGCAGCATCCACAGGGGGAGAGAGGGGGGGTCCTGCGGAGATGTTTCCCTGACTACACATTTCATACTGCTCATAGACCTACAACCCCTCACCTACTGAGTGAAAGCTTGACTTATAAACACGTCTGCGCTACTACAATTGTTCCTGTGCATGTCCATTCTCTCTGAATCCCCCTGAGATCACTGCACACATCATGAAGTGGCGCATCTCCGTGCATAATTTTGAAGCTTTTAGCACTGCGCCAAGACCAAAAATGCAGACCTCTCAAGTCATAGGACAGCCTGTGTCCAGATTAGGATTAAATGTTCGGTTAGAAAGAATTTGTTTTATTGTTATGAGAGGAATTTTTACCATTTGATGAGACCTGGAGTTAAATACGTCACAGGATTTATGAACGATATCTGATAAAACTTAGGTGATCAAGACCATGATTGCAATTCTTGTTGACATAAAATTAAATTGTATGTAAATAAATTTGGTTGATATTAGTTTGGCATTACACATTTTTATAATTAGTGATTATATCAGGCTTGAGATTGAACTGAGTCACTCACCAAAGTGAGAAACAATGTCTGCATTTTTGGCTGATGGACTATATTATGCAGGGAAAGTTTTTGCTATCCTGAGGGCAGCTGTTTTAATCCCCCACAGGGATAGAAGTTTTGTTATACAAGGCAAAAACCTCTGATATTCATTAAGGTCTGAGATGCAGAAAACTTGTCAGAGGTGCGGGCAGGGCTGGACTCTGTGAGATTCTGTGCAGCTGTGCACGGTGGTTAAATTCTTCATCTTAAAAAAAGAAAAACCAAAATTAGACAAAATAAATCCCTCTCTTTCAGTCTTAAAAATCATGCAGCCTGTATCAGACACTTTTTGGACAGCATGTTTGCCGAGCTGAGGTGATGAAGCAGTTGGGTTGCTGTGTGCTCTGCTGTGCGTCTTTTTACGGTGTTCCTCCCTGCTCTAAAGAGAGATCAATGTACCATATTTCTCATTTATTGCACCATATTACATCCTTTCCTTGCTATAATTATAGAAATATCATGCTAAATTAGTGAAAACTTGTATTTTAAACACCCAAGTAAGTAAATATTGAAAATGAATATATTTTTTAAAAATATCCTTCTTTTTTCCCAAATGTCTTGTGGGCCAGAAGTACACCTGCTGGCTGGCCAGGTCCTGGCCCATGGGCCGCCATTTGGGATGCCTGCCTTATGTTAAGCCAACAGTGTTGGACCCTGGTGCAAACATCAACAGTGATTTTAAATTGGATTAACAGCTTAATTCTGTTGTTAAATCCAGTTTTTTTAATCATCTGAGGCTTTTATCCAAGGCAAAATCAGTCTTATTTTTTAAAAACTTCAAGTGAGTGATTCATGCTTTTATTTCTACACGTTTGGACTGTTGCAGTGCACTTTATATCAGATTGAACCAGGCTTTCCTTGCTCATTTACAGATAGTCCAAAATGCTGCTGCTCAACTTTTACACATCATAAACTATCAACCTAATATCCATTGTGGGGTGAACGACTGAATAATGATGTGCCGTTCACGAACAAGCCTGCTCTATGAAACGGCTTGAGCTGAGCCAAATGATATGAATCTCTTAAAAGAGACACGGAAACACAAGAAAACACGGGTAAGATCAGAGTTTAATGTGCTCAACCATGGCAAAACGGAAAGAGACCATACATGTTTTTTCTTTTTGCCTGATTATTTCATTACTTTTGGGACACAAAAGTAACTTAGGAATCATGGCTTTCTTTTTTTTTTTGCACTTTGAATGCCTGGCATAATTGTAAACTGCTCAAAACATGGCATTTTCTTTGTGCAGAAATCCCCTCTTGCCCCCCAAGGGGTGATCTCTACTAATGTGGTACGTCATCTGCAAAGAACCTTTATGTGGCAAAGCTTCAACCTACTCCTCCATTCCTCCAAGAATGTGGACAACCTTTCCCTCTATGTGAACATGAAAACCGTAGGGGTGGGGGCAAAGGGTGTAGTGGGATTGAACCTTTGCTGTTTGGTTGTGCCTCCTTGTTGAACTGCCTTGATCTTATCGTTAAATCTCGTTGCTCATGCACTTGTGACACATATTGGGATGCTTCTGTCTGGAGTGTGTCTTAGTTTGCAGAATCCAGCCAGATCTTCAAACGTAGGCCTTGTGTTGTTGTTTTAGCTTGTTATGTTGCTGTTTTATGAAGTGAAGAATCTTAACAATGCTTGCACCAGCACATACAGCTGAAACTGTCGTCCTCACTATAGATTTGTAACTTGAAATGGGCCCTGACATCTTGACTGTGCTTGTGCTTTGTTAAATGAATTGTGAGGTACCATCCACTCACTGTTAAATGAGAAAATATACATGGAAGAAAAGGACCTGAGAGCACCATACTTCTCAGTGGTCTTTAGGCGTGTGGCCTAAATTCAAGGACTGTAGTTTCATAATGACCCATTTTAAAATACAAAAATGTAGATGAATAGGATTTGAAAATGTGATTCTTACACTTCTTCTCTATGTAAACTGGACCCTTGCCGTCTATTAAGAGTGACAGCATTAGGAGTAAATCTGTTCCTTTCAATGTTAATACATCCAGGGTGGTTTGAATTAATCTGCCTGGAGAGAGGAGCAGTAAAGTTTGAACCTATTAAAGTCTCCCACATCATTTTATGGTAATGATGAATCTCACATGTGTTTTAGTGAGTCCTTGGTGATGGTGTAGACTTTGACAATGATGTTATAGTGCATGAGGGAAGCAAAACAAACAAATAAACATGTAATTAACAAGCAGGGTATACATCAGATGTATAAAAGCCTCCTCTATAATTAAAGTAAACTTTAATGCATAATAGGCAGTTATAGGCCACTCTCGCTGTCATTCATAATTAGTAGTGTGACAAGACGGGTCAGTGATTAGTCTACTCAGTGAATAAATCTGGCACCCTCCCTAGCACCCTTTCTTTACAAGTTAAACTAATATCTTTGCTAATTCAGCCCTACAGGCAAATCCTATATCTAAGCTATAACAGCCCTCTGTCACTAGCCAGTCTTGGTATTGTCTTACTGAAATAAATAAAGACATCCCTGAAAACCTGAATAAATATATACCCCTCACTTTACACGAAGGCATCTTAGATGTGCAAGTTCATGGTGAAATCTCGAAATTCCTTGCAGCTGCATGTTGAAGATTGTTGTTCATAGACTGTTAGACCATATGGCCAAGCAGTCATTTACAAAGTGCACTGCAAAAAAAAAAAAAAAAAAAAGGTTGGAAGAACTCAGAATTTTAAGTTTATCAATTAAAATAACCTTTAAGGTTTGCTGTGGACATGGCTAAACTTTTGATTTTCATTTTTGTTAACTGTAAGTTGCAGAAATTTATCATTTGAATTTTTCACTTAATATTTGCTTCTTCTATCAACTAACTGTAAATTGCTTTAGCTTGTATTTTTATGTCACAATTACCTAATACTACCAAACAGGTTGGAACTGCTCAAAATGTTTGTCGATGTTGGGTTAACTTCACTTTTTTAAGTGGAAACTCTCCTTCACTTCAGAATCCAACTCAAATCATGTTTAAAGACCCTGTAAAGTGAAATCCAAAGTTTTTGTTGTAACACTCTAGAAATGTTGGAATATGGTTGCTGTAAACATGTGAAAACTCTGAGATCTACATGAGACTGAATTCCAGGTTTAGGCCATTTCATCTCTTTCCTGGCTTGGTTTCATGTGGGCGGGGCCAATATGTGGGGTCATGATGTCATGAGCCCACAGTAGAGAATGACCCCGCCCCTCTAACACTACAATATTGTGGAAGGAAGCAGTCACCTGGAGCAGGGACTTCTGGTTCATTCTGTGCAAAGGAATTCAGTCTTGTACTCTTGTACCGTTCTATAATATTCATGTTTCATTGCAAAGTTATAGTTGTGCATTTTATGTTTATTGGTTCATGTTTTTAAGGGAAAATATTTTTCCAAGTATGACACCATGAGTGAGGGGGTTAATGCTGCAGACTACCCGTGTCCTGAGTGGGTGTGGTTTCAGCTCATTCAACAGACACACCCACACCATCCTGGAGCAGATTTTACTGCCTCATTTTTCATGATTTGAAGCTTAATTTTATAAACTTGGAGATGCTTTATGTGACTGAAATTTGAACTGGGGGTTCATAACACAGGGAGCTATCATACAACAAACCTAAATACAGATTTATTTTTACTTTACAGAGTCTTTAAGCACTTCTCGTGAAGCTGCATTTTCCCTTGGTTTTTTTCCCCCTTTACTTTGGTCTGGAACATTTTTGCCACTCAAGGTAGGCCAACTTTAATGACTAGCAGTAACTGAAAGGTGCACTCTGAATTGGGAAATCATCTTCCATCAGGTTCAGTATACCATCCATTCAGTAGTATGGTTGCCTTCCACTCGCCATACTTCTCTAGCTGAGTCAGTAACTTCACTCATAGTGCAAAAGTGTCAATGCCCAATGATCCTCAATGACAGTCTGGGTAAACTCTGCAGATTAAGGGATGATTTGAGTACAATAACAAGAAATACTCAGTGATCGAGTAAGTTCACCTAAAATTAGGGCTGTGAAGATTAATCACATTAATCATGATTAACCATGATCCACAAGTAGTGTACTAATATTTTTAATCTTGATTAATCGCATGGTTTACTGTCCCTTTTAACACACACTTTTTGTTAAGACACTGTAACGTGCAGCCTGCTGCCACAGTGATGTAAAATAAGTCTCCCCAATGTCGCATTTTGCTTTAAAAACCCGGAGAGCTCAGTGGACAAGTCAGAAGTCATCTGAACCTTGTGTTATTGAACTTTTGCCTTTTTACTGTCCCCTTTATTTCCTTTTTAGTCCAAAACAAGTTCCTTTTTCCATGGCTAATTTAATGTCATAATCTTCAATCTAACTAATAAAGCAGGTCTGGATCCAAACAGGAAGTTTTATACCTTTAGTTTAAGACAGGAATCAGAAATGACACAAGAACATTTTTAAAAGTAAAAATGTTGAATTTTTAAGATGTGATATAAAGGGTACGATTAATCACAATGAACTACAAAAATCCTGAGGTTAATTGTGATGGAAAATGTTATTCTTTTGACAGCTGTACTTAAAACTAACTCAGAAAAAATAGAACTAAAATAGCTATTTTGTACTTCTAAGTTATAACAACCATGATTTTAACATTCCTCTGCTGTTCAGTTTTACAGTTAAAGACTGATCAAGATAGTGAACTTCCACAGTGTTTCATACATCTTCCTTATAATGTAGTTGCTCCCAGGTGGGACTTCACTTACTGAGTCAGTAACTTCACTCATGGTGCAAAGGTGTCCACCAACAGGCATTCTTGGAAAACAGATGAAGCAAACACCCAGGCAACCCTATTGCACTTCACTTGAACTCACAGTTCTATGTGAAAGTACCAACTCTCAAACTCAAGTTGAAAGCCCAAAAAGTACACTACTGCCACTAAAGCGCAAAACTGGATTTGATTCATGCAAAATATTACCGCACTTTAATAAACATTCAAATGCGGTAGAGTGTAGGTCTCTGTATCATTACCTTGTGACATAGTTAATCTGAGCAAAATTTAATGATAATCTTAACTTCATAAAATTAGAAATAGGTCAAAGCTTACCTGTGTGGGGTCAAGCTCTGGGAAACACAGTCAGACTGAGACAGTCAGTGTGACAAATCCCAACACGGAAATTTGGCTTTCCTGCATTTCACAGCAAAGAAGCAGGAGTTAATAGTACTGATGCTCCTTACGTTTAATTGTAACTGGAACATACACTGATAAAAATATTCAGCTCAATACACTTAGAAAAACCTAGGCAACTTTTGCATCAATTTTTTGTAGATTAGTCAGATTAATCTTTGTAGAAACTACTACTCTGTTTTAATTCAAGAACAAAAAGTCAAAGTGAAGTTTACTTACTTTGTCTTACTTTGAATCTCACCAATCTGACCTATCATCACTGCCATGTCTTCAGTTAGCAGGTTATCTATTCCTGATTGTTAGAAAAGCCACTTATCAGTCATTTGAAATACCCACAATGCATCATTGAGGGCATTTATTCATGGATAATGTAGTATTTTGTAGTTTTGAAACAGAATGAAACTGAGTAAAGGTAACAAAGTCAGGCTTAGTTATGTGGATAAACTTTGGAAGATTGGCTTACATTACCTAAATTATTCTTGTTTAGGAAAAAAATTCACAGTGTCTTGTATTTTTAACAAAAGAACCTGATGACAAAATTAGATTTACTTATGTCAAAGTTGAAACTTGGATTTTTTATTGTTTTAAAATAAGTTAAATTTACTTTTGCCCAGATTCCAGATTCATTTTTCTCAGTGTAGAAGTTTGAATAACTTAGTAAAGTCTAATGAAGTGAACCAGTGGCTAACTTACATTTTTATCTCAATTTAAATTACTTACATTAAAAGTCATTATAACTGGAAATACTGTTTTAGGCAGAAAAATGTAAGTTTGATTTTTACAGTGCAAGTATAAGGGCTTAAAAAGTCAGATCACAATATCTAAGGGGTCATAATGCCATGGAGGATCATGTTGCAGTTCATTTAGCAGGGCTTATTTTGCTAGGTCTGTATTTTGTACATTTATATCCATACAAGTCAATTTGGCATTGTAGTATAAACAGATATAGTATGAAGTGATTTTTATCCATGTCTCAGTATGGTTTGTGTTAATATTTGATATATTTTACAGATTGACATGTAATTAAAAATGTTTAGGGGCAAAAAAGAAAAGCTTCTTTATTATAGCATGTTTAAGGTGCTCAACCACATTTTGTAATGTCTCTGGTAGAGTAGAATAACATTTAGATAAAAGGTACTGAGAGTACAAGACTTGATATTACTGTCTATTATATGAAACCACTGAATGGCATTACCTTAAAATATTTCAGTGCTTCTCTCTTAATAGAGAGAGAGAAAAAAAAGATATTTATCTCTAGGAAAAAAACCTGCTTTTTAGATTCTAAGTGTTACATTCCTGTCACCTCCTGGTCAGGCCAGATCCCATCTCATATCCCCAGATGAACACGCCTCTATAAATATGTCTGGTCTCCAGAGAGAAGTGGAGTCCTGACAGGTAATAAGAGGAAGGGTTTCCCTCTCCGGTGAAACTGGAGACTTAAATCTTCAGTTCTGTTGGAGGAAAAAGATCCTCTGTGGCTGTATAAAGTGTTTGGATGCAGATATGATGCAAAGGTGACAGCGGTGAACAGCCCCTCATGTCTACCCTCCTCTATTTCCTCCTATCTGTGTTTTGCTGCGTCACTTATACTGCTGTTGTCGCGTGACATGTTTGAATGAAGTTTTATCAATCACAGCAGTCAAGTGTGACAGTTTAATCAATAAGGGGAGATTTCCATTATTTTAGAATTAGAGCATCTGGGCTAGGGGAGGCAAGGAGGGAGAGCAGATTGCTGAGGAAAAGGTGGGCCGGGTGCTGTACATAAACACGGGAATTGAGATGCTTTTGAAGTATTAGCACAAGTGAGAGAGAATTGGCAATAAACACAGGACTGACAATCTGTCAGTGCCAAGGTGGGCGTCTTGGATAGATAGACTTGGCTGTGTATGAGTGTAAATGTTAAATATGACTGGTTGAAGGGACCAGTGAACCACAACATGCAGATGATAAGATAGTCCTTACTAAAATGTCAATGGCTTTCAACAGGATCCAAGAGTCCATTGAGTCCAGCTGGACACCCGTGTAGGTGGTCAGTACTTTTACTGTTCTCCAGGGCCAACAAAATCACTGACGCGTCTTGTATTTTCTGCTTTACTTTGTTATGAAATAATGTAACAGATGGTTTTAGATTAAAGATGTCAAACTAAAGGAACTACTGGGTCATGGTCTGTTTATTAAGATGAGACTCTTGACAGTGGAGGCAAAGACAATAAAAGGTCTTTTCTTTGTTTTACAAACACCAGGGGTAGGATGAGAAACTCACAAGTAAATGGGACTTATTTAATCCAGTTTGAAGGTCTTTCAAAAGTTCCCCTGACCTTTTGAGACTAACCTTTCCAAGGCGCCATTAAGAATGACATCTTCATATTAATAAAAATGTTTTGCCCTGAGCAGAGTGGAAAAAAAATCTTCTGAATCACCCCACAGCCACAACTAGAGGCTTAGAGCTGGGAATTTGGGAGACCATTAATTACCTCAGGGCCAGCAAGAGAAATGGTAACTGTCGCAAGTTACTAGATTGTACATTTGCCTGCTATTGCCAGGTTTATAGTAGCACAGTAACCCACTTATCATTTTTAATGGAAGTGTTGCCCCTTGGGGAAATTCATTTTACTTTTCTTCGTAAAAGTGTAATTAGTGATGAGGTATGGGGCTTTCTGTTTCCCCAGCATCTGCCTCATAAAGTGTAAAATTCCTCCCCTGTTAGCTGGTTATTTTCATTGGGAGTGCTGAGTCTTACAGTCAGTCTTACAGGCATGAGTCTGCCAATGGATAATCTCTATTCACAAATCATCTTTTGGTAATATCTGAGCACAGGGCTCATGATTCCAGCATGTTTATACGTAGCCCTTACTTAGTCCACGATGATTGATCAGTCACACAACCAGCCCTAATCTATCAAAGTGATCAGAAATGTGGGTGTACACTCATTTCCATGCACAGATTTGTCAATCTGGATTTAAACACTGTCTGAGCTTGTGTATACACACATTTTCAACTCAATGTGGACTCTCTTTGCAGTGTGAATCTGGTGGTGTTAGGTCAGATATGACTTCTAAAACTTACTCAACATTAAACCAAATCCCTGTGAGCAATGTTCCTTTCAAAATGTTCATCTGCGTGAACTTTAAGCTGAGTTCATTTTTGTTTGTTCCTTTTGATTAATGACCGTTCCTTTATCGATTTATCTGATAAAATAAAACAGACAGACTGCCTTCAGTATTTACTAAAGTTCTGCTTTATATTACTTGGAAAATATCATGGGGGATTTAAGCAGAAAAAAAATCAGAAAAAAGGGTTTAAGGGGAAGAGGAGTGTTTTACTCCAAACTATTTAACTGTATAAACATGGAGAGTGTGTTCAGGAGGGGACACACAAGAAAATAACTTTAAACTGGATCATAATCAATCGGCACGTCTTCAGATTTACATAATTTAATCTGATACTGTGTGGGTAATTGAACACAGACGAATGGCTGCTCTCTAAAAAGTATATTTAAATATTTGTTGGAGAGGCAATCGTTACCTAAAAGCTTTAGAAATTCACAAACAAGATACAAACACCTCTACAGTGCTGCACAGACATGAGCTCACTGGTTTTACTTAACAGGTCCACAAATATGTTTGCTTAAGTTTCTTTAGCGTCTCTTAAAGGTCACATATTTTACCTTTTGAAGACATGTTTATATTGGTCTCAGAGGTCCCCAAAACATGCCTGTGAAGTTTGTTGCTGAAAAAAAAAAAAAAAACACTCCAGTTTTGGATTTGTGTGTGTCTAAAAAGCCCTCTGTCTCAGCCCTGCTCAGAATGAGCTGTTTTTGTCTGTGGCTTTAAATGTTAATGAGCTGTCTGACTCCGCCCCTCTCAGGAAATGGATGTTGCTTAGTGGATGTGGCTCTTGTGGTCTTCCCCTCAGCTGCCATCTGAGAGGAGGATCAGGAGAGTAGGGTGGTACTTTCTTCCAAGTGGGGAGGGCCAACCAAACCTGGAGGCGGGGCTCTCCACATGACATCATGAGGGGAAAATCTGAGAATGGCTACTTGGGGGGAGGGATTTTTTTCAGATTTTTGGGGGGATTGTGGACAGCCCAGGGGCACATATTTTTGCTAGGAAAGCCTGAAAAGGTGTATTTTTCATAATACGTGAACTTTAAAGATGCACGTTAGTTTCAGTGTCCATTACAGACAGCAGAAGAGAGAGGAAGTGCTGTGGTTTGGTCTCTATAAATTTCCCTTTACATCCCAACCTGCAGACTGACACCCATCAAACAACTTAAATATGAAAATATAATGAGAGCAGAATTACTGCACACATTTCTTGTGGCTTTTTAGTGATAATTTACGGGAAATGTTTGATTATGGTAAGGCTCTATACATTTTTTTTTCAAAAGCTTATTTATTTGCCTTTTATAGCTATAAAGTTTTACATTTTTGGTATGTTTTTTTTCTGTTTACTGAACCTTTCTTATGTGCAGGTTGGACATTCAGAAAAAAATAAGCAGTTTTGGTTGTCCAGAAGGTCATTTTTAATGCTTTGGTATGAAAACAAGCATCAGTATAGTTTGATTTTAACTAGAAGCATATGGAAATTCAATATTCTGGTATTTTGACAACTCTGTATTGTAATTGAAAGCTAAAAGAAAAGTTATCCTTGGGGAATAAAGAGACAGCACAGCTGGCACTATGCAGATCACTGTAATGATGGGATTCAAGTACAGCCTGCAGGACTGGTTCAGGTGAGACCACGGTCAGTTCAGGATGTCATAAACTTCACAGAGCAGTGATGGCCTTACAATTTAAGTCCCGTCTGGGTTCTTTCAGTCTGTTCTCTATCCCTCTGTGTGCATACTGCTGCACAATAATCATACGTCTTGTTACAGTGCGTTTTTATAAAGACATCCTGAAGCATTTAAAAAAGAATACATTTTGATAATAAACAGCTAAAAATCTGTTAGGAGGAGGTTGCCAAGAAACACATTTCCCTCCTGTTTTAACTTCAATCAAACTAGTGATAGACGATCTAAATCACATAAACCAAAAGAAAATAAAGTTCTTTATAGAGCCAAGACAAACGCTTCTTCTTATTGGAAATGTTGTCTGATAAATATAGACGTGTTTCTCATAGGATTTAAATCCCCCCCCACTCGCTGCTGTTTCGCTGGCTTGAATTAGGAGTTCTTCAATCAAATTAGCACCTCATATGTTTATTTACAGAATACTATATCACTGTTTTCTTCAAATGGATGGTTACAACACAGTTCTAACTATCCATCTAAAGACAACATCCTAGGCATTGAAGTTACACCCAGACAGGATGGCTCTAAGTCTGGTGCACTCGGTGTCTGGAGGAAGATCTGAGAGGCACAGAATCCATGGTGTTTGAGGTCCTGTGTTTCAATTTCCACAATCAGTGATGGTTTGAGGTCATGTCATCTGCTACTCCTGCTCCACTGTGTTTTATCGAGTCCAGAGTCAACGCTGTCAGCCGTCTACCAGGAGATTGTAGAGCAATACATGCTTCCATCTGCTGAGAAGCTTCATGGAGACACTGATTTCTTTTTCCAGCAGGACTTGGTACCTGCCCATAGTGAAACCAAAACTAGGAAGACGAGAGACCAGACTCAACCATACAGACTGACTGGAAGCTGCTATCAGAGCAACCTGGGCTTCATAACACTCCAGCAGTGCCATGGACTGATCTGCCACATCAGTTGAATTTGTGCTAAAGGAGCTTAAACCAATTACTGAGTGCATAAATGTACATAATTTTCCATAAAAGTCAACATTTGAGTGTTATAAATCCTTTTATAATGCTGTTTTGCGATATTCTAGTATTTATAGATGGTGGGTTTTATGTTGAAGTCTTGAAATATTTCACTTTGTATGAGATGACTCTAGTTCTTTATTTTTTTTTAATCAAATCAAAGCAAAAAATGAACTTTTTCATGATATTCTAATTATTTAAGATGCACCTGTATGCAAGAGGAGAACATGCAAACTCGTGCAGAAATTAAGTGTATTCTTGTGGGCAAAACATAACAACAAACACTGAAACATTTATCACACATGAAAAAGACAATGGACCCACAAGTGTAACAGAATGCATTACAGTAATTGTTCAATCTCAGCTTATTTGTTTCGAGGAGGTCGGTGATACACTGCCCACCTCATTGTCAGGATAAATGAGTGTCTGAATGCTAAAACACAAATTTGAAATGGCTCATCTGAAAATTGGTGTCTGTTAATTGTTGAAAGAAAACCTTTGGCACAGGTTTGAAAGCCAAGTTCTGGAGTCTATTACACTTGCAAACACCTAATCTGCTTACATGGTTGTCTCACTGATCACAATTTCATACTTCAGCCTTTTCATGGCATGGCATCTGAGACCAGTTACATAAAACCTAATCCTAAAATCACCTCTTTCTAATGTGAGTGCAGGTCCAGGGTACTTATCCCTGGGGCTGTGAGTCTGAAAACATTGTGGAGTTGGATGCTATGTAATCCACTGAAATGGTGCCAGCATTAAAAAAGAGCACTATCTTTTCATTTGAAGTCACTTTTATAATCAGCTCCCAAGGATTCAAAAAAACGCAGCAAAAAGTAATGGAATCAGCCGTGGCACAGACATAGGTAATTATGTTAAAACTCCTTTCACAATGCTAGCTTAATACTGTAAGCCTCGCAGTGAGGGCTGCTGTCATTGTATCGCAAATAAATGGCTTGGTGAACATGTGTGTGTGCTGTCTGGGACGATTTGTGTGATGTAATTAGATGTAAAATGCTTTTTAGCTGGCTCTTTAATTGACTTTTGGCTAGAGTGATTTGTGGCTATCAGGTTTTCCCCTCGTGGCACCGTGTCGTCTTCTGTCAAGGCCAGTGGATTATTTGCAAACACCTAAATCCACCTTCTGGAGCTGGACTTGTTCGATCAGCTTACTTGTGTATACCCCTCCTGGAAGAGCTGCTTTAAATGTATATTTCTTTTCTCTAGGTGTTGAGATTCTCTCTGTGTTATTTCCAGCTGCTTCATTTGAAATACATCTGACAGATTTTTAAACAGACCCAGACATTAAACATTCAGTCGAACACCTATGCATAAGGTAATCTACCAGTGTCATACAGCATTGCAGACTACCAATCATCTCATATGTATTCCAGGTACCCAGCACTGTATTTTAATGGCTGACATCTCAGGGCTGCAATTCAAGTGTGATTTATATCTTCTCAAGTCATCAGTTACAATCAGATCCAAGGATCTGACTTTGTGCTTACAGGACAAGCATAGCTAATACGGAGGGGAAGAAGAAGAAAAAGAGCTGTGTCATATCCCCAATTTTAGTGAAAATTTAAATCAAAGGTGCTGCAGTAGGGGGGGGGAAGGTTAGATGGAGAGAGCAAGAGAGAGGTGACAGGGCTCTGCATTGGTACGCAAGCCTGTGTCTCATCCTTTAAACCAATTTCCTTCCTCAGTACTCAAGGGAGTGGTCTGATTTGCACTGTTTCCTTTCTCCCAGTAAGTGTTTATCCTGCGTTTACAATTAGATCTCGCTCCCAGCTGCAGCATTAATCAAATAGTCAGTGATATTCTCAGCATTTGAAGATTGGGGGAATGAAAGAATGTGTCCTACATGTCTTTCTCCGTGCGAACAAGCTGTGAAGTAGCGCCGTTATTTGATAAGAGTCCCACACAGACTGTACATAGATTTCATAGATCAATAGGATTTTTCAGAAAGCTAAAGTCAGGGTTATGTAGCTATAGATCACCTGGAAACATGCTTGTGTGACCTATTGACTATATTGGTATAATTTTTTTAACATTTATTTGGTACTTTTGTGCTTAGACTGTAGTGATAAGCAAGAAAAGGATGTGCACTGTACTTAGAATCAAATGAGAATCTCCAATCTGCAATAAAATTGTGTTATGTCACAGTGATCACCATAGTGCCATAAACTCAATGATGGAAGTGATCATAAAAATATTTTTATTCTGCATGACACCCTCCCCCTTATTAGTAAGTTAGCTAAATATACAGTGCCTATAAAAATATTCACAGCCTTGGATGTTTTACCCTTTATTGATTTTATAAATCAATCATGATCAATATAATTTGGCTTTTCTGACAAAATCATTTCTACAATAATAATAATAATAATAATAATAATAATAGTAAAAATAGAATTGTTTAATGTCAAAGTGAGAACAGATTTCTACAAAGTAATGTCAATTAAAAAAAAATTTATGTAAGGTAAGGTAAAGCCAACTGGTGCTTGTAGTCTTACAGTTAGTCACATCAGTAATTCTGACTACCATTACATTATGAAGACAAAGAACACTCCAAGCAACTCAGAGAAAAGGTTATTGAAGAGTAGAAAGTCAGGGGATGGAGACTCCATGGTCAAGTGGAAGAAAGTTCTTCGGTCTGATGAGACCACAATGGGGCTTTTTGGACAATCAGACAAGATGCTATGTTTTGCGGACACCAAACACTGCACATCACCTCAAACACTCCATCCCCACTGTGAAGCAGGGGGGTAGCAGCATCATGCTGTGGGGATACTTCTAGGCAGCCGGCCCCGAAAGGCTTGTAAAGGAAGAGGGTAAAATGAATAGAAAAATCCTTTTAAGATAATCTTATTCAGTCTGCAAGACTGGCTTGACTTTAAAAGGGCAGTGCAACCTGACAGAGTCTGAGCAGTTTTGTGGAGAGGAATGGACTCAAAAGAAGGCTAGTGTAACCTCTGCAGGCCAGTGACCATTATGGCAGCTAATGGAAATGGGAATGACCATTCTATAATCTATGTATTGCCAACTGCTGGGTTCATGTAATTTTCTAAGCAAAGGTTTTTACAAAAGCATAAATACATATGCAGCTATAAAATATGCATATGAAAATCTCTTTTACCCCTGTGTCATCCTGGGGAAGATTTCTGTTCTCCCAAAGTACATGGGACCGTGGGACCTCCTTGGTCTTAAGGCTTGTAAATGTCATGTCCATGTACGAGAACCAGTATTTGTATCTTTTAGTCTTCACAGTAATTAGGGATGTGTTTTTGCACATACCAATATCACACTGTGATATTTTGTTAATTCCTTCAACTTGTTTTTTAAAACACAACATATTCAAACAGATCTGAATGATTTATGCCTTCAAAAATGTATTTTCTTCTCTTTATGGCTTCATAAAGAGTCAGTCAGAGAATAATACTATAAAGAGACTGATTTAGAAACAAAACCATGGCCCTCATAGGTCATGGGTGCAGTATTGTGTGGGTGTAGGTGCATTCCTCTCTTTTCATAGCTAATGTCAATAGAAATCCAGTACAATCACTTAATGTACTCTACTGCCCCACTCTACATATGGGCTTTAAATGCTTTAATCGAAGAGCTGCTCATTTTTATTGGTGTTCTTTATAGGTAAGGTTGGTGATGATTTTCAAATGCACTCAGTGATTTGTGGCTAATTAGGGCGAGAGTTAGTCAGACCACAAAAATGTGTGTTTGCTGGAGGGCATGAGTTTGCTAGTGGTGAAACAAAGGCCACAACACACAGGGGGACCAATTCTGCTTTGTGGACTGGGAGCAATGGCTACCTAATATAATACAGTGTACAGATGAAAAGTCCTGTGTGTGGTGTAGTTTAAATATACCAGAGGGGAAAGCAGCACAGTGGCTTTTCTCAGAAAGAGATGATTTGCCAATCTAGCTGTTGCTTTTGTCACCATGGTTACCTTTGAAAGCTAAAGCATGCAGGAAGAAGCATGCACAGCGACCAATTTATTAGTCTGGGATTGTTCCCTAGAGAACCAGAGTCACTATTATCAACAACATTAAAACACACATATCAAGTAAAACGGGTAACATTGATTATTGAGTTAGCATGCACCTTTTGATGAGTCTGAGATTGTAAGAGCGTGGTTAGATTCAAAGTTTGGAGTGTTTGAGTTCTAGCATTTATTTAAGGGGATTAATGGTATCAAAATCTCATGGCAGATTAAAATCCTTTAACATCTCTAAAACACCAATACAAGAGAAGAAGACTTTGGAATAAAGTGATGTCAGCATTTATTAAATGACATTTGCACTTCTAATATTACAAAATGGCAAAAAAAAAAAGTGCAACTGTTGTGCAGTAGGCTTCAAAATAAAAATGTATACTTTGGCTCCAGCATGTTTACTAACCTTCTAAAACTGTCATTGTCCATCACTAAAAACAGCTGTATGTCTTTGGTGATATACTGTTTATATGCCCTGATTCACCTTGTTATCTGTTGAGCTCTGGCACTGTTGTGGGGAAGTGGGATTGTGAAGTCTTTTGACCTGACCATGTTCTGCTCCTAGCATCTTCAAAAAACTTTTTGGGGTGATGATTTGCCAAGTGGATCCTTGTATCACTCATATTTCCCATCAAGGCCTGAGTCTGGCAGTGTCTGCATTTTGTTTTTGTTTATCCATCACCTTTTCTCGTGTTTTTTGACGCCTGGAAATCAAAATGCCTCCACATGTCAGATTTAAAAGTTGGTGGAGCTTCAGCAGTCTTGAAAACTTCAGCTGCTCAGGTCTCCCTAAAGGACTGATTCTCCTTCGCCACTTGTAGCATCCACCATTTTCATGCTATCAGATCAAGCCAGTGAGCGGCAGTGTTGTACTCAAGACCACACTATCCAAGACTTTCCTGAGACCAGAGTGCACCGAGACCAAGACAAGACCAAGACTTTTGGGGGTTAAGACCACGTCAAGACTAACACTGAGACAGGCCGAGACCAAGACAAGACCAAGACCATAAAAATCAATAAAAAAAAACATGACAAGGTTGAACAGTTAAAGAGCATTCTCTATTTAATTTTAGTTTACTTTTTAATAAATCTGAAGAATTAAAAACAAGGTTTCTGCAACTCTTTCAAAGCACAACATGCAAAAATCTCAAATCTTACAAATTTGTTCAACTAACGTCTTGTATAAAATAAATCCTTGTCTAATGATCACTGACAAGTCTGGAATTAAAATGTTTAATATCTGAAAATTAGATGTTTATCTAGATTTGTCAGGGGAATGAGGCCTAAAGTAAGTGCTCAGCGGTATTTCTGACTAGAAATACGATGGACTGATGTTTGAGTTTTCGCAGGTGTAGCTATTTGTAGTTTTAGTAAGAGCTTTTCCTTATTATCACATTAAAGAAGTCAAAGAATAGCAGATCAGTGCCAGTCTCGACCGGTCTTGATAGAAAATCCCCAGTCCAAAATGTGGTCTTGAGTTCGGTCTCAAAAGTAAGACTGTTCTCGAGAACTGCAACACAAGTGAGTTGTGTGCAAAGGATGATGGGTACACAAGGGCCGATGGTAACTGCACTTCCCACTTCTCTCTGTGCCGCCAAAAAATGCACTGAAGACCTGCCGTTTAAAACCGTCACGTTCACGACAGAACCAAGCACCGGGATACCACATTATTACCAATACTGCTGGATCTTTGATATACTGTATTGATTTTTAAGATCTATTATTGCTCTACACACCTTATACTATGTTTTTAGTCTCAGTATTTTTTTTTTAGATCCTGTGATATGTACAGTTGCTTCTTCTCATGTTACATGTTAATGTATGTCTTAACTTTGTTCAGTGCACCACTGCCCAAAGAAAATTTCCTCTTGAGGACAATAAAGTATATCTGATCTGATCTAATCTTGACTAAACTTAATGAAGTGATTTGAGATTGATAAATCATAGTCACTAAAAGATCAAACACTAGCATGTTTGAAATAGTTTTAAGGTTCTTAAAAACAAAAGACTTGAAGTATTTTGGATGTATCTGCAGTAACCACTGCCACAGAGAACCAGGCCATTTGTTGGTGGTCTGCATATGTCTGAAAGCAGATCCGCCTGTTCAGCATGTGCTCTCCTCTTGACGTCACAGAGTCATTACAGTAACGCCAGCCCCTCACTTGGTATCTCCATCCACAGCTTCCAAGCTTAAGTTTTGAGGAGGTCCGCAAAAGAGCAATGACCAACCTCCCACCTTTTCATTGGCCCTAGTGAATTTACCCTTTGACATCCTCCACTGGCATCTCAGGAAATCTTTGTTTCAATGTCTTAATCCTGGAAAAAAGAATTGAATAACCTGCTTCAAGGTTTTATTTTGTGCACAGATGCTGTTAAACTGTAAGAAAATAACATCTTGCTCTCTAGCTCTCTCTTGTTTGCTTGCTCCGTCTCTGATTGTTGTCTGTCTCTCTCCCTCTCTCTGCTTGCAACAACTTTTGGTTGAAAATATGTCTGAATAGCTCTTTTTTCTTCCAGAACTTTGGTACTTCTTGGCACTATTGAGAGTAAATATTAAGAGCTTGTGTCATGTAAAACAGGTAGTATCAAAAAAGTTTGGCGTATTGAAAAGGCAGACATCCATACTAACCGATGTTGTTCAGTGCAATGCATTCTGCATTTTTATAGCTTTTTTGTGTTTAACTGGACTAGAACAGAATTGTGACTTGAAAACTAAAGTGATGGACTAAAATGTGACCCCTGTGAACCATTACACCTCTAACTGTCTTACTGTGTTTATATTTAAAGCAGATGTATGCACTACATTTATTTGATCTCAAAATCAGGAGGTCTAGATTAGATACTTAAATGCTTTTGTGCATCCGTCAGTAGAAATGGTTTTATGAAATGGAAGAAGGATGGTTTAAATGAAAATGACAAGTTAAAGGTGTTGTCTTGGCCATCAAATACTTTGAGTCTTGATGGGTCAAGCAACTATTGGATGTGCTTAAACAACAAGTATGAGCAATGGATTCCCCGCTGAGCTTTCAGGACTTAAAGGATCTGGTGTCTTGGTGCCAGATAACACGGGACCCCTTAGAGACCCTGTGGAGTCCATATCTCCACTGGTCAGAGCTGTTTTAGTGACACAAGGGGAACTGACAGAATATTAAGTGGGGGGCTTTATTGTTGTGGCTGATCTGTCTTATCACTAATTGGTCTGTTTCGTTCCCTGTGATGTGGTGAACTGCTGAAGTCACATGTTAATTATCATAAGCGAAACCTGCAACAACACCTCCAGCAGGAAAGCACCCGGCTTGTTATTCACTTAATAATCCCTCCTCACTTCTCAGCTTTATCGGCTGTGAAACCTGTCTCTCTATACTGGAGGAGCTGTTTATTCTCTCTTTTCCCAGGAAGAGTGTTTTCTTTGCCAACTATATAAGCAGCTCTTTTGCTGTGTCAGCTAAAATCATCTGCATCCAAATGCAAATGGCTAATGCAGCCCTTAGGTGGGGCGTTAACACGTTATGTGTACTTCAATATTTAATGAGCTAAATGCCAATGCTTCAAAAGGAGTCATAAAATTCAGTGGAAAAAGCACAAAGTTTAAGATGTAAATGACTTCCTGTGGATAGGATTGTAAACAAAGGTGATATTCCTTCACCACCAACAGGAATGAGGAGAAAACACAAATTGGCTTGTTATTTCTAGCTGTGTGTCATGTGGCACAAACTCAAAAAGTGAAATGCAAGCAACCAGAACAGCTGCAGTTGTGTTTCCTCAATACAGCCTGAGATGGATTGGACAGAAAAAAAAAGATGCAAACCAAAAAGCAAAACAGAAATTACCAGCCCAATATCTCTTGATTTCAAAGAATGAAAAAAAAAGTAAAATGCAAATTAAAATCTGTACATTTTAGAGCAATGTAACATATGAGGTATGAAGTGTGCTGTGACACTGTTGTTATTAAAAGCCAGAGCAGTGGTTACTCAAAATCTTGACTCATGTCAGTGAAGGACTGCAGACTTTCTAATGTAAACACAAGATGCAACAGAGTCAGAGCAGACCAGAGACTTTGAAAAATGAGAGTGCAGAGAAGTTGCAGAGAGAAGACTCCAGTGCCTCTTACCTCTCTCTTGCAGCTAACTTTTCTTCATGTGTACTGTCACGCATGCTTCCATCACACCCCTGACATAAATAAATAACCTTGCAAAGCACATGAATTGGCCAGATCCCATGTCTGTCATTATGCAAAAACCATCTTGCAAAGCTCCAGTCTGAAATGTTTGTACCAGGTATAAAAACAGACCTGACCAATCAGCCTCTTTTGAGGAGAACAAGGCAATGCACTGGAAGCCAGTGGCCATCGCCGATGTAGCTTGTTGCTTAGATCACACTGAAAGCTTTTCATAACTGAAAACAGGTAATTTGTAATAGGCTATTTAGCAGAGAGAGGACGGGTGTTATGGGAGGGACAGAAAATTAGTAAAAAACACCCTAAATATGATTAAAAATGAACTTTCGTCTGTCGATTATTGACATTAACAATCTAAATGGACTAAAAACAGACAACAGAAAAAAATGATAGCCCCTACTGCTTGTTGAGAAGAGTAAGCGCAATATGTGTTTTCACATCATAGTCTTCAAAAGTCTCCAACCACACCAAAAAAATGAAGCTTGTCACCAGCTGCTTTTTTGAAAAAGAGTCACCAGAGGGGTCTGAATACTCACTTAATATAGCAACAAAGTTGCTAAGTTGGCAATTCTAATCCCTGGAGGCTAGTGCCACTACTATAGCCAAGTACTGTATACAACCCAATTTCAAAAATACAGAAATATCCCTTTAACAGGAGTTGATTTGTTTAGTAGCATCATGTGTGATTAGTGCTACTGCAAAGTCAGGAAAAGCTTCGACATTTAAAATAGACTACCACTAAAATACAGTGATAGCAGCCCCGTTCAGAAGGGAGACAGGTTGTTATTCGAGTACTTACAGTAGATCCAGCTGCAGAGGGAAGAACACACAAGCATCAAGCTGCCTCTGCACCACTACAGCCCCCATACTACTGCTGTCATGTATGTCGTAATGTTCATGGGCATGCAGTGACACCACTGAGCATGTGGGTGTGCCTGAATGGATGCAGACAGACATAAATGCCACTGGACTGTAGTGAGCTTAAAATACACAGAGTAAATCAACCTTCCATTGTAATGAGCAGCTGTAGTCTGACTTAATTAAAAGTGATGTTAAGTAATTTCTCTGTGGCGATGGTGCCGTGAACTCAACTCAGCCTTACAGGGCGACCTGGTACTCTTCTCCACGCCTGATTTCTATCATCATGCACACTAGAGAGGCTGTATTTAACAGAAAATGAATATTTTTCCACTTAAATACCAGCCATAACATTTAATTTGGATTTGCTCTTTCTTTCCCCTTTTTTTCCCAAACCCTCTACAGGTTGAGTGAATCAGTCTGATTGTCTGTCTCTCTCTCTATATATGATGAAGCGTGGCGCAGAACAAGAGAAAAATGAGGCTCCGCTTTGGAACAGTGCCTCAGGAGTGTCTGCTTTTTTGCCTTGATTGCTCTGTGTTCCTCGAAGGCTGCGCAGTATGGACGACAGTTCAATATGAAAGTAGAGGGAAGGAGTACTATTAAATTTGTCTGAGGGTTGAGTGAACTTGTCATGGCATCACACTATGACACTGTTATCCTGTTTTTTTCCAGAGATTGATTCCGCTTCACAGAAATAGGCTTAGGATGAAGCCATATATTACATGATGATTGAGCCTCATTAAAACTTCTTCACACTACTTTGTGGACATTACTGCAGACACATTTTCAATTTAAAAGCAATAAATGGGATTTTTTAAGCATAAGGTGACAATGATATTATGTCTCAGTTAGACATGTAATAGAATCAGTAAACTCACATGCCACTTGGTATCATTTCAGTTCTGTTAGTTATGGGCTGTTTTAGTTGGCAAGAAAAATTTAAAATGCGATCAAAAACACATTTCATAGGATTTAGAATTTGAAACATAAGCAGTCCTTGTTACACTCATTATTACACTAATATCCCTTAACACTTGAATGCTTAATTTAAAATCTGATTTTTGTTTAAATGTGTATTTTAATGCCCTTTATCTTGTCATATCCCCAGTCTGCCAGTTTTTAAACGGCCCACAGCCCCCATCAGCCAGTCGAACAGCAGAGTGCTGACAATGCAGCTGCCGTCACACTGCTTTTATAATAGCATACATCAAGCCTTAAACGCTTCAGAGAAACACTCAAACATCTACGTGCGGGTAATTTTTGTTGCCCTATAGATTCTGCCCAGACAGAGTGTAAAATAATAGGTGTGCTGCAAAATGAAGAGCACACACTGTTTCTAGAGGCAGCAGTGATTTTTTTGACTCTTGTAATCAGTGAGTCGGTGGCATCTGCAGAGGCCTCCTGCTTCTGCTCTTGCCCCAAGCCGTGCAACTAACTATGAAGAGCTCTCTGAATGCTTTACAAAGGGTCTTCATATAAATACTTTACAGGATGCTTAGCAGCCCATGTGACAGGGATACAGGCTCTAATCTGAATTAAAAGTACATAGAGCAACTACAACATGTCCTCTGTTTTGGTGCTGGAATGCAGATATCTACAAACAGATGACTTCATCTTTACATGCATTTACTTTTACGCCATCTGGGTCTATCTATTTTATATTGCCTTTTAGTGAGCTGTGATAGTGTTGGGTGGGATGTAATGTGTGGTGAGTGGTGAGTCATTGCCAGGCCACCTGAACTACACTGTAACAGCTGCCACTGCTAGATATCAGAGCTGAAGCTGAATTCTAGAGATGCTCCGACTGTAAAAATCAGGGTCAGTGCCAACACAGATATTTAGTCAACAGCAATATTTTCTTCATTACTCTGTTTGATGTAACACTTCCCCTATGCCAACATTTTCTCTCATGTCTGACCATAAAAACATATCAGCTAAATAACAAATTGTATCTCTAAATCAGTTGTTTGATGTGCCAGTATTTATTTGTCATGACACAAAAAACAAACATCTGCCTCTGACATCATTTCATGCCCACATCATTTTCTGATGACTGATGTCTACGTATCTACATTAGCTACATAGCTACGTTATCTTTTGCTAAGTTAGCTTTAGCAATGTGAGTTTTAGCAAACATAGCTAAAGCTAACCTTGCTGCATTAGCTACATAGATTCATAGCTTAAATTGCTGCTTTGTGAGCTTAGCTTTAGCTAATTTGGCTACATTGCTACTTTAGTCAGGTAGTTACATTATCTTTAGTTTAGTTAGTTTTAGCAAACATAGCTCAAGCTAACCTTGCTGCATTAGCTACATAGATATGTAGCTTAAATTGCTGCTTTGTGAGCTTAGCTTTAGCTAATTTGGCTACATTGCTACTTTAGTCAGGTAGCTACATTATCTTTAGTTTAGTTAGTTTTAGCAAACATAGCTCAAGCTAACCTTGCTGCATTAGCTACATAGATATGTAGCTTAAATTGCTGCTTTGGGAGCTTAGCTTTAAAAATGTTGGATACAAAGCTACATTAGCTGTGTTATGGACTTTTCAACGCAGCAACATCTGTGGTGTGTAGAGAGAAATCAGTACCATCTCTGGACACAACAATAAAAAGAAAAGACGGGACGTGCCAGTAGTCGAGTGGTTAAGGCGCGCACCATGTACGCGGGCAGCCCGGATTTGAATCCGGCCTGAGGCCCTTTGCCGCATGTCTCTCCCCCACTCTTTTACCTTGTTTCTAAGACTATCCACTGTCCTCCTCCATCTAATAAAGGCCCAAAAACAAATCTTTAAAAAAAAAAGAAAGAAAAGAAAAGACAGCCAATAGTGGGGATGTGGAAAGAGCCGATGAACTCAACCTGTTCTTCAACAAATTTGACACTGTAGACACAGCTACTTCCACTGCAGCACCTCCTTCTCCTTCTCTGTCTCCTACACATGTCTCCACTGCTGCAGCCACTTCCCTTCTATCACCTGTACCCTTCTCTGTCACAGAGACAGGGGTGAGGTTGGAGCTTGGGAGACTTTGCTCTGGGAAGGCAGCTGGCCCAGATGGTGTGTGTCCAAGGCTGCTTGAAGACTGTGCTGCTTAACTGTGTCAACCTCTCCACAGGATCTTCAACCTGAGTCTACAGCTGGGGCAAGTGCCTGCTCTGTGGAAAACATCCTGTATTGTACCGGTACCAAAAATAAAATGTCCGGCTGAACTAAATGACTACAGACCTATTGCCCTTACTTCACACATCATGATAACTTTGGAGCGGTTGATTCTATGCCTACTGAGGCTTGAGGTCAAAGACAAACTTGATTCCCTGCAGTTTGCATACAAAGAACACATTGGAGTGGATGATGCCATCCTCTACATGCTTCACCGTGCCCTGTCTCATCTGGAGGAACCTGGCATTTATGTGAGAATCACGCTCTTTGATTTTTCAAACGCATTCAACTCCATCCAACCCACCATACTCAAAGACAAGCTCATGAAGATAGGAGTGGATCCTTCCTGTGTTTCTTGGATCACAGATTACCTGACAGGAAGGCCACAGTTTGTCAGGCTGGGGAACTGTGTTTCTGGGACATTAATGAGCAGTACAGGGGCAGTCCTGGCTCCATTTCTGTTCACACTTTATACATCAGACTTCAAATACAGCACTGAGTCCTGCCACATCCAGAAATACTCGGATGACACTGCTATCGTGGCATGTATCAGAAATGGACAAGAAGCTGAATACAGGGATCTGATAAGTGCCTTCAGTGACTGGAGTCACAAAAACTGCCTCCTACTCAACACCTTAAAGACAAAGGAAATGATCATAGATTTCCACAGATTCAAACCCCTTCTTCAGCCAGTGAACACTTGTGGTGTGGACATTGAGGTGGTGACATCGTATAAATATTTAGGTGTACACCTGGATAATAAGTTGGACTGGTCTAAAAACTTCATCTACAAAAAGGGGCAGAGCCGCCTCTTTTGCCTCAGAAGATCAATAGACATCTGCAGTAAGATGCTGCAGATGTTTCATCAGTCTGTGGTGGCAAGCTTTCTGTTTTATGCTACAGTCTGCTGGAGAGGCAGTATAAAACACAAGGATGCAAGGCGTCTGAACAAACTGGTGAATAAAGCTGGCTCTGTGGTCAGAATCAAGCTGAACTCATTGGAGGATGAGGTGGAGAGATGCACAATGAAGAAGGTGGAGGCCATTCTGAAGAACATGGATCATCCACTTCATACCTCCCTAAATGACCAAAGAAACAACGGCGGTGGACGGCTCCTCTCTCTTCGCTGCAGGACAGAAAGATATAGAAGATCTTTCATACCATCAGCAATAAGACTATATAATTCTACCATAAACAGATGAGACTCCAGACAAATAAATTACCCTTCAGGGATAAATAAAGTTATTGTATTGTATTATATTGTATTGCATTATCTGTAGTTTTAGCAATATGAGCTTTAGCACACATAACTAAAGCTAAATTAGCTAAGTAGATAACATCGATATGTAGCTTACGTAGCTGCTTTTTGAGCTAAGCTTTAGCTACTTTAGCTACGTAGCTAAATAGCTCCATTATCTTTTGCTGAGTTACTTTTTGCAATGTGAGATTTAGTAAACTTAGCAACACAGGTAACATAGATTGGAGCTTATGTAGCTGCTTTCTGAGGTTAGCTTTGCGCCCTAAACTTTGTAGCTTTATTATCTACCTAGCCCACATGGCGAATGAAGCTTTTTTCCTGTAAGCAGACGGTTTACTCTGTTTTATTAAATGTTTGTAGTTAGGTTTATCAGGCCATGATTTTAACTTTTAGTATCCTAACTCTTACCTTAACCTTTAACAGAAGTTTAATCCAGTTTTATTTTTAAAGTTTTAGTGTGTATTTTGTCTTAGAGAGTAGCTGTCAGAAATGGACGGTCTGCAGCCAGAACGTCAGACCTGTAAATATCAGCCTTACACAAGTAAGTTTTCAGCAGGACCACTAGACCTACATCAGCTGATTCTTTTATGTTGTTCATCCTTAAACTTCAAAGTGGGATTTAAAGCCTTAAATTTTTTGTCTGAGCAACATTTATTTATCAGTGCTGATATCAGTGTCAGTTAAAATAAAGTTTTAAATACCTTCATACTAAATAAGGACAAAAATCTATTACCATCTTATCACAATCAAAAATCAATGATGGACTGTCAATTCAGGACAAATCTGGTCAGCAGACCACCATTGCATAACTAAAGTCTCAAAGAAGTCCAGACATATTCTGAAAAGCTTACAATAAGCTTTTAAAAAGGAAAAGAAAAAATTTTTGCATTGCCCTTATTTTTTTCCCCTGTTATTAGACTTGGGTCTGTTCCCTTAAAAGAGGAGGCCATTAGTGAGGAACAGGCATACCTTTATTTGTTCTTTGATAAATGCCACTCCAAAAAAGGAGATGAAAAAGTTACTTTGGGTTTGATGGTTTACAAGATGACCCTGCCCTGAAATAAGAACAGATATTTTGGTCAGGAACTGTTCCTAAGCTCCTTGAAAAAAGTCCCTCAAGTGGTTCCCAGCTATTTTTCCTTTGAGCCACCCTACTTGTTTCTAAGAACACTTGTGCCCCCCAACATGAAAAAAAGAAATAGTAATACTTTGTGGCCAAAATCAACATAAATTTTAATTATTTTTTTGTGTAAATCCAAACAAAGTAGCCCTAAACAAAAATTATTTTACCCAACAACCATTGTATGATGTTTTTATGTATTATACCATGATTCATGTTAATATGCACAAAAATCTAATTTCAACGACAAACAAACAATTGATTTACAAATCACTTTAAGCAAAAACAAAGGCTAAATCAATCATCAACACTCAAGCTCAGCAAACATGGCAGGAATATTGGGCTATTAGTGACACAGGACAACACCTATACAGTATACAACGACAGGTCAAGTTTGGCAGGAAAACCCTCACCACTTGAAGGGAAGAAACCATAAATACATGACTCAGGATAGGACACACGGGATTACACAGAACACTCCATATTCTCGGCAAACACCCTACAGGACTACGCTCTCACTGCAATAAACCAGAAACAGCATAGCATTGCACTATGGATTGCAGCCAATATCCACAGGAAGCAGCTTAGGGACTCAAGCAACAGAATGCAAGCTTTACATTAGAATATATACTTGGTGAAAATGACAGCAAACACACTAACAGCTATTTATATTTATATCATATCATCTATTTATATCATATTTCTTAAAGATACAAATGTAAGTAACAGAATTTAAGGTCAACTGCCTAATCCAGAACCACACTCCGGTGCAGCAGGTGGCAGTAGTGCACCTTTCAGCTGCTCTGCCAACTGCCATAAAACTCCAAAGAAGAAGAAAATCCTCAAATGTAGCAGGGATTAGTAACATAGCTCTGTGGAGGAGTACCTTCTGGGTTAAAGTGCACTTTTCAGTTTTTCACTCTAAGACAGAAAAGTTGCAAGTTGTTTAATAAAAGTAGATGTGGTAATACTGAAGTCTGGAACAGCTTTCTCAGTTCAATTTTTCAGGATTAATGCATATTTAAGTTTTAAGTAAACGGTATGAATCCACTTTGACTTGTTTTGTTATTGCACACAAATAATTTGACAGTCATTCTTTAATCTGCAGAGTTTTCCCAGAATGCTTTTGGGCATTAGGCACGTTGCACCATGCATGAAGTTACTGGCTCGGTTACAGAAGTCCTGACTGTATTGACCATCCTTAACTGAGACTAGTCACTTTCTTTTATCACTTAGAAGTCTGAAGAGTCACAAGTTGTTTGATAAAGTGTCTTGTGGTAACATTAAAATGTAAAACAGCTAATTCATTTCAACAATTCTGAGTTAATAGCATGCATTTTTTTTAGTTTTAAGTAAAAAGTACACAATTACTTTAAAGTGTTTTTTTACTCGTACTCAAATTTTTTGACAAGCATCCCTTAATCTGCAGGGTTTTCTCAGAATGCCTTTGGGTGTTAGACACTTTTGCACCATGAGTGAAGTTACTGTCTCAGTTAGAAAAATTCCACCTGTGGGGCACAACCAAGATATACAGAGGAGATACACTGAACCTAATGGAAGAGGACTTCCTGGTCAAGCATGCCCCTTTCAGTCATTGTCACTTGTGGTCAATTAAATCGGACTACCTTAAGCAACATAAGTGCTTAAGTATGTGATAGAAATAAGTAAGAAGATTTACACAAAATAAGTGTAGTAAAGTTTCCAGTGTAGTTTAAGTTAAAAGAGTAAATTTAACCCAACACAAATGTAGGTGTAAATTAAATTGATATGCCTTAATATGGCTTAGTAGCAGCACCTAAAATCATACAGTTTTTTTTGTTAATTAAAATGTTTGAAAGTGATTATTTGCATCTGTGTTTTGAGTTCTATTAAGTCAGTGGGAATTACAGTGTAAATTACATAACTTGAGTCTACTCAAGAAATGTATTTCCACAACTTAAAAGCTTCAACATAATCCATTTCAACAACTATTTTCAGTACGTTTCCCTTGTTTGGTTTTGCAGTGTATGACAGAGGTTTGTTTGCACAACCAGACCTGTACTTTTGAAGGATCAGCTAATTCAAATTTCCCATAAGGCTGATCTGTCAAAATTGGATCTCTGCTTGTGTTTTCTGTGGTGTCAGGTTTTAAGTTCTAAAACCTATCAACACACAACATGAAGGGTCTGGGGCCCAAAGGGCAGAGATTTAATTTTCGTTCTGCTGCAGTACACAGTCGCTTTATCACTGTTTCATAAATGAGGTCTTTTGTGGGAAGGTTGCACATTTCCATAAACACTCTGATTTAACTTTCTTGTGACTACAGATGATACATACAAGCAAAAAAAAAATGAAGGAGCTGACAAGGCTTGAAACACAGAACTGGCTGAATAGCCTTTTCACTGGGGTGTAACTCCAGACACAATATCACCTTTTGCAGTTCTCTCTCGTCCTGGTAAGGGTTTTGTGAAGTCCAGCCCGTCACCCCATGTGACCTGAAACTGGCTGAGTGTTAATCTTTTGTAGCCTTCCAGTTGCAGACTGACAATGACACATTGGTTGCTGCTGGCAGAATTCAATAAATAAATACAAAGAAATCTGTGACACCCAAACCAGGAGACCATGTCTCACTTATTGATCGGGTTATGCACCAGCAGATCTCCATCTGCCATACAAAAGTACAGCATGCTTCCCTGAGGATTTACAGATAGAAACACATCATGCACAATCCTAGGAGTTTATGCCATTTACACAACAGGAACACAAAGGGGGCAACAAAAACATCCTCTCCTGAAAAATGTTCCATGAAAGGTTGTTTATGTATTTATAGCACTTATTCAAATGTATCCCTCTTGTGCTGAGCTCTCACAGAGACTTTTGTCGGCAGGGGATCATGTGACAATGTACAATGCCAAGTGTCTTTTATTGCTGCTTTGCTGCTGAAGCCCAGTGGTGTTTAAACTGGATCACAGAAGAACGGGGAGTGATGGATGTGGGAAGCTTCTTTCACTCTGTGGTTATTACACAGCGCTAGCGTGAAGAATCCTCAGGGACATGAATTCTTCAATGCCATTAAATGAAATGTAATGCTGGAGTGTATATTCATTCAAAAAGGAAAGAGGTAAATTACAGCAAATGGAAGAAAATGAAGGTCTGCTATTACATGACAGGTATGGTCAGACTGCCGAAGTGTAGGTTAGAGGAGCAGAGGGGAAGGAAAGAGAACCGTGACATGAGGAAGTGCTGAATGAGTCATTTTATAATGTTTACTGCCAATCTGGTTGAACTGACTTGTCATGACTTTTTTCACTGAATCACACTCTAACCCTCACAGAATCATAAAACTAAGAGTATCTTTTAACTGTTTCTTGCATCACATGAGGTTCAACCAGTACTCAATTTACACTCACCAGCCATTTTAATAGGTACACCTGTTCAGTTGCTTGTTAAGACAAACAGCTGATCAGCCAATCCCATGGCAGCAACTCAATGCATTTAGGCACGTTGACGTGGTCAAGACGACTTGTTCAAACCAAGCATCAGAACGGGAAATAAAGGGGATTTGAGTTACTTTGAACATGGCGTTGTTGTTGGGGCCAGATGGGCTGGTCTGAGTATTTCAGAAAACTGCTGGTCTACTGGGATTTCAGGGCGGTTTCTAGCTTTGTGGGGGCCCTATGCAAAAAGCTGTTTGGGGGCCCCTAGTTTGCCAAACTATGATGGGACTCCTTATCCAGATGATCCACGAACATACTAATGATGCATGCATGCATGCATGATATGCATGATAAACTCTCATATTAAAATGACAGATCTTGAGTTGAACCACTCAAGCAAAATAACAAGGAAAATGAAAATCTTCTTTGTGTCAATAAATTAAACACATATCTAGTGTTTTTAACAACTATTTACTTTAAAAGCAAGAACGCAGCTGATGTCACTCACTAACTAGCATTTATCTGAGGCTAGCTGAGGACAAATAAACTATTATCACCAAAATTTGACAATAGAAGCATGCCTGCCCATAGAGTTGGCAGGCTGTTGTGAGGGGAAATCTGTCTCTTTTTTGGAATCCATATCATAAGCCTCTGCGCAGTTGTGCTGGCTGTTTGGCTCCAAAAGGGCTCTTCATATGGTCATAGTTCGGCCTTTAAATGTGACTTTAATAACAACAAAGGATGGAGGAAAGGAAACTGGCACTCAAACAGGAGCAAGCTACCGCAGGCAACATAAAAGAGCCTTTTGGTAGAAAAGGCTTGTTCATCACTGGGCCACTTACCCTTCAAGGTTCATTCAACATTTCAATTAAAAGCCTATTTGTGACAAAATGAGTTTTTTTTGTTTTCCTTCATCTGGCTGGATGATGCTAGACACTAAGAAGTCTGCAGAACTGAATAATTTATAACATCGATTGCTGCCACGCCAGGTAAATCTGTTTAACTGTGGTAAAAATCTATGTTCTGTTAAGTTTAGGAATTGTTTTCAATTTATGTGGAATTTCTTTGATGATAAGAGATCCATTTACTATTTTTCCTCCTTTCCCATTCATTCCAAATGGCTGTCCCCCACTACCTGACCACAAAGGGAGATTCTGGATCATGTAGTTGCAAACAAACTATCCTGCACCTTTGGGATATGGTGGAACGGGAGATTTGCATCATAGATGTGCAGCCGACCAATCTACCACAACTGCATGATGCTATCACGTCAATATGGACCCAAGTCTCTGAGGAATGTCTCCAACACCTTGTTGAAACTATGCAATGAAGAATTAAGACAGCTCTGAAGGTAAAAGGGGGTCTAACCCACTTCTAGCAAGGTGTACCTAATAAAGTGGCTGGTGAGTGTATATCAACACTATTAACAGATCATGGCTTTCTCACTTAAATCACAAACCCTTGCATCTTATCTGGAGGGTTTACTCACTGTTTCCCAGATTTAAGGACTCTGGATTCCTCATCTGCATTTATATAAGCAGCCATAAAAGCTGGTTTCTGGTCTTTTTGCTTTCCTCTTCCTTGGACAGTCTTGAAAACAGGAATAGAATTGAGATGCTGGCAAAGGCTACTTACTCTACGGAGGCAGCAGCTGCATAAACAATGCTTTATTTCACATCCTCTTAACGTTTATTCACTGGCCTCCATTTGAACACTGATAGTGCTGAGTCACACCCTCATGTGCACGCTCTCTAATTATCCTCCACCATAGCAACCGTAACTTAGCAATGCTAAACCTCTTCCATTTGAGAGGTTTTGAAAAATGTCATTACTTGTCTCTATTTATCCTTTCAAACTCGGAATTATGAAGTAAAACCAGCAGTTGTTACATTATGCTGAATTTCTAACAGGCCATCTCTCTGTAGATTGTAACCCACCAAATCCTCTTTGTGATGTGCTGATTTAAGGTCTGCAGAGATGAAGTGAAGTCATTAAAACTGACTTGTAAGTGACTCATAATTCCATGTAAAATATAGAAGGTACATTGTTTCATTAAGGTGAAGGCTATTAAAATGTAGTAAGTGACTTATATCTGATGTCCTTTTTGCACAACCATGCAGCAGAGTCTGGAGGAGAGCCACGATGAAGTCTGGGCTCTCTGACAACCAGTGACACTCTCTCAGCTGGTGTCTTATACCACTGTCAAATCATTATACCTCAGGAAATGTGACTCATTCATATTGATGTTATTGTAGAAGGTAAATACTAACTAGATTTTAACATTCATACAGCATTCTCATCTTTGATTTAATTCATAGATGTCATTGGTGCACACTTGTTAATATGCTGCAGACTAGGGATGTCCTAGGTGACTCATTTCAAATGTGTTTTAGAGGGGGTCTGACTGCAAACCATACATCTCATACAACTTTCACACCACTCATCTGGGATGCTGTCTATCTCAGAATGGAACTACACACTAAAACTTTTGAAAAAAATCCTATTAAACTTCAGTTCAGGGCTAGGGTAAGAGTTAGGATACCAAGAGTTAAAACCCGACCTGCAAAACCTGATAAAAAAATGTGTGATAAAGCAGAGTAAACAGACTGCTTAAAGGGTGAAAGCACATCTTCCATGTAAACATTCAAATGCAACAAGCATAGCTAATGTAGATCTGTCAGCTGTGTAAGCTACATAGCTACATAGCCAAAGTAGCTATAGCTAAGCTCACAAAGCAGCTATGTAAGCTATGTAGCTTTATTCTCCATGTAGCTATGTTAGCCTTTGCCAGGTTTGTTTAAGAACACATTGGTCAATCTAAAGGCTAACCCTACTTGCTCTGTTAGCTTTAGCTAAAGCAGAAGGGAGCCATTGTTTGTGTAACTTCCTCTAAAATGGAAAGCCAATTAGACTGCAAATGACAAAACTGGTGACAGTAGATAAGCTCACATTAAGGTTTGTGGAAAGAGAAGACTTCAGCCAGACAATGGCGTTTGTCCAGCTGAAGAAAACGCCATCATCACAGCTAGATAGATAGATAGATAGATAGATAGATAATTTATTACCCCAGAGGGGAATTCAAGACTGTGTAAATAAATCTTGTCCTGTAGTGGAAAACAGTGACCCCTCTGGCTGATGTTTACACAGATTACTTATGCTATTAACAAGTATACACTTACTCTAAAGAGGGGGCAGTCATGAAATTCATTGTTAACACTGCTGTTATTTAAGCTCAGCCCTAGAACACACAGTACAGATGGTTCTTTTATATCAGCTATAACATAAAGCACAGAAAAAAACTGTGTCAGTATCACTGAGGTATGGAGGTCACACAGATAACATCAGGACAGCTGCTGTGGCTGACGTTATTGATGGGCTGTCGGTTTCATGGCACAAGGCAGGTATTGCTTACCTGGTCACGGCTCATTAACTACATTTTTTCCCCTAAAGTTGCCTCACAATTTAAACAACAGAGTAAAAGGTTCCTAAACATTGTTGTTTTTCAGACCTTGTGTAGATAACCCGTGCTGTTTTATTCATATCAGTAGTATTAATGACTTTATCAGAAAAAAAATCAGAACAGAAAAAGAAAACCCTCTCTTTTATTTTATTCTTAATTTAGTTGGTGTAGATCTTCACTGGCCTGGCCTTTGGTGGACTGTCAGGCTGTAATGTCAGAGTTTTATGAGGAGGTGGATAAAATACAAAATCTTGATATTTCAAGTAAACTACTTTCAGTCTTGTGGCTTATTTGGAGTCATGCTCTTCCTAGGCATTCAATTTTCCATCCTATTAAATGCAAGCTATCATTGCTTTTAGCCGAATAATGTGTTATACTGTTCAAAATGTCAATGATTAGTTTAACTGGTTCCAGATTTTTAGTTCTTGGATTTGCAGGTGTTGACATGGGTTTGGTTTTTCCCCAGGAAGAAGGCACAGCACCTCAGCAAGTTATAACCTCTGGTGCTTACGCGTTGTCTTCTCTGAATCCAAAATGAGTCCAAATGGCAGAGTTGCTGTTCTGAAAGTCTTTTAATTCCAATTTATCTCACTTGTTTCCCCTGTGTTGTCCACTGAGCACACTAATGCTCATCTCTATTGAGTTTTACCTCGATACTTGGGAGTATGTTTTCTAGCTGAAGGGTTATGTGATTGGCATTTGTATCCAGGGATTCTGTCTGATTGGTGGGATGATAAACACAGATGTGGTGCATGGCGTGTGTTTATCAAATGTGTGCTCTTTTCATATCAACTCAAAGACGTTGTTCACGATTAGCTCATTTAAAAGGGGCAGGTTTTAGGTAGGCACCAGTCAGGCCAGGTAATGACTGCTAAGGACAGGGAAATTCAGGTAGATTTGGGAGGGAAACTTGTTGTGCCACAGGAGATAGTTTGCACTAGCTTGAGCCTGTGCTTTGGTCTACCAGCCAGCGTATAGTATGTTTCATAGAGTAGACGGTTTCCCGGGAAGCCTCTGTGGAGGAAGCATATGAAACAAAAAATCTTATAAATGCAGATTTAGGAGCAGAAGCTGAACAGTGAGGATTGAAAATTAGGGTTTGTCCAGTAGAATGGGGTGTAGGGGGTGTGGTGAGGTTTTTCTTTAACTTAGAGAGCTGGAAGTGCAGGGGCAGAGTTTCTGAAAGACAGTTAAGGAGATGTCAGATGAAGCAGTTAAAGCCAGTCAGTGGATTTGGATCAAGAGGAATAATTCTTGCGAGGATCCAAATAATGTGTGATGGTTGTTGTCATGAATTGTGCTTGGACAGGTAGAAGGGGGAGGTAGAGCATCAGCCTGTCCAGCAGGGTTGAGTGCTAGCCCCAGCCAGGGTCTTCACCCTAGCTCTACCTCCCTTACCTCCTTACTAAGCTTGGGTTATTATAAGCCACACCAGGGTAGGTAGAGGGGGGAGGTAGAGTGTCAGCCTTGTCAGGCAGGGTTGAGTGCTAGCTCAGTTAGGGCACCTCACCCCAGCTCTTCCATCCCCAACCTCTTACTATTTCTGGGTTTGTTGAATGTATAATTATGAGTTCTGCTTGAGCAGGTAGAAGGGGGATGTAGAGCATCAGCCTAATCTGGTGAGATTGATAGCTAGTGGCAGTCAGGGCACCTCATCCTAGCTCTGTCTCCCCCATCCTCTTGCTTAGCTCCCACTTTCTCCTGTCCTCCATGTCTTGTAGAGCTTTTGCAGTTCGATGTGTCATGTTGGTGATAGGAATAGTCATTTTATAGTAGTTGGAGTCATGGTAGGGCAGGTAGAAAGGGGAGGTAGAGCTATGGCCTGGTCTGGCGGGGTCGGGTGATAGCCCCAGTTTGGGCATCTTACCCTGGGTCTGTTGAAGGTGTCAGTGCCATTTGGACATGCTCTAGGGTAGGTAAGAAAGCGAATGTTTCCTTGTTGGCATGGGGTGAGATCAGAGCTAGCACGGAGGGGGGTGGCTCTGGAGATCACTGTGAAGCCCGCTGCAGGTGTTGTGGGACTAATTGGACGAAACACAGACAAAGGGGGATTCCCACGTGACAACCCTTGGGAAGTGTGGGCTTCTTTCTGACCATCTGTCTGCACGGTTTACTTGTGGAGGCAAACAGTCAGGATTTAACAGAGTTTAGGGACTTCTTTGCTGAATGCTTATCCTTTCTGTAGAGCACAAGTATCCTGTGTTTGCTTCAAATAAACATTTTCAATATACACTGACCATGAAAATATGGTTAATCTTCAGCCCTCATTTAGAGGTCCTTATTCCCATGGTTTGGCTGAGTTGATGTTCACGATGGTAATGCAATGCACTGCAGGAAACACAAGTTCTGGGCAGCTTCTTGTGAGCTCCAAAAGTAAAGCATTGTGATTCCTTCTCAATCAACTGGTTCAAGGGGGGAGAAAAACAAACCCTGTCCCTAGCTGAAATTAAAGGTCAAGAAAGTTTGAAGTGATCATGCCCTCACACTTCATGGTGAAAGGTATCACTTGTTACTTTCCCTTGTTGATGATTTCCAGAAAAAATCCTTCCTTTCCCCCTCAATGACTGTCTTGTCTTGTTTGTTACTGCCCATTCCTGCAGTGAGCCTGTGCCAGACACTTTCTACACTTATAGACACAGACTCTGAGCCAGTCACATAACACTATTTACACACACAGATACTCACACAAGTTTCCCTTTCCTGCCCTCGCCTAAGGGTTTGGTTTGATTCATGCCCTTTGTCAGAGTTTGAGTGGGTCTCAAAGAAATAATGGTGTGACTTCCCTGGAAGTGTGGCGCCTTCCCTAATTGGTGTCTTTTCTCACATGTACATCAAATTCGCCCTTGTTCACTAGAAATCACACATCAAAGGATCTAAAATCTCCTCTCCTGCAGTGTCAAATTGAAGTTCACACCACTGAGGTCCTAGATGCTGTACATCAGTGATTCTAGGATGAAGGAAAGTAAAAACAACATGAGAACTAAACAACTTTTCTATTAACTATAATTAACTGTGCATGGAAAAAATACATTTCATCAAGTATAGCTGAACGATATGCTATTTTAAAGCTGTGATGGCGATGTGTGCATGTACAATAGTCACACTGCAGGATGTGCAGTAAAGCCCATCATGCTTCCACTTCTATGCTGTTGGAGGGCAGAAAACTGCAGTTTTTTAAATGACTAATCTATATCAAAATCCTGTCAAAAATAATCAGCTTTCAGATTACCAAGCACTGTCAGGCTGTAATGATATGATATTTCCAGTATCATTGAGCTTTACATTCAATTCAATCACCTAACATTGAAATCGTACTTTTTATTGGTGGTGGGAAATAATGACATTTCAATTTCAACTTTGGCTTCCAACGATCATGAAACCAAGATAATAATAATGAATACTCATTGACTGTGGCACATGTCATGTTACACTCTTTCTGACTGTAGGTTTTTTTCATGTTTTCAATGCAGTGGTTGTTTTAATAGTTTGGCGATTAAAATAATGATTTTTGTTTATTCATTGTCATTGTATGTTCCTTAATTTACATATTTTTTTTATCACCCATTTTGATTTTATTGAGTTTTTGGACAACAAAGAACACTGTGCTGCTCTTTCATTGATTAATCAAAAGCCTGCAATACTGTCGATCATGTTATTAGATCACAGCTATTTTTTCACTATCATGTCTTATCTGGATTTTTTGTCTTCAAAAGCTTGTAAAACATCAACCCTACGTTGCACAGTCAAGCTCTATTCATTCCTTTATTCAGGACAACCTGAGCTTTAAGTGTATATCTACTACAGTGATGTCACTTGAATTTTAAAAAATTTGTAGGACCCTAAAGACAAAAGAAAAACAAATCAGAATTTGAAACTTAAAGATTTTTATTGATAACACACAGTGAACAATGGTGCCTAAGGGTGCTTTCACACTAGGGACCCGGTCCCTGATCTAAATGCACCCAAAGTCCAGTTTGTTTTGGTATTGTGAATGCAAACAAACCAGGCCTGGGCCCACATGGGGAGGTGATCTCTGGCGTGATTCAACTGGACTCTGGTTCAGTTCGGATGAGATGTGAATGCAACCACATCAGGATACGGGACAGAGCGCCGTATCAGCTTTATGACGTAATCGTAAAAGCTAAACTTCATTCCACAGCATGACAGTTTGTTCACATTTTTCCTCAATAAAGGGCAGAAATCATCAGCATCCAGTCAATAAACGGGCTGTTGTGACTCACCGTATGGATGAACACAAGTTCGAGTCAGTGAGAGGAAGTGCAAAGGCAATAAAAGTCTCCTGTCTGCTGATACTGCTGTATCTGTACAGTGCAAGCCTATTTAATCCTCTGAGCTGCATGTAGATGTGCAGATATGAAGAGCAAAGTTGCCTGCATCTTAAAAAGTGATTTGAAATCATCCATGGCTGCAGGATGGACTTTTTGCCGGGTCAAAACAAAAACAATCTTCACTCAGGTCATGACCCCAGTGGTTGCCATGGTAGCTTCTTCTTCTTCTCCTTTGTGGGGTTGTAAACCAGCTTATGCATACCGCCACCTGCTGTTTTAGACTGAGTAAATACACAAGTGGGCCTGGGTACAGTTTGATGTTGCTAGTGTGAAAGCAAGCCAGCAGGGGGAAGGAGTTTGAAACAGCTGGGACTAATGTGAAAGCGCCCTAAGCCTTTTCTTTGAGGAGACTAGTTCTACCAGATCTTGGGGACAAACCAGTGGAAAAATGAACTTTCTGAGACTGACAGTTTTTAAAATATCTACATATGTGCAAGTCCATGTGCTTTTTTGCAGTTAGATTAATTTACGCCATTCCTCAAAGCAGTAGAGATGCAACAGCTTACCACTGGTCGTCAGCCCAACCCACAATGCATTGTGGGTAAACAATATGGCGATTCCAATGGCAAAAACCTGAAGTAAATGATAAAAAAATGGATAAAAAGATGCTTATGATCAGATCTAATGACATGGATTTAATCTTATAAGACCCTGAAAAGTCGCCAAAGTTCCAGGCTTGCTAGAACAGCCTCCTCTAGGGCTGTGGTGACATTGAGAGTGGCAAATGAGCTACGTAAAGGTCAGCTTTCAGAGGTAAAAAAGAGTAAATGTCTATGACTTATGGTTCAATAGTTATTCATCGTTTTATAAATTATGTCACTTCTTTGTTGTATATGACAATGCTGGCTTCAGAGACCTCAGAGAGTCAGCCAAGTTCTGAGCTCACTAGAAAATGTTCTGTAAGAGGATGGAGAAGATAGTTAGAAAGGTACAACTGAGCACTTTCATTGGAAAAAACAAGTTCGTGCCTACGGCTTACAGTTTAAAAGTTACCAAGCAATTTGCAAAGGGGTGTGCCTGGATCTGGACCTGTGCCATGTGAGCTCTAAGGGTTAAAAGAGGACTGTGTATTGGTTTGTTGGTTTGAAAATTACTTATCAAACAGAATGTGCTGTGTGCAAGCCGAAGGCTTTACTTCTAAATGTCTTGAGATTAAAATGGATGGCCTCAGTACTCAGTCTTGGGACCAGTGTTATTTACACTTCATATTCACAGCATTAGACGGACTACTACTAATGTAAATTGTTGTTTATATGCAGATGACTCTGAAAAATACAGCCATAATCTAGCAGGCCTACTTTTTCTGTGTTTTTTTTTTTTGTTTGTTTTTTATTGATCTAATAACAATCTTTTATCTATCATTTTGCAGTTGGATTGTTCCCATTGCAAATTGTCATTTATATGCAGATGACATTGTAGTTTTCTGTCATAATCAAGCAGGCCTATTTTTTTTTTTAGGTTTTTTTTTTTTTTTGATAATCCAATCACAATCTATTATCTATTATTTTGCAGTAAAATAGTAAATTTTTCAGGTACTTGAGAGGATTGTGGACAGGCCAGGAAAGAAGTGATTTTTGCAGAATATGTCCCCTTTAACAGGGTTTCTGGTTCAGTTTTAAGTATTGCTTATTTCCTGAAAAAACAACACACAACACAACCTAATCAACCAATTAGAGGTTGTCATACTAAAGATGTCGTTTGATAGCAGTAAACTGTGAGATGACATGATAAACACAGAGGACATTTGCAAGAAGAATAGTTTGAGAAAATATGTGAAGTGATAATTACAGTGGAATGAATGTCTTCCCCTTGCTGCTGAAAAGGCTCTCTTGAATGATAGAGAACATATGTCTCCTACACCATGGTTGAATTCAAGCCGAGAGGTTTATCCTGTCACCAGCAAAAATGAATGGTCATGTTTTTATCCACTCAGGTGTGAAATTGCTGCTGTATTTGGCAGATCGGTGCAGGTTAATGTACTCTCTGAGGTCCTACTTCCTATCCCTTTTGCACCGCTCTGGCTAGCATGAGCACTCCGTATCACAAATGGTGTGGTGGTTTTCACAGAGGCCTCCTTGGTGATAACAAAAGATTTGTGAGGGTGCTCGTGCGCAGGAATGTGTTCGAATGCACAAATGTGGGCTCTCACCGCTCTGATGGATCTGCCCAAATGGCTTTAACTCCTCGATTGTCATGCTGGCTCATTGACTGGTCATCCAAATGAGGACAAGACTGGAGTTTTACCTCCAGTCTGAATGATAGAAGTGGCTATTTAATGGCTGGTTGTTCTAGGGGAGAGGGGGGCAGGGAGCCATTAAAGTGGCCCTGCACCTGCCTGTTCTGGAGCGCTCAGATCTTACTCTGCTGTGCACTAAAACACCAGGTCAGAGTCGCTGGGTGGCTGTCTCATCTGTGCATTGATCGCTCTGTTTTGGATCCTCTTTCATCTATAAATAATGTAGTGTACTCCCTTAGAAACCCCCCTGATACGGCACAGGGAGGCAATCAGCCCTTCAAGGCATGTCACGCCTGTCTATGATAATTATTTTATGGATGCCACTCTCACTTACTGTCTCCATGTGGCAAATGATTGCAGGTAGGCCATTTGTGGAGTGCTCTTTTCCCAGTCCTGCTGCATCTGATATCCCTCCCCACCTTTCCTATAGTGTTCACTCACAGGATCATTTGTAAGATCGCTTCCACTGACTCAAAATGCTGAAGCATGTATGAACTGCCGACAGTCATCTCTATTACTGCAAAAAAATCAGACAGAAAACAATATTAAACTGTCTTGCCTGGCTTGTAAATATTGCCCGAGTAACATCTTCTCTTTCTAGCTCTCTCCCTCATTATCAATGCTTGGATGGGCGTCTTACCCAGTGTACTGTAAATGCTTTCAATAGCAATCTGGGAGGTCTGACAGTGTTGTGATTTCCATTCTGTTGCACATTTCTCTCTCCTGGTCTCCGGAGAGATGGGGGGATTGCCGGGGCTCCCCTGAGGTTGGACACCAAGCCCCAGGCAGTGTGAGCAGATTAAGCTTAAGATGGAAACTCACAATTCTTTACTTATTTTCTTCAACTAGATGAAATTCTTGCTGTTGTTTATGTGCCATGGGGCAAGATGGGCATTTAGGTATGTCATCTTAGAGCACATTATAAATAACTATAAATACAAATGATATAATTCAGCATGCATTCATATGAAATGTGTTTACTTCTCTTGAGAAACAATGTGTTATGTAATATTGAAGTGCCTTTTGTTTCTCTTCTATCACTGGAAACACTTCACATTTTAGTATGCAAATGATGCTCTGATGTTGCAGCTTTTCTTTGCCATATAATCTGTGCTCAGTGTTTCCAAAGTACCTGGCAAACGTGGAACACCACAATGTGTTTTGTTCCTTTAGAAAGCAGGCACCTGCACTCTAGTTTAATCTTTTCTTAGAATATTCACAAGCCAACTGTGTGAATATCACATCAAACGCAGGATTCATACTTTAATCTATACCTTGTTTGAAGGACTACTTAAGACATTCCTCATTATGTGGATTTGTTGTCAGGATTAGGGGCAAGGTCCTTTTTTATGAAATGTGATATCTTAAAGAAAAGCCTGGAGGCACGTGTTTGTATCTGCAAGATTGGAGTGATTCTTTCATGATTTGGCTCACCATCAGTTTGCCTGTAAATAGAAAAAGTGATGCATGATACGTTTCAAATCTCTCTTTCAATGGTTGATTAGAAAAGAAGTTTATTTTTTGAATCAAGCACATCTGGAGGTACAAAAGTTAATAGGTAGCAAAGATACTTATAAACAATTCACAGACATAACTCATGGTTACATCAAAAACAAAAAAAAGAAAAGAAAAGAAAAAAAACAGTTCTGACTTTCCAAATGTTATTTATTCTTTTTTAAAGCTTTAACTCATACATTTCTGTATCAAACAAAGGACAATCGTAAACCAACAACCCACATAATAAAGCTCATCATTAGTTCATGCAGGACACGATAATCATACGCCCAGCTGTGATCAGCTGACAGCCAGCTGATCCCAATTACCACCTCACAGCTCCCACAGCCAACCACCACCACCCCAGCCTCCTCCTTTATAGCATAAATCTTGTTGCACCCTTACATTCAGATTCATACTACTATGGATTAATTGCTTTTGAAATGATTCAATAATAATCAATATAATTTGGCTTTTTTGACAAAAAAGTATAAGATAAACCTCTTTAATGCCAAAGTGTAAACATATTTCTAAAAAGTATTGTGAACTGAACAAAAGTATGCAATGTAAAATAAGTGGTTGCATAAATATTCACCCATTCAAAGAGATTTACATATTTTAATGGAGGTCCAGCCAATTGGTGCTAGTAGTCTCACAGGTTGTCAAATGGGGATCACCTGAGTGCAGTCTATGAGTCTCGAGTGAATGTAGCATAAAGACACCTGTGTCAGGAAGTTCTAGACATTGCTTAATCAGTATTCCTGGGTACCATTTCACCACTAAGACAAAGGAACACTCCAGGCAGCTCAGAGAAAATGTTATTGAAAAGTTTAAGTCAGGAGGTGGATACAAAAGACAAATCCAAGGTGCAGAGTATCCTCTGGAGTTCAGTTAAATCCACTGTCAAGAAATTGAATTAATATGGCACTAGTCTCACAAGAAGAAGACAAGTGGGAGAGTCCACCAAGACACCTATAACTACTTAACAGGCTTTATCAGCTGAGATGGGAGAGACTCTTCATACAACTGTTGCCTGGGTTCTTCAACAGTCAAAGCTTTTACGGGATCATATTAAATCTTCAGTAGAGTTTGCCAAAGGCATGTGGGGGACTCCATGGTCAAGTGGAAGAGAGTTCTTAAGTCTGAAAAGACAAACATGGTGCTTTTTTCAGACAGGACACTATGTTTGGTGGACACCAAACACTGCACATCACCACAAATACACCATCCCCACTGTGAAGCATGGTGGTGGCAGCATCATGCTGTGGGGATGCCCTTCAGCAGCCAGCCCAGGAAGGCTTGTAAAGGTAGAGGGTAAAGTGAATGCAGCAAAATATAAGAAGATCCATGGGGAAAATCGTATTCAGTCTGCAAAGAGAACTCTGGCTTGGGAGAGGATTTAGTTTCCAGTAAGACAATGACGTGAAGCATACAGCGAAAGCCACACAGAAAAACATCAGTGTTGCATCAGTACCAACATATCAGACACCTACAGAGCCAAATCAAAACACCCATTATGGTGTTACATTTTGGGGTCTCACCAACCCAGTGTGACCCCTGCCACTCCAAATGAAAGGGATAAAATACCTTCTGGACTTAGAGTAATTTATGACCACATACACTCGTTTCATTTCAGCAGACTGAAAGTCTTGTTCAGTTCACTGCCCGGAGCAATGTCTCTGCCCTGTCAGTGTGCCTCTTTATTTTAATTACTTTATGAGACGTCTCTGACCCGTCAACATTAAAACATAGTAAGTCCTGATCACAGGAAAAAAATAACTTTTTCCTGATACTTTAAGATCATACTAATGACTATACTGACAGACTTTGAACGACAGACTTTTTTCTATCAAAGTGTAGTAGAGAACTTTTACTGCCTTCACTGGAATACATTTATCTCAGAAGAACAACAGATTCAACCAATCAAATGGCATCTTTAATACATATTTAAAGGTAGCTTTAGCCTTTGATAGTTATTGATGTTATGATATATTCCAGACCTTTGTCACTCACTGCTTGGTCATGCAATCATTAGCTTGTTAAAGTTTGTTGTCTCCTCATCTCCTCTCTCTGCCGTTGTCACACACACAAATGCACACACACTTTAATCAAACAAGCGATTGTTCCTATCACCCTGTGTCTGCAGCTCACACACATCTTCCTCTCTCCTGTCGAAATCTTAGTGGACATTAAAGACTCACAGTGTGGGGAAATAGCATAGCTTAGGGTTAATTATGATTTTTATCCTGTCATCTCATAACTGAAAACAACACTTCTGTACCATTAGTTTCTACTACTAAGATCCATTTTTAGTCTTCTGAAGTCTTGACTCTGTCACTGGTAAAAGGATATACTAGATTACAACTCCACCTCATAATTTTTCTTAACCACCATCAAAGTAGTAAGTGAAAGTAAAGTTTTTCAACTGTCTGCATGTGACATGAACTACTCTGCGCCATGGCAACTGATGCCATAAATAGTAGATTAATTAAGAATGCTGTTTTAAACTTTGACACCAGTGACACTGTTTAATCTTGTCTGAGAAAAAAGCTGCTGAAAAGATAAATAAACCTGTTTAGGTTTCAGAGACACGCTTGACTAGATGACTGTCAGTAAACAAGACTCTGTGAAATCAAATCACCATTACAATCATCTCACTGCCATTGCAGTTATTGAAGACAGGTTTGAATCAGTGTAGGATTTGCCTCTCTGCAGAGATGAACTGGAAGACTAGTGAGATGAAAAGACTGTAAATGCCAGAGGTGTCTTGAATGGCTGAATCTGAGAATAAAAAGTAGTTCTGGTAGATATTTTTCTTCTAAAATTGAAGACCAATGACACTGAGAGCAACGTGTCTTAAATTATATTTTCTACTTTGACATCCTAAGAGAGTTTGAACTGGAAGTAAATAACATCCTGGTATTGATATGCCTCTTTTAAACTTCTTCTTTACTTTGAGGTTTGAACTTTGAGAGGTTGTTGGCTTTAAGCACCATATTCTCTGAATATAAAAGTAAACACAATTATGTAAGGGCCACTGAAACCTGATTGGTATCTAACCTTGAACAACCAGGGCTGGTTTACCTACACAGAATTTGAAATACTTGCCTTTGAAAGATTTAAAGAATTAGACCACCAAAGTTGAGGACAGTCACATGAAGGCACCAAGGAAACTGATCATGTCCAGATATGAAATCATTAAAAAAAACAGACTTCCATCTGTTGTTCAAGCCAACACAATATATTGTACATTCATTTTTTTCAATTTTCTTATATTGCAGTCTGATGCTAAAATCGTTAACTTTCATTTTTTCTTTCTTTCTCTCTAGAGATATTCAATAGGGTTCATGTCAGGGCTCTGGCTGGGCCGCTCTAGGACATTCACTTTTACACCCCTTCTGTGTTTACACGGCTGTGTGCTTAGGATCATTATCATGTTGGAAGGAGAACCTTCAGCCAAGTCCTGAGCACTGCTGAACAGGTTTTCATTCAGCCTTCCCTCAACCATGACCAGTTCCCCAGTCCCTGCTGCTGTAAAGCACCCCCACAGCATGATGCTGTCACCACCATGCTTCACAGTTGAAATGGGCAGGTGATGAGCAGTGCAAACCATGACTGAACCAAGATCGAGACAGCTCATGTTTCTCACAGTCTGAGAGTCCTTCAGGTTTTTTTTTTTTTTTTTTTTCAAAACTCCAAGTAGGCTTTGCACTAAAGGAGCTCAGTCAGCATCAGGTTCTTGGTCACCTCTCTGACTAAGACCCTTGTCCCCTGATTACTCAGTTTAGCCAGGTGATCAGCTTGTGGAAGGATCCTGGTTGTGCCAAGCTTCTCTCATTTGCGAATTATGGAGGCCACTCTGCTCTTGGGAACCTTCGGTGAGGCAGAAATTTTGTGTAGCCTTTCCTAGACCTGAACCTTGCAACAATCCCATCTCTGAGCTCTGCAGGCAGTTCCTGTGACCTCATGAGTTGGTTTTAGCTCTGATATGCATTGTCGGCTGTGAAACCTTCTATAGAGAGGTGTGTGCCTTTCCATATTATGTCCAATCAATTAAATTAACCACAGGTGGACTCCAATCAAGGTGTAGAAACATCTAAGGAAAGATCAAGAGCAATGGGAGGGACATGAGCTAAATTTCAAGTGCTGTTGCAAAGGGTCTGAGTATGCACTGTATCTGCATTTTAGATAAAGGAGGCATAATGGACAATTATTTTCTTTCAACCAGAAACTACATGTAAAAGGGACTTCACTTTAAATAGATGAATTAAGCGGTGCATAATTAGAAATAATATCTTAATGATTTTAAACCTATATGCTATTCAAACAGGGCTTCAGACAAAGGATGTCCAGTCATGCCGGGGTCATGAAAATGGGTTTGGGATGACGTTTTTCTGGGATGGAACTGGGACATGAAGGATTTTTGTCTGCATGTCATTGTATACATGGATACCAGGAAAATAAACAGGTGCCACTTGCCAAATACATGTGTTTTCTGCACAGAGTAAATTTGCTCAACATACTGGCTAAAGTAGAAAATGATGGGTGATCTGTAACAGATCATTTGTATCCTGCTTATTCCGCTCAGTGAGCATAACCAGGCAGACCTATCCGAACACAGAGCCCAGTGCCAGAGTGGCTGTGTTTAATGACAGGTTGTTTTTCAGTTGGTGCCACCTTAGCCCAACATGGATTAACATCCTTTATAACACCATCTCTGCGTACTGCAGGTGTGTAATCTGAGGTCTTGTTTAAGGCCATGATGATTAAAATAAATGTGCTGCATCTGTAAATACTACGACTGCCACTGTTACTCCTTTCTGGTCAGATCAGTGGGGAGCATACACCCAAAAAAGTACAACAATGCTGTTGTTGGATTGATATAATTTTTTGTTTTATAACAGCCTAAAATTATTGATTTGTTCATTAAATCTTAATCTTCTAAATTATCTTAATGGTTGAACCTGTATTTTTTTATTTAAACTGGCAGCTGGACACCAAATTAAATTCTATCATTGGATCAATGTATTTTTATTGCATTAAGCCTGCTGTGCGCAAGCACATTCGTAACAACATCCCGTAGGTCACGAGTGGATTCAAAAAACACTTGATGCAACAGCAGCTGTCACTTTCTGAGTGGCTCTCCCTCTACACTCCAGCACAGGCATCCAGCGAACCGACTTCGACCAAGAAGAAGTGCCAAGTTGGAAACGGAAAGGAAAAACATAAGCTTTGTGTGAGTTGAATTAATCCAAATATAATTTATTCTTAGCCTTCATGGCTCCCTCTAAGAGATTGCGCTTATTGCTGAGGTTTATCTCCAGAGGTTACAAATATGACAGCCCAAGTTCAGAGACTGTCAGCTTCTTGTTTTCTGAGATGTTCTTGTTCTTACATGGTTGCAATTTCACTGCAGCATTTTAAAGGGGACTTATTATGCAAAAAAACATTTTTCAGGTTTTTCTAACAAAAATATGTGAACTCTCTTGATCCTCCTCTCAGCTATTAGCAGAGATGCTGGATAGCTCAATGGGTTACCCTGCTGACGTTTAACTGGGAGACTGATGGTTCGAACCCCAGTCAGGTCCTAAACTTTGGATAGAAGTGCCTGAAACATCAGGACAGTGACATCCATTTCCTGCAAGAATCCTATACTGCTGGCATGTTTTGGGGACCTCTGAGACCAACATAAACTTCTCTTTAAGGGAAAAATATTTCCCCTTTAATACATTTCTGCTCTCCCATTGGGCCAAAGTAGCAGGAGTTTTCAGGAAAAATGTATTGAGATGACTTTCAAGACTCATGGGAGGCATGGCACGAGGGGTTAGCACTGTTGCCTCACAGCAAGAAGGTCACTGGTTCACTCACAGTCTCCCCTGGCGTGTGAACCAGCCTACCAAGTCCTGAGCACCCAGTATGCAGTGAGCTGGGTCAGGCCCAGGAAAGTGCGCTAGGTTCTTGTAAAAGTGCAGCTGCTGTTCCTGTATCAAGCAGCTTACTCTTCCCATCCTCGCTCTCCTGAGCATGTCAGCACCAACAATACCCAAAGATGCGCAGAAGAGAAGTTGTCACAAAGAAGCCCAGCTGGTGCCTCTGGCCATTAGTCAGTGTGCTGACCTCACAAGAGTACCGTAAGACCAGGAGGGCCAAGGATCAAGAGACTCTTTCATCTGCATGCTAAGGTACCAGGAATGCCACATTGTCTTGCTCAGTGAACCCATCGCCCATGATTGAGTTCAAGGCTGTGGTTGATTTTGCAAAGAGCAGATTGATGGATAAAGTGCTCTACAACTTCCACACTCTCACAATTCACAGACATGGGGTCCCACAGAGCTCCAGAATCCTCCAGAGGGCATCTCTACTCACTCATGCCTGCCTGAAGTCAACATAGGCTGTAAGGAACCCTCTACTGAATTCCTGAAAGTCAACACTCCTGACAATGCTGTCAAAAATACTCGGCCAAATAGCAGCTCAGCTAATGATAAAGCAAAAGCTGATTCAATTCAACACATCGTATTTCCACCATTTTTTTTTTTTTTTTTTTAACAAAAAGGTCCCCAGCATTTATGCCAATGAAATGTATTCATTATGGAAAAACATTCAGGAAATTGGGTGTTTTCAGCAGCAGCAACTTCAAACAACTCACATCTGAAACACAAACATATCAGGGACAGTTAAAAAAATACTGTTTCTACTATTTCGAAGCTACAACCCACAATTAATTAAAAACATCAGTCCCTGGTCTCGTGCACAATTTGAAACTCTCACTATAAAGCAGAGACCTATAAGCAACTCTCCTCATTGGATCATAAACTTTGAAACAATATATTATTAGCTTGCCTCACATTCAACATTTAAGCCGGCATTTAAGGAAACAGCTGCAATGGAGACTATAACCAGCCTCATAATCACATGCAGAGTCCGACCGTTGCTATGGGTTGCTATGGATTCTTAATGTCGCCTTAAGATCCCCTCAATTCAACTCCATAAGAAAATAACTCAAATTATTATACAATGTTGAAGCTGAAGTAAAAAACAAATGAAAACTAAGGTTGAGATTTACATGGAATGGATGTATATTATACATTTCAACATTTGGTGCTTACATTCAGTCAAAGTGTGTTATCTCCACAGCTGAGCTGTTTAGTTGTGAGATATTTTTTTTGTGGGAAGGACTTAGATTTCCTATGAGATGGTTACAGTTGAATTCTGGGACGGTTTAGGGATGATGGCAAAAAATACAACTTAGTTTAGAGACCTGATTCAAGGGTCCTCAGTCACAGATGACCTTAGTTAGGGGAATTAGTGTGGTTGACATATTTATTTTTAAGTTTTATGTTTTTTGAATTTAAAAACTGTAAAGTATTGCTATTCTGATTAAGCTAGCCCTTTTTAATGTTTCCTAAAATAAATCCTCGTGGATCAAATGTCACACTGTCACTTTTTATGAACAGCCAGCTGATGAAAGTCAACATGGAAATGGGAAATTTTATGAAAATAAACGTGTTTGGGTTGGGGAGGGGTATGAAATCGAACAAGAAAGCTCCCTAAATAAAATAAGAATAAATAAAATGACATTTCCTCATTAGACTCAAAATTTGAAAAAAGATTTTTTTTGGTCAATAAGAGTAAAACTCTTTGTAGGTCATACTCCTAGTATTCCTGACTTTCTCTTCATGATTCCCTTTACCACCCTCTTTCCTGTCCAAATTAAGGGGCAAAAAGCCCCCCATAAATCTTCAAAAAGATAAGCCATAATATGAAACAAAAACATAAAAATAAAACAATAAAACAAAATTTAATAATTAAAAAGTAAAAGGACCTTAATTTAAAATATCAAATGCAGTGAATTTTGTTGTTTTGTCTTGTCAACACCCAAAGCAGAGATTAAACAGAACCTACTCTCAATGACACTCTAAGTCTCTGCTGTGTTTGTGAGCGGACATGTCCACTGTAAATCCAAACTTTTCGTCTCTGCCAAGGAGTCAGTTGTTCCTTGAGCAAAAACACTGCCATGATCTGATGATTAACTTTGAGTACCATTATTGTTATTGGTAGTATCAGTAGGAAAGATGTTAGTGGAGCATCATCCTCCTCAGCAGAGGCGCTACAGCTCACGGCTGTCTAGTACTGGACTGTCCAGGAGAGATGAAGGTGTTGTACTCTAGTTTTCCTCCAATAGTGACCAGTTAGTCCACCTGGATTCATGAAAAAACGTAAGCATCAGCAGGAAGTGCACTGTGTGCCATGGCAACGGATCTATTTAGATGCTATCATGAATCATCCATTAAAGCTGTCAGCTGTAGAGAAGACAGGAGAGCGTTCCAGTAATTGGTGAGAAGTGCTGGTACACCGAAGAACTTGGAAGGTACGCCAAGAGGCAAAATTTAAAGTGCAAACTGGTGCATACCAGCCCTCTTAAAGCCCTGGGTGTAACAGTACTTGTATTTGCCCCAGATTGTCACAGTTTGGTGTACGTGGTCCCACAATGAATACGTCTGAATTCTTTCAGTCTATGGCCTGAAAGGAAAACAGTAGTCACAGATATCACCCACCAATAAAGGTGGTAGTAACTTTCCTTACTGTTATATAACCGCTTTAATTCAATCAACGAAGAACAGGTAGAAACAGGCAAAACAACATTTATTTATTTATTTATTTAACCTTTATTTAACCAGGTTGGTCCCATTGAGATTAAAAACCTCTTTTTCAAGGGAGACCTGGCCAAGACAGGCAGCAGCAAAAAACACAAAGTTACAGATGGAAATACAAAGAGAAACAAAGTACAATTTACAAAACACAACGTTTTGGATTAAATCCATCTATGAGTCATATCTGGGAAATCAATTGTTCAAACAGCCAAGTTAAAACATCGACATCCTATAGAATCTGCTTCCATGTCTTTCATTTTAGATTTAAAAACATTTAAGGACACTGGCTCCTTGAGCTTTAAGTCATTCTGCAACTGATTCTAGGCATGCAGAAAAAGCAAAAGCCCTTTTCCCAATTTCTGTCCGAGCGTTTGGGACGGAGAGCAAAAAGAGGTCCTGAGAACGCACAGAATGCTGTCCGGTACTTCTCTGCATGATAAAAACCCATAGATAGAGGGGAAGCAGACCAAAAATTGCCTTATAAATAAAGGTGTACCAATGAATGAGCCTCCGGGTCGCCAAAGCAGGCCATCCAACCCAAGAGTACAACTCACAATGGTGAGTCAGAGCTTTACAGTTTGTAATGAACCTCAAGGATGCGTGGTAGACAGTACCAACCATATGGAGACACTGTGCAGAGGCGTGCATGTACAACAGATCACCATAGTCTAAAACAGGTAAAAAAAAAGTTGCAGCAACAAGCCGCTTTCTAACATTAAAAGAAAAGCACAACTTGTTTCTGAAATAAAAAAAAACACGTAAAGAAGAAAGTTAACCACGGATCAGTGTTCATTTCGTCGACTAAAACTACCACTAAAAATGTTTGTTGACTGCCTTTTTTTCATGACATAAACTAGACTCAGACTAACAAAAATAGGTAAGTGATGACTAAAACTGACAGAAACTAAGTTTAGTTTTCGTCAAGATGACTAAAACTAGACTAAAATGTAATGTAGTTTTTGTTGGACATTCAAAACCTGTGATATTTCTCCACTGTAGATAAACCTGTCAAAAACAATGCATCTGTAGCTATTCTGCCTTTTAGCTGTAGAAAGCAGGGACCCCGGGTTTGGCAGAGTGCAGAGAACACACTACCATTACTTTGTACCAGATTTAGGCATGAACATATTTGGACTAAAAGTAAAGAGTAAAGGACTTTTTATGCACTAAAACTAGACTAAAATGTTTTGAGTTTTCGTCAACTGAAACTAGACTAAAACTAAAAAGGATAGAAATGACTAAAATGTGACTAAAACCAAAAGACATTTAATTTAAAGATTAATAATCAGTACTCTTTCCTTCCACTGTGCTATGCCCATGCCTGAAGTCAGTCAGAATCAACATGTTTTGTAGTGTATTTGTATGTTTTTAATGATATAAATTCTGTTTACATCCAGAAACAACCTCAACAGATGTAAACTATATCATTTTTAACATCTCTCAACTGAAAACATGCGTATAGAAAGGATGGGAAAGGCAACTTTACTGCTGTTACTACCGTCAGCCCTGAATAAATAATTCCCACACTATCCACCAGCTTAGGAATTCACTGTTAAAATACAAGAATGCAACAAAAATATCAAAGAGAAACAAGAAAAGAGAGGGGAGGATGTTATGGCCTCTGGATAAATTGTGCTTAATAGTGTAAAAACTTTAAAAATTAATAGGGCAGCCAAATGTTACTTCATCCTTCTCATGCCTGCTTTCATCTACGGAGAATCAAACTACAAATGGAAATAGCTTTGTCCTTTGTGTTAGGGCCCACTGAATGTGTGGACACTGTATTCATCACATTATTCTTTTTTATTAGTGCCTGTGATATTAATGTTGCTTAATGCACTTGCCCTGTGTGTGATTGTGCAGAGGTGGTAGTAGGTTACGATAGACAATAAACGTCTCGCTGCAGTGTTGCACTGTGATCGTGCTGAACAGCCAGTAATGGCACCAGCAATCAGCAGCTATTAACCATGTGTAGATTTGCATAAAGAGCAGATAATTTACATGATAATAATTTACATGATCAGACTATATCACAATTCATTATCAAAGGCAGGAAGTTCAGGCCCTGCAGCATTATGTGCAGCTTAAGCAATGAAAAGACATGCGTGACCAAACCTTTTTAAGAAGCAGTTTCTTCTGTAAGATCATTCTAAAGAGAATATGACCTTAAAGTACATTTTAAGCCAGCTAGGGTCAGCTCTGTGGAGCAGAGAATGCTTCAGTCCAATGTTTTCAATTATATCTCAAGTCAGTTTGGTGGGCAGTAGGTGCGGACCAAAATGAAACTAGGTCCACTGTATCTGTGTGGTCTGAGATTGTTAGCTGACCCAGTATTCAGTCAAGGCTTCATGCTTCACAGAGCCTTTCTGCAATCTACTCCACCGTAGCACCCAAGAAATTAGGGATGGGAGTGAGCCACTGTAGCTTTGATACATTTCATCTTAGCCCGGAGAGCTGTCTTTCTCATGCAATAAAAGATGAAGCCCAGCAGTCAGTGCTGTGTAAAAAAAGAGCTATGAATCTTTGCAAGGCCATTGGGGCTTTATGGGTTATTCCCTTGGAAGCAACAATTATTCCATCGCAATGAATGCATACACACTGTGATTGGGTGTCCACATGACCATCTTCCAGATCATGAACACATCTGATGCTGATGGCAACCATTTCAATCTCTTAAAAGTGATTGTACACACTGCTGTCAGAATGGCTCTGCTGTTGTTATCACTGTATCTTCTGTCAGAAAAAAAAAAAAACAGGAAGTACCTACCTGGAAGCCAGGAATGACCTTAAATGACACGCTGTACAGTCTGATGAAATGGCTTACAGTTACAGAGTCATAAAGATGATGTGTATTCATCAATGACAAAACAGAAATTGCAGTGTTGTGCAGTGACTACAATCACAGCAAATCTGCATGTGTTGTCCCCTGAGGCTCCCGGTGCAGCCTCTTCCATCTCAACTCAACCAATTGGCAACGTGGATTCAGCCTAAGATAAATCATATTGGTTTAAACTGAGTAATGATCTAATTTCTGAAGTGCTGAGGGATGAGAGAGGAGGGGAAAACACTGATCCTACAAAATGCAATTTTATGACTCCTCCTGTCACATCTACTTGCTTTGTCAATTTAGCGCTAACACTGATGCCCCAGGGCCTGAGCATGGGGACGTGGTTGTAGATGTACTAGCATTGTTTGCCTCGACCACTGGAGCATGCCAGAGTCCACACCACATCCCGTACATTATATATTTGGATCAAAAGGTCAGGCCGCTTTACCAAGCTGAACATGCCTTGATTGCGAACTATGTATCCCTGAATACATTTGATCTTTCAAACTGGTGTTTAACTACACTTTCTGAACTTGAGCATAAAACCAGGCAGGGAGAGTCTTCTGCACTGGGAAGTTGATGGGCTTTGTCAGTATTTTCAGTATTAAAGTACTTTCATTACCCTTTGAATAAGTGATCGATTACCCACATATAATATTGCTTCACTCCTTTAGCAGCTATTTCAAGGTTGTCTGTTATGTTTCATGTGGTATGTCCCTATTCAGCATGGAGTAGCTTCAAATTCTACTTTTAAATGAAACAAGTGAGGATAACACAATGTAGAAAAAAATATTGTGAGATGACTTTAAAAAGTTAAACTTTCATAAATTCTCTAATCTTGCAAATTATGGCTTACAGCTCTCAAAAATCCACCATCTCAAAATAATAGAATATTGTTGAAAAGTTAACTTTGCAAAGGTTTCTGAGCCTTCATTTTCTCACTCTGGTTCGGTACACACGACTGCAATCATGAGGAAGACTGCTGACTTGACCAATTGTCCAGAAGAAAGCTACTGACACCCTTCACAAGGAGTGTAAGCTACAAAAGGAAAGAAAAAGAAAAGATGTACAAGCTGCAGGGGTGAGCTCAGCCTTCAGAGGATTGTCAAACAAAGTAGATTCATGAACTTAGGGGAACTTCACAAAGAGCTGACAGAGGCTGGAGTCAGAAGATCAGGAGCCAACACACAGATGGGTCCAGGAAGTGGGCTACAAGTGTCGTGTTCTTAGTATCGAGCCAGTCCTGAACCACAGAAGTTCACTGACCATGGTATTACTGTGTTTTATTGGCCAGCCAACTGGTCTGACCAGAACCCCCTAAGGAATCACTAGGGAAATGTCAAGAGAAGATGAGACACCAGACTCAGCAATACAGATGAGCTGAAGGCTACTATCAGTGCGTTCTGGGCTTCATAACACCTCAGCAGTGCTACAGACTGACTGTATCCATGCCATGTCCATAGATGCAGTAATTTTTGCAAAAAGAGCTCCAAACAACTGTTGAGTGCATAAATGAGCATCATTTTCCAAGGTCAACATTTTTATTAATTAAATTTGTTTCTGGACTGATGTTTTGTGATATTCTAATATTTTGAGATAGTGGATGTTTGGTGTTCTGAGCTGTAAGCCTTAATCATCAAGATTAAAACAAAAAGTCTTGAAATATTTCTCTCTGAATGAGGTGTATCTCAAATATTTGGAAATTTATGTTTTTGTGATATTCTTATTTTTTGTGATGCACCTCTGTATTACATTTTTTTCAATGTAGCTGATGGCAATACTGGTGCAGCCAACACTTTTTCTTTCATTTGACCATGAAAACAGATTGTGTTGTCCAACAGGTCACATCTTATTCCCAAATTTAAGTCTGTCCTCTGAATTGTTCAACATAACATATTAACATCCTTACATCAGTTCACGCCCATTTTATTTGCCATGGCAAGTGTTAGTCAAAAGGGCCCATAATGGGCGATATCAATGTTAAACACATACATCTGTACATCTTTAATTTTAACTTCTAACTAAACAAAAGACCCACACACTGCAGAACACACCTACTAACACATCAGTGACACATAGGCTTCACTGATATATTGAATCTGCTGATAATGCACTAAAAAAAAACAGAGAGATAAGAAAACATGGCGGCCGGTGAGGAAATGTTATAATACTTTTGGATTTTTCATTAGTTTTTATCATTATTTCATTTTCACTCTCTGTTTTCAATTTGAGTTTAGTTGTAATTAGTTTTTACTGGTTGTTGATTAGTTTTGCTGGTTTGTTAGTTTAGTTTAGATTTTATTTTGAAAAATTGCTTTGTTTTAGTTTAGTTTTTATTAGTTTTAGTGTTAGTTTTAGTTTTTTCGGATACTTGGGGCAGAGCGAATACAAGATATTTTAAAACATATTCAAACAGGCTAATCTTGACTTATCATTGTATTTTTAGAGATGATGTTTGAGTACAACTCCAGATATGAAACTACCACTGTGTGAAGTCTTAATCATTTCAGGCATTTTTACACTCCACAGACCTGGGAGGTACCAGTCAGTATGGTTGTGTCAAACTAAAACTAAGGATATTCTGTCTCTAGTTTTATTTTATTATAGTTTGTTTTGTAAGCGTACTATACAGTTTAAGTTAGTTTTTGTTTCTTTGATAAAGTCTAGTTTTTATTTAGTTTCAGTTAACTATAATGATTTTCGAATTTTATCTTTAGTTATTTATTTAGTTTTAGTTAACTATAATAACCTTGATGTGAGCTTCAGGTCACATGACTTACATCACACACCCTGCACTGTAAGTACTGTGTTCCTTTTTTTTGTTAGATTCAGTGTTAAGGCTGTAGTTTTAGAATACCTCCAAATGGATATTTTCAGGTCATTAAAAAAAATGTAATTTTAGGTACAATATTGCCATATCTACATGAAAAGGCAACAATTTAGGGTAGAAAATAAATAAATAAATAAATAATTATATAAATAAAATATTCTAATATTAATAATAATAATAATAATAATATAGAAGGCTCTTTCAATCACAGGGCTGCACATGGATTTTACAGTACAACAAAAGTGCTCGAACAATCAAGAAGCATATTTTTCCTTGTGCAATAATTGTGCAACAGTAAGAGATCAGTTAAAGATCTATTTTTTAGCCTGTCTTTATGTCGTCTCCCTCATGGAGAAAAGGTAGCTGACGAACATTTTTAATCATGGTTTTAGAAAGTTTTACGAAATTAACACTGCATTACAGAAAGATTTGGTCTTCTCTATAGTGAAGTAAAGTATACATACCTTGGTAGTGTCGATGTTGGCTAAAATGCATCTGGAAATAAAGGCATAGTGGATAACAGCAGGAATAAAGAAAAAAAATGCAGCCCTATTACTGTGCATAATGCAGACCCCCTTTTTCCAGTTTATTACTGTCATGCTGTGCTGTGTTTTTTGAATAACATGACAAATTCAACTCACAAGGCTGGCACTATCTTTCCCATATTTTCTTGAGTGTGCTGCTGAAGGATACAATTATCTCTGTGACAAAGAAACTGGGGTGCTACTTGTTTGAGAGTCTTTTTTTCCTCTCACATTTCTTGCAAAAAAAAAAAAAGTTGTTAAAAAATATATTTCTTTCACTTTGATAAGCTAAATTGGCGGCAGGGCCGGCCATTGTGCAGGGGAGAATTGCACAGAAGAATCACATCACCTTTGGACCAGTTTGCTCTCTTTTGGCTCTTTGACCTTCTGGACATCTTTAACTGACAGATTGTAATCTACTGTGGCAAATCTGATATTTCTATAATTGTAAAAGATTTTGTTTTAAGAATTTTCTTGGGGAAAAAGCCAAAAATAAAATCTGCTACTGTTAAAACTAGAGTGGCATGAATAAGAGTGTAATTAGTGACTATGTCAAGTGTAATTGGTGTGATATTACTCTCAAAGATGTGTCAGTGCTGCCGTTTTGGAATAAAAAGTAATGGATTGTAACACTGTGTCCTCTTGTTTGAATTTCATCAAGCAGGCTGGTTTCAGTTTTCCATCTCCTCATCTCCTCTTATGTGTCTTGTATCACTGCAGCTTAATAAGCGAAGTGAACAGGAGGTGCTGCTCCTCATGGCCAAAGCTGATTAACATGATAAATATGGTTACTGTGATAGTTTAAACCGCGGCGCTGAGATATCCAGTAATGCCTCGGTCTGCTCGTGTACTAGGATTAATGTCACAAAGTGCCTCCACAGGATTCAGGCAAGCACTGAATTGGTTTCTATCTAATATTGACTGTGACATTTTAACCTTTGTGATGAATTTTCCAGATTAGCATTAGTTGCTATCTGTGTTCCTGTATCTGTGGGGGCTTAACAAGCACACAGGAACAGCTCAATACTGAGGGGAAATAATCTGCTTAGAAATGGTGGGGGAAAAACGTCAGCCTTCGTCTCCTCTCTGCTCTCTGTGCAGGTGTCTGTGGCCTTGACAACAACATTACATGCTCACCAGGCAAGGTGTATGACCCTCGCCTCCTTACACAAACACATAAATACGCACACACACCGCACATATCCTACAGTGCAACAGATTATCCTCACAAACGTTATCTTTACTGAAACCCTGAGAGAATCTAATCATGAGTATGAAAACCTGAGTGCAGTTTAGTCAGCTGAGATGTACTTAAAGATAGTGTCACACAATGATAACAAGAAGGTTCAATATTACACCAGCACAAAAGTCTTTCTACTGTTAAAAAAAATAAAAGGCCACAAGGTCATTTAAAATGTTTATTTTCACAAGGTTTAAAACTGAACAAGATAAAATAGGTGCTTAAAACTAAAGATAAAATAGGCTCTTGCTAAAAACTAAAATCCTGTAAATAAAAGTGTTCTTTTGTAGAGCTAAAAATAAGTCTGGTTAAAAGTATTTAATTGAGTCACTTCCTTGAAAGGGTTTTACAGAAGACAGAGGATGAGAGTCTGTATAGGCACAGCGCCGTTCCCTTCTTGGGACTCCGTACCACTTCGTCTCTGTGGCTGCCTTGCTGCCGCTGCTCTGATGCTGTAGAGGAGGGAGAGTGGCTCAGTCTCGGCGCAGCAAACAGTACAAGAACCCACACACACTTCAGGACAAGTAGGCTTGATCTCTTTCCTTCTCTTAGCTGTTATGGGCGTTGTATCCAGCCTCCTTTGCGTCTCGACGCTCCCTGAGGTCCTCAACCCCTTCCTCAGCACAATCGCGGCCCAGCTCCAGTCTGCTGCACGTCTTCAACCCCTGCTCCAAAGCAGTCATGGCCTGGCTTCAGTGTTGCCAGTTTGTGGAAACAAACTTTGATACATGGAAAATTTGTAAAGAGATGTTTTATTGTTGTATTTGCCACTGTAATGTTACTGTAACCACAGTGTTTGTTTCTGGATATCTTTCAGGCATAATGGATGATAACAATGTTAAATCAATCTGTGAATCACTGTTTTGAAGTGTTTTGGTAAAACAGAAGGCCAAACTCTGGTTTCAATGGTCTACTTTCCAGCAGGCCTGTGTGCAATAATTAGTTTTTCAAGATAAAATATACTGGATAAGTACTGGAGTACTCTTCTATGAGATTATGATTGTACTCAAGGACTGACATGACTGTCAAATCCTGTCTCTAGTCTTTTGTCTGACTGCTGCCTCTCCAACAGAGCCTCGCCTGTGGATGAGTGTTCACACAGCAGCAGGAGGAGCCTCACATCCCCCGAGGAAAGACAGAGCCTAGCCATGCCTACAGATTGGAGTCCACTGGGAGGCTGAGAGGCTGGGAAACCTCTGAGGGAATAGATGTACAGGAGGTCACATCCCCTACGGACACAGGTTTTCCCATGATTGTTTTCGTTCATCTATTTTCTCAGATGACACTTGACTGTCAGATCTTTCACTCTCTGCCTGTGTCCCCAAAAGAATCAGGCACATGATGTCTGCATGCTAAATTGGTTGCTCGCTGGTGACGATGACATTTGAGCTGCTAATTATTATGTTGTCTCATGCATAGATCCTCCGCCGGCTCTAAATCTCTCTTTGAACATCTCAGGTCAGGAGCCATCTTTTCTGAGTGTGGGTCAAAATTGCAGTCCATTATGAATCAGAATGCAGTGTAGTAATCCTGATCATATTATTAACTGCCCATTGTACCATCAGACATGTAATTTGGTAACTTCAATTTTCATTTAAAACATTTTTTCAGCCTTAAAGTGTTGCCTTTTAATTTAGTTGTGACAATTTTGTACCGGAAATTAAGTTTTTCTTTATCTTACAACCTGACAGTGCTCAACCTTACAGCTAAATAAAACTGGTAGGGAAAATCCAGATAGTGCCAGCAGTTAAATACCCACGTTCACTCTCTGTGAGCCTTACCTTGTCTTCCACGAAAGAAAAGAAAAACATGAGGGGAGAAGTGCTTGTTTGAAATGACCACTGCCCTCCTCGTGTGGCTCGATACCTTCAGAAGAATCTGAGATTATTTCAGACAAGCAGTCTAGACTACATAGCTGTGAAAAATGTCTCTATCCTTGGTTTTATCTTGTTTTTATTTGAAAACTTCTGCATTTAAAACCAGCGTGACATCTTCAATCGCTGTCCTCTTTCTGTTTAATTGGACTGCATTGTAAAAAGGTCTGCTTTAGTTCCTTCCTGCATAATCATTATGTGTTTTCAGAGCAGTGTACCTATTTGACCCATGTTACTGCTTGACCACAGGGAATCACTGCACTGCACCCCTCCATGGAGCCCTACTGTGACACATCCACTGATTTCAAATGTAAGAAGATTTGTTTTTCATCTTCAAAGGATGCTCATTTGAAATTCAGATCTGTCAGACATGTATCACTGTATGCAATAAAAGGTTTGCTGCAAAGTATTTTTAATAACTAATGATCTCCAATGTGTTCAGACAGCTCATTTAAGAGCAGCATGGAGGGAAACTTGTGCTAAACAATTTCATGACATGCAGTTTATTCTGCCTTTTCATCAGCTATCTTCTGTACGACCACCATGTGTGTGCCCATTTTTAAGTTTGCCTGGATTCATTAAGATATTCAGGATTTTGCCATCCATCCATGCATCCATCCATCCATCTTCTTCTGCTTAACCAGGTCCAGGTTGTGGGGATAGCAGGCTGAGCGAGTCAACCCAGACATCATTCTGGCATTTCTAGACCAGACAGGCCATATAATCCTTTCAGTGCATTATGGATCTTCCCGGAAGTCTCCTACCAGCCAGTTGTGCCTGGAAGACCTCCAAAGTGAGACGCCAAGGAGTAATCCAAATCAGATGCCTGGATGTCTGAACTCCTCATCCTATCTCTAATGCTTAGCCCAGCTACCCTCCAGAGAAAACTAATTTTGGACGCTTGTATCTGCAGTCTCATTTCTGAAGTGATTACCCGGAGTTCATGACCATAGGTGAGAGTTGGGAGGTGATCAACCAGTAAATCGAAAGCTTTGCCTTTTGGCTCAGCTCACTCTTCAACACAAAGTTGCTGCTCAACGCTGGGACAGAACCTTTGGAGTGGCAGACTGGGGTGGTGGTTCCCATTTTTAAAAAGGGGTGCTTGAATTTTCAGGGTATCCCACTACTCAGCCTCCCTGGTAAAGATTACTCTACGGTGCTAGAAAGGAGGCTCCGGCCGATTGCCGAACCTCTGATAGTAGAGACACAATGCCGATTCTGTCCTGGCCTTGGGACAGTGGATCAATGCTTTACTTTTGCAGGACTTCTTGAGCAAGCATTGGAGTTTACTCAACCAGTCTACATGTGTTTTGATTGATCGATCGTATCCCTCAGGGGGTCATGTGGAGGGTACTGCTGGGATATGGGGTCCTGCGGTCCCTGTGAGCCATCAGGTCCCTGTATAACGAATGAGAGTTACGTCTGCATTCTCAGCACAAAGTCGGACATGTTCATGGTGCATGGTGTGTGTTGGCCTCTTCCAGGGCTTCCCTTTATCGCTGATTCTTTTTGTAATTTTCGTGGACAGGATCTCAAGGCACAGCCTGGGGAAGGAGGGTTTCCAGTTCGGGGGCCTCTGAATTCCATCTCTTCCTTTTTTGCAGATGATGTGGTTCTGTTGGTTTCCTCAGCTGAGGACCTCCAGCAGACATTGGGATGGTTTGCAGCTGTGAAGCAGTCAGGATGAGAGTCAGCATCTCCAAGTAAGAGGCCATGGTTCTCTGCTGGAAAATGGTGGATTGCCGCCTCTGGGGTGGGTGTGAGTGTCTGCCTCAGGTGAAGGAGTTTAAGTACCTCAAGGTCTTGTTCACGAGGAAGGTTAAAAGGGAGCGTGAGATTGACTGGTGGATTGTTGCAGCATCAGCAGTACTGACGGCTTGTGCTGGGCGATTTTGAAAACATGAAATAACCAAAAGAATGACTGACACTTCTTTCATAGTGGGCTTTTTACTATTATTTCTGTTTTTAATGGATAGTGCTATTAAAAAATCTTTTCTTTAAATATTGATTTTTTTTAAAGTTATTTATTCTTAAAAGAAAAACCTATCAAAGAAGCTTGAAAAAAGCTAAATGTATTTTTCAGACATTATGCCAATCTGTAACATTAGTAAGCATTGTGCCTACGCATTAAGGGTAAATAAAAATATGCATTTATAATTCCTCTGATGGGCATTTTAATATGAAACGGGGGCAAATGTCTGACTGCATCCCTCTGATAGATTCCAACAATAACCAGGATTCATCCAGCAGAACTTCATCCCCTCTCATGTATGTCAGAACTGTGGGTGTAAGCTCCTTGGTGAGTGCACATAAATGTGGGAAGAAAATCCCATTCCCGCTTCAAGGACATGCCAAAGAATTCAAAGCGCTTTACCTGCCAGATTTCCCATAAATGTATGTCAGTGTGGCTGACGTACATTATTGTGCTGTGCTGAGATGGGCGATTATATTATTATAGCTCCTAATTATATGGAATACATTTTTTAGTGATGAGTTGATGAACAATGAGAGCTATATCATGGGAGCCAATTAAACAAACATGGATAATTTGTTGCCAAATCATTTTAAATTCCTTTGGTTTGAAAAGCAGCTTTGAGGGCTCTAAGGACCAAGAGCAGAGGTAGATACAGTGCCCATAAAAAGTATCAACCCCCTGGGTTGTTTTACCTTTTTGTTAATTTTATAAATCAATCATATCAAAATAATATGGCTTTTCTGACAAAAAACAGATTTACACCAAGTCAATTAAATAAAAATCTGTATTGTAAAATAAGTGATAGCATACTGTAAACATTCACCCCCTTTAAAGTGACTGACCTAATTCAACAGAGGTCCAGCCCATTGATCCTAAAAGTCCCACAATTAGTAAAATGGGACTCACCTGAGTGCATTGAATGTGTCTCAAGTCTTATAAAGACATCTGTGTCTGGCAGGCCCAGTCACTGGCCAGTCAATATTCCTGGCTGCCATTACACCATGCAGACAAAAGACAAAAATCTAAGCAACTCAGAAAAAAGGTTATTAAAAAGTTTAAGTCAGGGCATGGATACAAAAAAATCCAAGGCACTGAACATCCTAAGGAGCTCAGCTAAATCCATTATCAAGAAAAGTGGAAGGACTATAGCACATGTGTAAATCCGCCTAGATCAGGCTGTCCTCACAAACTGAGCGACCATACAAACTCATATTAAATCTCAACTCCAGTTCAACAGAAGGTTTGATGAAGACTTCATGGTCAAGTGGAAGAAAGTTCTTTGGTGAGACAAAAATGGTGCTTGCTGGCCATCAGAAAAGACACTGTTTGGTGGACACCAAAAACTGCACCCAACACACCATCCCCACTGTGAAGCATGATGGTGGTGGCAGCATCATGCTGTGGGGATTCTTCTCTACAGCTGGCCCCAGAAGGCTTGTAAAGGTAGATGGTAAAATGAATATACGAAAATTCCAGAGGACAATCTGCTGAGAAGAAGATTAATTTTCCAGGAAGACAATGATTTTCAAGCATACAGCAAAAGCTATACAGAGATGGTTAAAAGACAACGAGGTGAACGTTCTGGAGTGGCCAAGTCAAAGCCCAGATTTCACTCAGATAGAGAATTTGTGGCTGGACGTGAAAAGGGCTGTTCATGCTCGATGCTCGAGCTTGAGCAGTTTTGCAAAGAAGAATGGAGTAAAATTTCAGTGTCAGTATCCACACAGAATCAGTGCTGTGATTGCAGCCAAAGGTGTCTACTAAAAACTGGTTGACTATCCATGCAGTTACTTATTTTACATGATACACATTTATTCAATTGTGATGATTTCCACTGTGATATTAAAGAGGATCTTTTGTCATTTTTTTGTCAATAAGGCCATGTTACTTCGACTATGATTGGTTTATAAAATCAATAAAGATAAAAAAAAAAAAAAAAACATCCATGGGGTTGAATACACAACGTGCAGTTAGCATAGCAGTTAACCCTTGTCATCAGTAACCAACTGTCTTTGAAGTAGTGGAGTACAGTGAACAAAAACAAAGATTCATACTGACACCAGCGTGGAGATTGAATCTGAAACAATGTTTCTTTTACATGTTATAAACTGAAGAAAAATTATAATAATTAAGTGCCATGTAGGCTGTGAAAATTAGACCTGTTAAATATTTATTTTTTTATTATCAAAGCCATAAAAGCAGAGTTTATCTGGATTTAATCTTCTCCATCATAAAAAAAATATATATTTTTTCATTCTGTGTTTATATTAACATGAAAAAAAAATCAATTTAACCAAAGAAAAGATCTACTTTACTCTGGCCCAGCTGGGACATTAAAACCTTTAATTATGTATTATCACTCTCAATGATGTTTGTTAGTAGGTTTTAAAGCACACTAGGGTCCTGTAAAGCCTAATGTGAATTTTAATGACATATCTAATGACACACACTTAGCACTGAAAAGTGATTTGAATGGGCCATGAGTCACAGCAGGTTAAGAGAGATGATTAAAGAACTCAATCAAATCATGGTCGCCTGACTGAGGGTGTTTTCAGCCAACTTGGGGACCAGCAGGAAATTGTTAATAGTTGCCTGTTTATTTCCTTTTCACGTGTAGAAAAATGTGAAACATTAACATATCTGATTTTAATTCATGAATGTGCCATAGAAATTTGAATGTGATTTCAATGGTGAGTTATGCAGGGAGAATCTTGTGTAGTCCCACAGACCAGGCTGAGATGCTATAAAACATTCATTTGTGCCCAGGTCCAGTAAGATTCTGATGACAGGTCATGTCGGATGTACCAAGGGGCTGTGCAGTATGTCAATATGGTAATTCTGACAAAAGGAGTTTCAGATATGTGTGGAAAATAGTTACACTGAAATGCTGCTACTGGATGTATTATGTATTTAGTTTGATCACTGTTGATGTATTTTAATTCTCTTTGTAACAGCAGGTCAGAGTCTGAGACAAATATCCCTGTGGGGCCAATAAAAGTATATCATATCTAATGTTTCCAAGAGGATCTGGCTGCAGACCTCGAGCAGACCTCTATGGTGGGGCGATGACATAGGCTATATTACCCTAGCCGAAATTCCAAGAATTGGTAGATTTTTGATTTTGACAGTGACAGGACCAATCAGCATCGACAGCACTTTTGGGTGCGGCAGAGTCGTGACGTAAGCAAGCAGCAACAAGAGGCCAGTGCAAATATGGCGGAAGCCATTTGTGTGGATGCTCCTAAAGCGTAAGTATTATCAGAACTTGATGACATTTCTTGGTTAAAAGAGGAACAAAGGATGGCATTGAGTTATTTTCTCTTCAAAAAATGGTAGGGGTGCAGGCGCAGCTCATTAGCGGCTATATCATGTGTTTTGTTGCTCTGAGTGGCCCGTAAAGAAGTGACAGCTAGAACGTTCATCCAATCATCCTCCGAGACTTTTTTCAAAGCCTCTGCCCTTTCCCAAACGGCGTCTATGTAAGGTTTTCACCCACCTGGCGTGCCAGGTTAGGACTCAACTGCGAAACACAAAAATGATTTCGGACACTACTTTGGCCACGGGAAATGACGTCTCACAACTAAAACATTTAACAACAGAGATTTCCATGACAACGGCTGGGGATCAAAATTAATGGGAGAATTTCACTGAAAACTGATACTGAACGTAACGTATTTCACAAAAAAATAAAAAATACTAATGGATAAAAGGGTTTTGTGTCTTTAGTGGTAAAACTGTATACATTTTTGTGTTATCACTTATTTTTGCATAAAGATAATGGTCTCATGTCTTGTAATCCTCATAGGGGGAAAAAGTTACTCCACTTTGAATCCTTATCATTTTCTTACAGAAAACATATGATATTAAGGGAATATTAACCAAATAGCATTTTAACACTGCACACTCCCATGGCTCACGCAGGGGACACAGAGACACACACACACGGAACGAAGATGAGGAAGAGAGGAGAGCAGCCGTTAGTGCTGTGTAAAAGACGTACGAACTGTCTAACGGAAGGGGAGGAAAGGGGAAAAGAGTGACAGAGGAACGAAAAATCATGATGGAAAAATTAAAAATCGAAGATTGTGCACGAGTCCCAAATCACGAGTCCGCACACGTGCAAACTGTTTTGCACACGAGTGATGTGTGTGACTTAAGTGCGACTCAAGTCCAAGTCGCGGACTCATGTCCCCATCTCTGCTTTGAATAAATCTGTTTTCACTTTGACATTAAAGAGGGTTTTTAGTGAAATTCTTTGAAAAAAAAAAAAAAAAATTAAGCCCCCCTGTTATTTCATTAAATAAAAAGGTGGTTTGTTTTTATGTGTCATACTGCATTAAATGCAATTTCAGGTTACCAAACCAGAGATTATTATAAAACACTGCCCCCAAAAGTATATAACTACAATGTGTGATAATTTTACAAGCCTTTGTTGATGTTATTTCTCATTTTACCACAAAATTGGAACAGCACATATTAAATCTCTCATCTGTAGCACTAAACAATAAGCCATTTTCAAATCACCTTTAAACATGTCATTCTAGAAAAACCTTAAGTGTAAATAATAATTTATTTAAGAATGATTACTCCATTCAGCTGCCTCAGCTTCAGCGTCCAGCTATTGTGTATGCTGGTTCACTGTCACAGTTTCCAGGCTTGCTGGGACACATGAATAGAACAGGATCATTGTTAATGTTATTAGCAACACCTGGGCTTTTCTTACTATGAAAAGTCAAAATGCCTGCTGTGAATAAGGCCTATCTGCAAAGGTCCACATTGCTATTATCAAGTCAAAGCTTCAGTCAGATTTCAATTTTCAGTTCCAATTTTCACATGGCATATGTTCAATTACCAACAACAGCTAGGTCACTGAGGAGCATGAAACAGACGTGCAATCATAACATTGTTCAGGCCATGTTTGAAGTACTCCTAAAAACAGTCGTTTTTGTCTTTAAAATGTATACCAAACATGGAACACTGTGTGGAGGAGCACTCCAGAGAGGGGCAGATTCATACAGTCCTATGGGTTTAAGGATACTCCAGCTTGGCATGCAGCCTTGACCTTAGATTATCATGGAAGCAGGCTGCTGCTCAAGCCTCCGTTCAAGGTCATCTCATTTGGACTTGACTGACCTCACATAACGCCATCAGCAGGCCATCAACAAACCCCTCTCAGGAAAAGGGGCTCCATCATAAATCCGCCTATTTCTGTACATTTAGATGGCCTTGCCAGCTACTGGTCATTTCTTATACTGCTTTATTTTAGCAGGAAAAAAGATTTATTTATTTATTTAAAAGGTTTATTTCTGCGATCATAAGGTGCCTCTATGTGATATTAGAGATTTGTCAAATAGTATCATACTCTTGCAATAACAATAGAGTACTTGTGCTAATCATCTGCCTGAACTTCATTACAGCAGTAAAAACACATTATGCTGTCCTTGCTTGACTCACGGCCCAGACTAAAACCTGAAAAAAATGATTGTAGTTTTAAATATTAGATGCTGCTTTTATCTCTCTGCATGGTCGTAATTTATATTCAAACTCAATATTGGCTTTCTTTCACTGTCTCAGTCACATTGTCAGAGCCTTTGTGTGTTTTTCAAACTCCAGTAGACAAGATAAAAGGCGAGGCAGAGTCTCTTGAATTTTCTCCCGCAATTTCACCTGCTCCCACTGTTCTTGTTGTGAATTTTACACTTATTATTTGGCTCTGGTTATTAGACACAGAGGTTTGCAGTCAGTGTATTGAATTTTTTTTGTTTTAACACTATTTCAATTAACCCCTCATAGAATCTTCAGGACCAAAAGTGACATTTTGGCTGTTTTTATTTATTCGGCTCTCAATATACTGGTCATTTTAAAGGCTAGCTGTATGAATTTTTTTTTTTATATTTATTTTTGTGCCTTTGTTCAATGGAGGAGGACAGTGGATAGTCGGAAACAGGGTCAAGGGTGGGGGAGAGACATTTGGTAAAGGGCCTCGGGCTGGATTCGAACCTGGGCGGCCCGCGTACATGGGAAGCGCCTTTAACCACTAGGCCACCTGCTCCCCTAGCTGTATGAAATTTTGCCACTATTCATTTTTTCATTTTCATTTCCTAATTCCAAAACCCTGTCTACGAGAAGTGTATAGAAGAGGAGATTTGCATCACACGGACACTCTTTCTCCTCGTGACCAAATTTGCCGCATTGACTCCCATTATAACCACATATTTTTCATATACTACAATCCTAACATGTTATAATGCTTTTTCCATTAATACCTAATACATCTAAGCCTCTCCCTTCAAAATATAGGGAAAACACATTTAGGGTGTAATGACCGGCTTTAACCACCAGAGGCCATCACATAAAGTTTCAGGGAAATTTCAGTGAAGACCTGGATTTCTTACCTTGCAAAATGCATAGCAATAATAAATCTGAACACCATACAATGGTCTTAATCTATTAGCACTAATATAAATTAGTGGGTTGAATATGAAAAAAAACATGAACAGAGCCCATTTGACCTGGGATTTTTCAATTGTCACACACAAAGACATACAGATAGACATGCCTGTGCAGGGTCCTTCTGTGTCCAGAGGGAATGCCCTCCCTAATTGGTCCTGACTCTCAATGAATCCTCACTGCTGGTAAAATCCAGCTCAGAAACATGCTCCTCATTCTCCTCAGAGGACTGCAAGACTGCAGCAACACACATGCACACAAAAACTGTCTGTGTTTACATGACTGCAAAAACATGCTATTCCACACATCCAATGAGACTTCCTTCTGATCAAGAAAAAAAATTGAACTTCAAACACATCTTGGTCATTTCTCCAGAGGACAACCATCTGAGCTTGGAGCAGCCAGTTGCTGCATGTGTGCAGTCACCTGAGGGGAGTGAGGCGCATGTTTCTGAGGGGGATATGAGCAGTGAAGACTCACCCTGGAGCCAGAAGGATTCAGGGGAGGAGTACTTCCAGACATAGAGGGACCCTGCAACTTGACAGGGGAAAACGAAGAGGAGGAGGAAGAGGCAGTGGAGTATGACATCTCTCAGTGGAGTTCACGAAATGGTGAAATCCTTTGGTCTGAAGTGACCCTGCCATTTTTTCCACCTGCCATTTTGACCTGTCCAAGGCTGAGCTTATCATTCCAGCCAGTCCCACTGTGGACCCCCAGATCAGTATCCAGCTTGGATCAACTAATCTCATGCCCACTAAGTCTGCCCGAAATCTGGGTGTCATGATTGATGACCAGCTAATCTTCAAGGTTCATCATTGACCCAGTCCTGCCGATTTGCCCTCTATAACATCAAGAGGATCAGACCCTACCTGACAAAACATGCAACACAACTCCTGGTACAGGCTTTTGTAATATCATGCATTGACTACTGCAAGTCATTACTGGCAGGACTGCCTGCATGCACAGTTAAACCTCTGCAGATGATCCAGAACACAGCAGCACATCTGGTCTTCAACAACCCCAGAGAGCTTGTCATTCCTCTTTTCATCTCTCTACACTGGCTTCTAGTTGCAGCTCACATTAAATTCAAAGCTCTAATCATTGCTTACAAAGCAGTAACTAAAACTGCTCCTGTTTACCCGGAGTCCCTCATCCAGGTCTACACTCCTTCTCGCCCACTATGCTCAGCCAGTGAAAGGTGCCTGGTACTTCCAGCACATCAGGTTCCTAAGTCACTAACTCCAGTCTTCTCCTCTGTTGTCCCTAAATAGTGGGATTATTTACCCAACTCCATTTAATCTACAGAGTCCCTCTCTACTTTCAAGAGAAAGCTAAAGACCCAGCTCTTTAGAGAAAACTATGCACTTAGCTAGACTATTCTCCTCTGTTGTCTCCAGTGGTAGAATGGGTCTTAGCTAGACTATTCTCCACTGCTGTCTCAAGTGGTAGAATGAGTATCCCAGCAACAGTTGGCTTGCACTGTCCTGCTCTAATTCTGGGATTTTTATGCCCAGCTCTTTTTGAGTGACCCAGCACTCAGTACTTTGGTGGTTACTTTTGTTGTGAAGACAACTCAATGGACGGTGATGATGAGAGATTTGTTTTTTTTTCCTATTGAAAAAATCTAATGACAAAAAGACCATAAAAACATAGAAAATATTGAAAAATTATAGTAAACTTTATATCTATGGATAGGTCTGAAGTTGTTGAAAAGATCTAATGCAGTAAAAAAAAAAAAAAAAAAAAAAAAAAAAAAAATTGCATTACATTTTTATAGTACTTTATTGAGACAGACCGTTTGTGTACGTGAGGTTAACAGGTGTATTTTTTTTTTAAACTCTCATTGTTCCAAAAATAATGATGCATTAAAATCTATATTTTATCAGTTATTGACATGGTTAAGGCTGTAATAACTTCATCACAAATATTTCACTGTGCACCTCATTTTTGGAAATAATGCACATTTTGTGTTTTTTCCTGTTGAAAAAATCAGGGATTCTAATGACAAAAAGACCATAAAAACAAAAAAAAATATTAAAAAATTATAATAAACTTTATATCTATGGATAGGTCTGAAGTTGTTGAAATGATCTGATGCAGTTAAAGTAAAAAAAAATATTTATGCATTACATTTTTATAGCACTTTTTTGAGAAGGACCATTTGTGTACACGAGGTTAACAAGTGTATGTCAATTTTAAGGAATGTACAAGGGTTAAATGACCACCAAAGACCCTGACTATGATTAACGCTTCACAAAAAAAAGCGTGGAGTTGAGTTCCATCTAGAAGATAGTGAATTGAAAAAGAAACTAAGCAAAGGGTCAAATCAGAAAAAAATAAGGATGTTGTACAGTTTGTTGAGTGTTCTGTTCTGATTTGTTATTCTAATAGCAGCTATCTGTTGTTTCTGTTTTTAGACCACAGCTGAGGATAACAGACTGCTCCTTTTCAACTTGATCTTAGAACCACACGTAAAAACATCAGTCTAATACTTCATTTACAAACAGATTAAGAAAACACACCTCTGCTCACCTTAACCCTCTGAGACAGATGCTGTCACATACCATGAGAAGAGACAAAAAATCATAGCCACTTGTCTGTTCCTTTCCTCTGGAGGTCCTCTTTTCTTGCTGTTCTAATGATGCTATCCATGCCTTTGTAGTCTTTACAGACACTTCTCTAGAGAGCCTGGAACTTGGGTGATTTTCTGGGGTCTTTAAATATTCCATTCACACTATTAACTCCAATACTGAACATCTTTTTGTCCATTTTTTAATCAGTTTTTTTTAAACTGTTTGTGCTGCTAGCTTAGCATTAGCCAGCATTTTGTTTCCCAATGATTGTCACACGGGCTGAAACAATAGACTGTTCTTTTGTTGCGTCATGCTTTGCCAAACTGGCTTAACAGCAGAGATGACCTGAATAGTTCATAATGGAGAGAAAGAGAGACAGAAGCTGCGTTTCCATTATCCTTAGAAATGCAAAAAAAAAACCCGAATTGTGCAATAAAAAAACCTGACCTTAGAAAAACCTCTTAAATATCGCTAATAAGTTTTTACGCTCTCATGAGGAGGTTTTCCAGATATTTCGATACAGAAATACATATCACCAAAGTGCAATGAAAACACTTTTTCTGCATTTACAAGTTACAGGATGTAATGTAACATTCTCATTCACTAATGTAGATTATTTTTGTAGCCTTTCCTAGATCTGTGCCAAATAACGTGTCAACAAATCATTTTTGAGTCACGTGTCCCACAGAGTTACTGTAACTGTTCTAAAACAGTAGCTTTTGCTGGTCAAGCTCACTGTGCTGATAAAGCTGCAGCAGGGGCTGGAGAAGTTATACCACTGTGTACTTTTCAATGCTTTCTTAATTCGTTTCTATTTCTTACAGAGTATATTCAGTAAGATAAACCCAGAATATTTATATAGTATATAAAATATTTTAGCCTAAAACAGCAGGTGTGCAGTGCACATGTAATGAAACCTTAGTGGAATTCTGACACATACCTGTTGGTTTCATGCGTTGGCTGTGCATGTTCTCAAAAATGTACACAGCATAGAAGAGAGATGCAGCACACAAAAGTGGTGGAGGCAGTGTAGAGGAAGAGGAGGTGTGACAGTCAACACAGCAGAGACAACAATGGGGAAAAGTTAAGATAAACTGGTAAACATAATAATAAAAAACAAACAAAACAAAACATTCATAAGGCTCTCCAGTAACATGTGTCACGTATGCAAGTAACAGGAACGCTCATGATGCAGCCAGACACATGTGAACAGGAGGTGAAACAGCAAGTGTTGAGTGCTGAGGTCTTTCTTGAAGTCAAACTATAACATGCACTGCTGCTTGTAATGCAGTCAGCGGTTTCAGAGTTTAAAAACTCTTCAGTTCTCCCTTCTGGAGGGGAAATAATTGATAAAAGTGATCTGAAGTTTATTATTAATTTACCACAGGTGCTAGGTGGAAGGAAAAGAGGGGGCATGTGCACCACGCGGCACAAAGGCAGAAGAAAAAGAAAGAAAACTTAATTTCACTGTCTGTTCCAATGTTACTCAGTTGACCAGTGAAGTGTGTGAAAAGCACAGCAACTATAAATCACTTCCAGTTCCTTTGTAATATTTCCTTAAGTTGTTGATCTAAGGTCTGATATGCGAAGCATTTTCTAAAAGGATTAAATGAAACACATATAGGGGTACACACTCTGCCAGCTGGAAAGTGCTTGGCCAAAAATGCTTCTAAGTGATTTCTGTTAAAATCATGCTTATACCATATACCATTAAAACCACCAAAACCCACCCCATGCATTTTGCCCTCACAAAATTGTACAGAACACGTTAATCTACAAAAGTGCAGCTGAAACAACAGTTTCTTATGTCTATAAGATGATTTGAGCAGTAAAATAAATAACTACTGAGACTTTTCTTCATCAGCAGCTCCTTAATCCAGCTCTTGCATTTATTATTTCCATAGCTATAAAATATTAAATGTGAAGATTTATTTCAGATTAATACAGGGAGGCAAGGTCTTTCTGGGAGCCATGTTGATATAACAGCCCCCTTTGTCCATGAACTTCCACCCAGAGTGTCATTCTATAATATGATGACAGAGGATGCAATCAGTGTTGCAATTAGCAAGAAGAAGTCATATGCTTGTGTTCTTGACCTTATTCCAGGCAAGTTGTTTCAAGCCAGTTTCCACTGCTTCCCCTAGGAAATAATTTATTATAAAACATTCTGAGTTCTGGCCTCTTTGCCCAAAGCTTTCAAAACAGCTATTTGAAAATGTCTGCTCCAGAAATGGTAGCACTTTAAAAAACATTTCTAATCTTCCTGTTCTTGGTAAAATGTCTTGGGAGAACACTTTAAATCCAGCTATATTTTCAGCTGAATATTAAAAGCATTTAAGAAACGTGTGACTACAAACTCACCTTTTCAAAGCCACCAAACCTTTAGATTTCCGACCATAGTTTGGGTAAGGCTGCCTAAACATCAAGGGGAACTATGAAAGTAAATGAGATTAGTATTTCTATGTGAAGTGACACATTTCCACATGTGGCTGTAAGGTAATATAATGTGAAAATATCAAGCTTTTGCATATTATACCACACAAAGTGGATTAATTTTTTAGTGTCATGTCCTTTTGTAATTCAAAAGGTTCACAGATCTAATGAAGCCACTTTCAAAGCAGGCATTACTGAAGTCAGCAAAGGTTTATTCGTTCATGTATAGTGCTACAGAGTGGAGTCAGGTCTCCAGTGGTGTCTTAGTCTTCAAAAGTAAGCATAAGATACATCTGGACTCACAAGGGTCTCATTTATAAAAGCTGTGTACGCTCAAAATGGAGCATGAAGTTTATGTACGCCGCCTCCCACACAACGCCTGTGACCTATAAAAGACAGACCTGACTTAGTGATGGGAATCACAGCTGTTTTCAGAGTTCAGGATCATTTGGCTCAGTTCAGCTGACTCTCTTGGGTCCAAAATGACGCTTCATTTGGGAAGAACTGGCTTTTAATAAATCAGGCAAATTAAGCATTTTTTGACCCATGATTGATGGATTCATAGATGGCGTTTGGGAAAGGGCAGAGCCTTTGAAAAAAAACCCTCTTTTCACATCCGTCTGTCACATCTTTACAGGCCAATCAGATCAACTAAACACATGACGTAGCCCCAAACCGAGGTGAGCCGCTACCGACGAACAAGATGAATTAGATAGCTGCATAATGCGAACCATGGCGACTGTAGACCTGTCAGGGATCCTGTGTGAAGATGGGACAAAGAAGGACAAACGTCACTGCAGTCCTCCATCAATCTGAGCTTCTGGCAGACTGGCGAGATAGAAGCTTCTACTCAGCGGTTACCTTGATATGAACATAACTCATGATTTTTAATTTTGATTGCTCTTTAGTTGTCTAGGGAGAGACAGATTGGATTAGCTCCTTTAAGAAGACAGGATTTTCCCCATACTTGCCAATAATGCGTATGTGTGTTTTTAGGCTCAAGCATCATGGCCTCTATCTGGTCAGAAATCTAATCCAGATATACCCAGGGAATATTTTGAAATCAAACACAGATTCAAGTGAATTCTTGGCATTAGATTATCTGCTCTACTTTTTCCAGAGCATTGTTTTGCTGTGATGCTCAGTCAAATTAGCTTTGATTTCCAGTGATCATCAGGCTCATTAAATGTGTTTATATTACAATCAATTTCTCCAAGCCTCAGCAAGAAGGCTGCACAGTTTTAGTTATGTGGAGCCAGTATTCTCTCCCTCCAAAGTCTACACAGCTTTCTTGTGAGAAAACAGTTGTCCATGCACATAATTTACTCGACTTGTAACTTGTAGAGTATAATAATCGTACAGTGTTTTATGTGGGCTGTGCTATTTTACCGTTATGATTTAATAGCTGGCTCTTTGAAAGCTTTCTGAACTTCTAGATACCATATGAAATAAAACCCTTGATGGATTCATATACTTAGTGCATGTAATAAATCTAAAGTAGATATGTGATTCAATAAATCTGAATTACATTAAGAGAAATGCATCTCAGGGATTCAATTTAGGACTTATGAGGCTCGGATAGTAAAAGATGATTACTGTCTGCCTTCTGCCATGACTGCATGAGAGCTGAAGCTAAGAGAAGCGTCTTATCAGAACTCTCAGACACTTAATGTATGTCATTTTTATAAATAAACTGAAGAGGATGAGCACTTTTTTCCTTTCTGAGGATGATGGTTTGCCAAGAGTTTGAAGCCAAGTGAGGTCAGTATCATTTCCCTCTGCTTTGACAATCCACAAACATGGCAGCTGTTTCTGCAGCGACTAGCTAGCTTGACACATGTGGTGCTTACAAAGTGCTACCAGGCTAACAGCTGAGTCAAAGAAGAGGGCCAGAACCCCCTAATGGGATTTTCAGTACAATACTTTTTTCTCCCTTCTCTGCTTCTGGCTCACAGGGTGTAAGTGAAAAGTAAAAGTATCTTCCCTTAAAAGTCTCAACGGAAAGTGATTTGCATTGTATTATTCAAATTGCAGTTAAGTGCATAATACAGTCTAATTACACGGTACAGTACTGAGTGTGTTTTGAATTTATGCATTTCATTTTCAGGCGGGCTAACAGAATGAATCACATAAAATGAATAATGGACGATTGCTTTTGTACAGATGTAAAAAAGTTCTCAACGCCTTTGCATTTTACTGGGAGGATGGGCTGAAAATGCACATATTCTTATGTAGTAATGAGCAAATATTTGAGCCCATGTGTATGCTATAGTTCTGTCTGCTTGTTGTATTTGTGTGGCCGACACCTTCGGAAAATTCCTGTTTTTCGACAAGACTGGTTAAGTTGAGTCTAAAAAATTTTTATAGCAGGCATTGTGTTTAATCAATATGGTCTTAATTTGTTTGAAATGGTTAGGCCTCTGTGTTTGTGCCAGGTCTAATAGCTTATTAATGCTGAAAAAGTTGCATTTAAAGGTGCAGTGAGTAAAGTCTTATTGTCACATTTCACAGAATGAACTCAGTAGACCTCCAAGTGATGTAAGTTTGATGGAGGTGTTGCTCCGAATCAGTGATTCGGTTTTTCCTTACATTGCATTTGTACTGAAGGCAGCCCAGGGTTAGAAAACAAAAACAGGTTGTGTAAGGGCATGTGTGGCTTTACTGGAATGATGACATACAGTCCAAGAAAGCTGGTTTAACCCTTTAAAACCTACCATTATGCAAGTCCGCCAGGACATATTCTTACATTTTTACATACAGTAGTGCCATTTTCTGGAGTACGTTTATTTGCTTGACATCAATATAACCCTTATATCCCAAGTTTTAATAATATGTATTGACTTATGTCTTACTACAATAAATTGCTTAAAAGTGCAATAAACCTAAAAAAGATGAAAATCATTAGTTTTTTTTTCACATATATTTCAAAATACAGAAATTGCACAGCTGTATCGCTCAAATTTGTAAATGTAAAAAAGTTGCACAATATCCTTTGGAACCACAGGAAATTTATTTGGAGTCTGCACATAACTTGCTTTTTGAGATATAGTCAATTTTGTAACCTGTAAAAAAAAAAAAAAAAAGAACGAGCCAGATGAGTAGTTGGACTCTTCATCCAATGTTGTAAACAGTTCGAAAGCTTCGCGCCAGCTCTAAAACTGTTTGGCACGACCAGGGTTTTGCGAATCTATAACTACATATGTGTGGAAGTGTGTCAAAGGTGTGTGTGACGGATGTCTGGTGTGTGTGGGTTGTGTGTCTGAGTGTTTTTGTAAGAAAGTAGGGGTGAAATAAGAGTGAGGGCGAGTATGTGTGCAGGCTAAGTTCTTCAATGTATTCCACGGAAAAAAAAATACAATTCCCGGGAAAATACTTCCACTTCCTGTTGTTGGGGTGGGGAGCCTATGAGGTAGGGACATTTAAGAATCATGTGACAGGTCATGCCCACAACATGATGACTTGTAGTTCAACGTAGCAAGTGCTGCAAATACCTGTGGTCTCATTTATAAAGATTTTTGTTCTGTGCATTTTATTGTGTATTTTTACAAACCCATCACTGCAATGAAAAAGCGCTCTGAAACATGGTGAATGTGTGAAATCTTAGTGCAACTCCCCAGATTTTATATGCAAAAAGAATGATCGATCTATCTTATCCAGTTTCAAATCTATCGCCTATCAAAAATGGATATGCTTATCGTAGCGTTGATGCTATGCTGGGTTCTATAGGGTTAAGGATGAATTGATATTGCTGGCCACACATTAAACTATTTTAAAATCACAACTGACATAGGAGACTGGAGACACGGTGGTTTAAACAGATTTTTAAAACTGATGGGAATTTAGTCTTTTTTTGTGATCTGGGTTATTTAGCTTGGCTCAGTGAGGTACAACTTCAGCTTCATTTAACCTGCCAAATTTAACAATGTCATGACATAATTTATATTTGTGCGGGTATTTTACTCCAATTATGCTTAATTTTTTAATACATGAAAATATTGTGTAATTATTTTTCAAGATATACTGTATATTGTGGGTCATTACCACATTCATTTTGCCATCTTCCCTTACAAGCCTTCCAGAGTCGGCTCCCAAGAAGCATCCCCACAGCATGATGCTGCCATGCTTCACAGTGGGGGTGGTGTGTTTGTGGTGATGTGCAGTGTTTGGTGTCAGCCAAACAAAGCCTCTTGTCTGATGGCTAACAAGCACTATTTTGGTCTCATCAGACCAAATAACTTTGTTCCACATGACGAGCCTCCCACATGCCTTTTGGAGAACTCTAGTCGAGTTTAATGAGGTTTTTCAACAGTGGCTTTCTCTTAGCTACTCCTCCATAAAGTTTTAACTGGTGTGGAACCAGGGCAGTATTCCTTGATGATGGATTTAACTGAACTCCAGGGGAAGTTCCGTGTCTTGGAAACATTTTTGTATCCATCTCCTGACTTCCATTTCTCACTTACCTTTTCGAGTTACTTCAGATATTCTTTTGTCTGCATGGTGTAATGGTAGCCAGTAATGCTGAATGGCCAGTGTATGGACCTTCCAGACACAGATGTCTATTTATACGATCACTTGAGACACATTCAGTGCACTCAGGTGATCCCCATTTCACTGATTGTGAGACTACTAGCACCAATTGGGTGGACCTCTGCAGAATTAGGTCACTCACTTTAAAAGGTAGGATTGTTTATGCAGTCATTTATTTTAACTCACATATTTTTGTTTAACATTACATTGTAGAAATCTGTTTTCATTTTCACCTCTAAGAGTTTTTTTTTGTTGTCAAAAAAGCCAAATTATATTGACCGTTTATACATTTAATTAAAGGGTAAAACATCCAAGGTGGTGAATACTTTTATAGGTTATATGGTTACTGGTTCTGATTATAACAAGACTAGGTTAAAACCTAGTAAATGGCTGACCATGACTATCCGGGAAGCCTGTTGAAATGCCTGACTGAAATGCGTGTCCTGGCAGAGTGATTTCTTCATGATTGTTAGTAGTTTACTATTTTTAGCCAAAGTTATAATAAATGTAAATGTAAAAAGCTACATGTTACATGTTGCCCTCTCTCTGCATTTCCATTACCCTTAGAAATGCACAAAAACTAAATAGCATAATAAAAAACTGGTATTGAAAACACCTGAATTTAGGAAAAACCTCTAAAATATAATTTATTTTTTACGCTCTCATGGGGAGGTTTTTCAGACATTTTGATATAGAAATCTGTCCCAAAAGTGCAGTTGAAACATTTTACACATTTACAAGTCACAGGACATGACATATGGTGTCACATGAACATTTCACCCCAAGACAACATGGCACAGTACTTGTGGACAGAAGAGATGAGACTTTTCTTAACATCACACTTTTACCCTTATACGTGACGATCGCCATACATACGGAATTTGCCTCTTAACTATCATCCGTTGGCTTCGTATTTTGTTCAAAATTATCAAGGCAACCGCTGTGATGTAATCATGACCATACCAACATGCAACAGGTTTTAGCATCCAGCTTCCTTGCAGCGAAATCTCATGAGACGAGATTTTACGAGAATCATGAGGTTTATGAGCAAAACTCCTTTCAATGGAAATACATTTAAAGCTCAATTGGACTTAGTTGAAAATTAAGAAATATCACTTTTATTTTGGGAAAAACTGTAATGGAAACCCAGCTTGTGTCTGTCTTCTTCTGTGTGTAATGAAGCCCTGAGCAGCGTCATCCACCCTCCCTTCTTGCATTTCTCTACCTCTGCATCTGATTGGTTAAACACACACAGACACAGACACACACACAACGACTCAGTTGCAGCCCTAGATAATATGCTCATTTTAATCAGTGCTCGTGGGCAGCGGAGACCTCACTTCAAGAAACGTGCAAACGCCTCCTCTCTGCACAAAACAAGCTGTTTGTGTGGCTCTCTACTCTGGTTTTAACAAGAAAAGTGGTCCAGTTCGGAGTAAACTGCAGCGACATCCAAGCTCACAGCTAATGCTAGACAATACCGGACAAGCCCACTGCCATGATTGGAAAGCCATGCCAAAACAGACCGGGAGTAGAGCGAGAACATTTTTTTCTGTGAAGGAAAGCTTTCAGTGTTGCTCTCTGCGCTTGTTTGCATAAGACACATTATCCAGTTTAGACAGAAGGGCCACTGCGGCTCAGCCCCAGCTAATGACTGCACTAGCAGGCCTGCTAGTGCAGTCATTAACTGGGACACAATAAGTCATTAGCAGTATACAACTAACCCTTTCCCCATAACCATCAAGTAGTCATGCCAAAGGCGGCAGAAGAGCGACAACATAATTTTCAGAAAGATGTCTGTGTGGCTCTCAGCACTTACTATAATGAAGAAATGCTGGGCTAGTCTGGCTAAGTCTGAGCTCAATGCTGCATTAGCAGGCCTTGTAAGAATTCACACAACAAGTAACCCTTTAGCCCTTTAACTGTCACACACTCATGCTGAAGCGGGTTGGCAGAAGAGTGAAAACACCAAGTCCTTCACAGAAAGCTTTAAGTGTTGCTCTCTTCTCTTGTTTTAATAAAGAAATGTCCAGTTTTGTCAAAAGTGCTGCTGTGACTAATTTTGAGCTAATCGCTACACTAGCAGCCATAAAGCATCAACACAAGAACGCACCCTTTCCCCCTTAACAATCACATAGTCATGCCAAAGCAGGTGAGCAGAAAAGTGAAAACATCTTTACCAACATGAAAAGCTTATATGGTTGTTTTTATTCTTTATTTCATACAGAAACGTGGTCCAGTTTCGGTAAAACAGACACAATGCTAATGCTAAATCTGGGGTATTTGGAGCAGTGGAGGCAGCCATTAGAGGGCTTTCAGTCCAACTAAAACCCTGCCCATAGCACAACTCTGTATGTTTGGCTCTAGTTACCACAGTGGAGGCAGCCATTATGGACAGCATTCAGTCCAAGCAAACCCAACTCTGTATGGTAGGGCTTTGAAAGTAGCATCACTCAGTCAGTCCCACAGTCAGACACAGACAGAGCCATCTGTATGGCTGCCCTCAGTGGTCAGCCAAAAATGATCATTTTCCTCTTTAAGGAAAAAGCAAACTTACACAAATCCTCATCAACCATTAGAGACATTAGTCTCGTTGTCTTCATTTGATGAGTGTCTTACAAGTTGACAAGGCAGAGCTAAGGCTCACAGGTTCTGCTGGACCACAGAGCCGTAGTTGTGGAGAAGTGAGTCACATATGTTAGATGCTGGGCCACATTCACTCTTACTGACAAGTACAAACCTTGCAGGGGGTTTTCAGCAGAAAATTTGGGCTTAGGCAAATCATACTTTGGGTCGAGTGTCTTTACGAGATTTTTAAATGCTGGCTTTTCAACAACCCTGCTGGGGCCATGTCTTTGGTGATGTTGTGTGCTACTGCTGTCAAATCTCTTTCCATTTAGAATTTTTTTGTGAAATGGGATTGATTCGGCAGGGTCATTTGCTTCGAGTTCCTCAGACGTTTTATTTTATGTGGGTGGAGAGGTGGACATGCAGAGCTTAAATTATTCTTGGTTTTATAGTGGATGACATTTCAGGTGGTGAAACAAATTTGTAGGGTACTAGTACCTTTTGTGGCAATATAGCCTTGTGGCATATTTTAAAGATTACCACATTTTTTCGACAACTTCCTTTTGAAATCTGAACCACGGCCAGAGGACTAATCCAGTGCTGTTTTCTACAGAACCAAATTGTCTTTCTTCATTTCAAAGTACCTTCTATCTATGAAGGCTTGCTTTGAATTATTTTGTAGAAATACCACTGTAGGCTTTCTGAATGTGAAACTTTTACTTACCATAGCTGGAGGTTAAAAGTCTGTCTGTTTTTAACCTGTAAACTGTAAAATCAGATTGAACCACTCAAAAAAATCCCCGACCTTCCACAAGAGGTGATGGCTTCCTTCTTTATAGTATTAATTCATGATAGCACATTTGATGCATCATTTTGAATACAGGCTGTAAGAGATCTGTCTGGCAGAATCAGCACCAGTGGGTGCTTTATACTGCACAGGGCGTTAGTTTTTATGTCTGCCTAGCTGGAGTGGGGGTTTCTATATGGCTGCTCTGAGCTCACAGAAGGACACTGCAAATCATTTGAGACAAAAGAGAAGAAGTAAAAAACAGCAGACACATACTAACTCTGTAAAAAGAAGGCTAAATGAAACTGAATGGTGGAGATGGAATGGCACATTGCAACAGACTAAGACAGAAGATTTCACATTAAACCATTAACTTTTCTTCAGGCCGGAACCCCAGATTCACAGGGTTACAGTGCCTGGAAAAAAGTATACACCTCCTAGGATGTATTACCTTTTGTTGGTTTTATAAATCAATCATGGTCAATATATTTTGTTTGTTTTTTACAAAAATAATCACAAAAAACTCTAATGTCACATTGAAAAAGATTCAACAAAGTACTGTCAAAAATATTAAAAATATGAGGTACAATAAGTGACTGAATAAATATCCACCCCTTTTAACGTGACTGACCTAGTTCAACGGATGTCCAGCCAATTGGAACTGGTAGTCTCACAATTAGTGAAATGATGATCACCTGAATGAAATGAATGTGACTGTAGTATAAAAACACCTGCGTCTGGAAGGTCCAGTCCCTAATTAATCTGTGCTCCTGGCTTCCCTTACACTATTATGATAAAGGAACACTCCAAGCAACTTGGAGAAAAAAAAATGAAAAGTATAAGTCACTGCACTGAACATTCAGTTAAATCTATCATCAAGAAAGGGCATGTGGGAGACTCCATGGTCAAGTGGAAGAAAGTTCTTTGTTGTGATGCTTTATGGCCATCACACAGATGTTATGTTTTGTTGACTGCACATCACCACAAATACACCATCCCCACTTTGGAGCACAGTGGTGGCAGCATCATGATTTTGGGAGACTTCTCTGCAGCCGGCCTTAAAGGCTTGTAGAGGAGAAGACTTATTTTCCAGCAAGACAATGATTTGAAGCCCATAGTGAAAGCTACACAAAAATGGTGTTCTGGAGTGGCCAAGTGAAAGCCCAGGCTTCATTCCAGTAGAGAACATTTTGCTGGACTTGAAAATGACTGTTCAAAGGTTTAATGTTAGCTTTAATGATGCAATTTTTAAAATTTCTTTGTCTTGGTGTGTGTTGACAGCATGATGGTTTGCCATCATACAGAGTAACACAACATTGAGATTAAAGACACAAGTAATACAGATTAATTTGCAGTCAGAGATTATATAAATCATAGTATGTTGTTCTCATCTTTTCATGATCTAAAACAACAACTCTAGCTGTTGAGAGTATATATTTCAGAAATATTTACATTTTATCTTGTCTATAAGCTGACCCCTGGTTTGCTGTGAAGACAGCCTTATTAGATTACATTAGCAGTGGCTTATAAGGCGTGATTGACAAGTTAATTAATTAGATGGCTAGACTGAACAGAACGGTGGCCTTCAGTAAGGCTGAATTTATCGTGCCAAACAATATTATTAAGCTGTGGCTGGATGTCTTAACTACCACAGTTCACACCTTTTGTCAAATTAAAATGAGAATTACTGCATACTTACATTAAGGCAGGCTAACCCACAGAATTGGCTTGGCCCCTGAAAAACCCAAAGAATGGGCCCTCCCTAGTTTTAATTTATTGATGATATGAATGTATGTGTGTTGGATTGGAAGCACTGGTGCTAGCATCCGGGCTAACAGTTACTTCATTTGGAGCTGAAAAGTGTTTCAAGCTATAATTGGGTTCTGATGTTAGAATTATTTATTTAAGGTACTTTTTAACCATATTCACCACTTTTTTTCTATCAATTGTTACCATATCTGTTCGGCACTGTTGCCCTATTTTTTTTTCCATTTTTGTCCCATTTTTGCCCCCTTTCGCCATGTTTTTTTTTTCTTTTTTTTTTTTTTTTTTACCTTTTGTTGCCTCCATTTGCACTTTTTTTTTTTGCCTTTTTCAGGGAAATTTTTTGCCAATCTTTGCCCATTTCTGCAACATATTTTTGCTGTTTTTTTGCTTACTTTAGCCATTTGCCATTTTTGCCTATTTTTGCCACTTTTGACCATTGTTTGCTACTTTTTATTTACCTTTTAGCCCCTTTATCCAGTTATTGCAACTTCTCACCAGTTTCTGTCACTTGTTTAAACTACTTTTTGCCAATTTCTATAACAAATTTTGCAGTTTTTTTCCACTTTAGCATCCTTTGGAGATTTTTTGCCCATTTGTGCCACTTTTACAGTTTCTGCCCTTTTTCACCCATATCTGTCACTTTTTAAACACATTTCTGCAGAACAAATTTTGTCACTTTTTGCCTACTTTAGCTGCTTTTTGCAAAGTTTTGTCAATTTTTTGTTGCATTTAACCCTTTTCTGCTGCTTTTCACCCAATTTTGCTACTTTCTACTAATTTCTTGCCACTTTTTTTTTAACCATTTCAGCAACTTTTAACCCATTTATGCAATGTTTTGACTGTTGTAACTTAACCCCTCACCTTTTTTTAATTACCCTTTGCCCATATTTGCAAGTCTTTTGCCTTTTTTGCAATTTTTAGCACTTTTTTCCTATTTTTGCCACAGCTTTTTGCAACTTTGTATCACTTTAGCTGCTTTTTGCCATTTTTTGCCAATTCTTTTAAAGAAACATTTTACCACCCTTTTGCCCACAACATTTTATGATTATATTACAATATTTTATTATATTACTATAGTATGATTAATATAATGATTATTACTCAATTATATTGCCCATCTAAATCTTTTTGCAACTTTTTGCCTCCTTTAGTGGCTTTTTTTTTTTTCCCAGTTTTTACCATTTTCGTCACTTGTTGCTACATTAACCCTTTTTTGTTGCTTTTCACCATTTTTTTCCCACTTTTTTTTCACAGACTTTTCTCAGTTTCTTCCATTTTACTTTTTGGCATCCTGACATTTGTGAACATCATGGTCTAGCTATAAGGTCGGACATTATGTACTTTCCTAATAGTTCACTGCATCTATCCATTTTGTTAAAATTACTAATAAAAAGTTTATTCTATTTTGATAAAGGAGGGTTAGAGTTTGAACGCTTTATTGTACTACAGCCTAAATAAATGAAATCCATGTTTTGTTGCTTTGATAAGAGCGGCTATTATTCAGGTTAGAATTAAAAAAGGATATCACAGCTTAACTTTTGAATTGACCAGGATTTTGCTGACCTCCATGGGCCCCCAGTTTGGCTGGGCCCCAGAAAGCTCTCTCCTTTATCCCCCTTATGGGCAGCCTTGTCTTTAGGTGACACATAATGCTGAGGTTTTGGTTCATCTGGTACTTAAATTGTATGATTGTGCTACAATCTGGTTTCTTGCAACAGCTTGTGCTTATGAGTGATGTTCTCAGCTTGTTTGCTTAGCTAAGGTACTTTGATGATTTCATTTGCATTTAGACAGATTTTCATTGTCATTTTTGTATAATTCTTTCTGTAAAGAATGACAACACTCAAAAAGTTATCCATCCAGGCCTTAAACCTAGAAAGTCAGTTCATTTATCGCACTAGAATAGTGCCAGGAAATGAGTCATTTGGAGTAATGTCTTCCTTGAACTCCCCTTACATCAGCATGAGAGTAAAGGAGGCTGAGTGGCAAGCTACCAGGATGTAACAGTGCTGTTTTCACAGCTCAACAGGATTTGCCACCTATTCAATGGGAGTGCAACCACACGCACGCATGGATTCCAACTGTGGATAGAGAAATGAAGATATCACCACACACATTCGCAGAGTGCAAAGACACTACTACACACGCACTCACTTAACTCTTAATTATCATGGATGCTCTAGTCATCAATTATTAAGCTCACTCTAGGCGTTGCTAATGGTATTTTTGGAGAGGAAGCTTTATCTACAGTAAGAAGGTAGATGTCTAGTTTGGGAGTCTGTAAAATAATTTATTGTGGCCCCATAGGCAGTTAAAATGTTGTCTGTATTAAAATGAACAGAAATGTCTCGGCAAGTTTAGGTGGTTTTGTCTGACCCTTATTTTGTATCCATTTAGGTTTTTTAGCTGGCAACACGACACTTATAATGATTTCTGACATGTTTTTGTAACACAGCACAGGCAGTAGTGCTACATCATTGCTGTGAAATTTCATCAGATCTTTTCAGTTACAATTACTTTCCAAACCAAAGGAAAATGCTGCATTCTGAATCATAAGTTATGTAAATGGCTTGGCATGTAGACCTGGCACCTTAGCATTTGGATTCATATTGTAATACTATTTATAGTGATGGGAGTTTGATTGACAGAATTTTATATTGTAGCAGATGGCTGCAGAATCAGATGCCTATGCTGGGTATTTCAGGGAAAGACAGTGTCTTTAAGGGGATATACTGTAAGACAAGGTATCCAGTGGCTTAAAACAAAATAAAACACCTTAATATCACCACTCTGTGACGGGGCTTGAAATTCACCCCTCAGCTTTAAAACAAATGCTTTCAATTTGGAGCAATCCAAGCATCACCAAAGTGAGACATTGTGCTGGGTGAGGTAGGGATACAGAATTTCAGCTGGAAAAAGGGAGACAGAGAGAGGCTTTAGCGGTGAAATCAGCAGTGTTGCTTGTCAGCTCCTCTGTAATGGAAAATGTATTTAAAATGGGGTCTACTGGATCTCATTTTACGAATCATTAATAATAAATTGGTGCCATCAATCCTAATGATGACGGGTGCCCTATTATCAGGCCAGCATTTGGGGGAAATTCTGTTGGCTTGGATCAATTAATTCCCCTTTCCCAATGCATAAAACATCTGTTTGCTTTCCTGAAAAACACTGTTGCATAAAACAAAGGACCTTGGGGTCTTGAGCCTCACTGGTTGGATCGGTGACCTATTTAACCTCTGTTTGCTGCTGCTGTTGACTGCTGATACCGAGAGACAGAAGAAGCAGAGAGCAGTGGATGCTAAGCTCCCGGGTATATACAGAATAAGAGAGGGGGAAGCTAAACCTACAATAGCTAAGTTAAAGATCCATGACTGTACACGCTCCAGCCATATGACCACATTAATAGAAGAGATTATCCGGAGTACTGGGGGCATCATGGTTAGATGATCATGGATATGTCCTTGAACAACACCCATCAGTCATATTTTCCCCCTCGCTTCATGCCATGTTTATGAGCATGCCTTGATATGCAGTCATTATGAGGATTTACTTTCTCATACACAACATGCAGGTAGGTCACCACACATTAGAACACGTTATCACATGGACAAATAAAACACGGAGTCGTTTACTAACTGCAAAACCGTTTCCACGACAGCATTATTCCACTTCTCATGTCAAACACTGGAACGCTTCCAAAATGAGGAATGTTGGAAAAGGTGCACACCAGGACATTTATCCAGCAGGATTGTTCATAGGAATGTTTATGATCCTCTGTGGGACCTGTGATGTATTACCAAGCTTTAACTCTGAAAAGAAGGCAACTGAAAGAGTGTTGATTTAATTATATTAAAGCTGCATTTGAATCGCTACCGTGTCCACAGCCAAAACATTTTGGGCGTTGAATGCTTGTCTTACAATTAGGATTAGACAGAAAAATACAAATGATGTGAGCTACAATAATGATATCTGTTTGTCCATTTAATCATCTGCAGACCTTTGCATTTTTAATTCCCCATTGCTTTTGTGGATTGTCAAAAACCCTTAATCAGAAATTGTTTGACTTCAACCAGACAAACTGTGCCGGATGACTGTCCAAATAAAGACTCACTCTACCTAAAGCAGGAAAACTAGGGATGCCGGATAAAAGGGATTTGAATCAGAATATATAAAATTTCTACGATTCTGGATCAATTAAGAATTTCCAAGAATCAAATTTTTTAAACGGACTTTATTACATCCTGGGTGCATTTTCGACAGCAGACAGTTTTAGCACAGCAAACCCAAAGCAGATGTTTTCTCCATGCACCATGTCCACCACGGAGGTTGCAGGAGAATGTGTGGCCTGTTAGCTGCTCTACTGACATTAGCAGCGCAAGTGAACAGTGGCAGTACTTTTTACAATACAGTGTCCGACATACTGATGTTCTCTGTCAAGCTGTGACTTACTCAGCCGGTCCCGGTTTCCCAAAAGAAAATTTTCTACAGTTAGCCTGGCTTGACGCGTTTGCTAAGTGTGCTAAACAAAAGTAATGTAGCCAACTTCAGGAATTTTTCATATGCCCAATTCACATCAAACATACACATTAACCCAGAATAAAATGTGTCAAGACAGTCTGGCTGCAGACTGTTCATCTCTGATGGCTACTTTCAAAGACTGTTTATCTGAGACACTGAATATCTCAGAACGGTAATACATGCTAAAACTTTATGAATAAATAAAATTAAACTGATGTTTAGGGTTATAGTAAGGGTTAAGGTAACGGTAGAGTTAATTGTTAAAAACCTGACCTGAAAAAAAAAAAAAAAAAAGATTAATAAAGCCGAGTGAAAAGTGTGCTAACAGCAAAAGGCCCATCCTCCATAACAACATTGTAATGGAGCTACATCACTAAAGCAAAGCTCACAAAGCAGCTACTTATCTATGTCATCTACATGCTTAAGTTAGCTTTAGCTTTGTTTGCAGACGCTCACATTTCTAAAACCAACTTGGACATAGATAATGGAGCTTATAAGTTTATGTTGCTAAAGCTAACTAAGCTAAATTTAATAGTGTAAAAATGTGAATTACAAAGCTACGGTAGCTATTTTGGCTTCACCATATGCGAAAAAAGCTAAAGCTAAGTTAGCTTTAGCTATGTTTGCTAAAGTTCATGTAGCTGAAGCTAAATTAGCTATAGATGGTGGAACAACATAATGTAACTCCATAGCTAATGTAGCTAAAGCTAAGCTTACAAAGCAGCTATGTAAGCTACATAGATGCACTATCTACTTAGCCACTTAACCTTTACCTATGTTTGCTAAAAACAAATGAGCTGCATTTAATATAGTAGTAATGTTAACATAACATAGCTAGGGTAGCTGTGCTGGCTTTACCTTATGCTAAAAAGCTAAAAGTTATCTTTAGCTATGTTTACTAACGATCATGTTGCTGAAGCTAAATTAGTTAAAGATAACAGAGCTACATAGCTAACGTGACTCTTTAGCTAATGTAGCTAAAGCTAAGCTGACAAAGTGTCTTTGTTAGCTATGTAGATACATTACCTGAATAACTAGTTCATCTTTAACTAAGTTTGCTCAAGCTGAAATGGCATGATTAAAGCTAACTTAGCTACATTTAATAGTGTAGTAATGTTAAATACATAGCTAGCCTAGCTATTTTTGCTTTACCTTATGCTGATGAAGCTAAAGTAAGCTTTAGCTATGTTTGGTAAAACTCGTGTTGGTTAAGCTAAATTAGCAATATATAATAATGCTACATGGCTAACGTAACTCTGTAGCTAAAGCTAAGCTCACAAAGCATCTTTTTAAGCTATGTAGATACATTATTTATGTAGATTCGTTTTCTAAAGCTTACATTGCTAAAGCTAACTAAGCTACATTGGCTTTGCCAAAGCTTACAACGCCAAAGCAAACCGCCAAACCACATCTTAAAAGGGGTCAATACATAATTTAATCCTTGATTAGACCTCTGATATTTTTCTCTAGTTTAGTTATGAGATGTTGCCCAGTCTGTAATGTTTGCAGTGTGGTTATTTTATGAGTGTAACTTTCAGACTAATTATTAATGAAATTGAACAAGTCTAAAAAGCCAAAATACAGATATACCTGCAAATTACAGCACTTCCTTTCTGAGATATACAGTTTCTCAGATGAACAGTCTGTAGGAATGGCCATCAGAAAAGGTCTGAAGCCAGACCTCTCTAAAATAAGTAGAACATCAGCCACCAACTGCTGACCAACACAGACAATAAGAATAACAGAGTCTGCCGCCTGTTTCATGTCAAAGACCATGTAAAGAATGACCATGTTAACCAGTGACTACATGTAAAATGCACCTGAATTTATAACAGATATTGAAAGTTAAAGAGACACTTTGTTCAGTTTTTCCATTTTAATTAATATCTTCTAAGCACTGATGTTCTTTGCAGATGATGTCATTCAGCAGGCAGGATTGTAGATGTGGGGCAAGAAGTGATTTCTGCAAAGAGAAACGCTACCAAAAGGCTATGTTTTGTGCTGTTTAATACTTTGCCAAGCATTCAAAGTGCAAAAAATTGAAAACATTCTTGAGCTGCTTTTGTGTCCTGAAAGTAGTGACATATTCAGGCAAAAAAAGTTGAAGAATCTTCACAGAGAAACATCAGCAGGCACAGATTGAAAAAGTCTCCATCTAAATCCTGGTTGAGCAATGTCACAGCACATGAATATGGTCCCTTTTCACTAAGTGGTCCACTTTGAGTCAATAATTTTTCCAGGGTTTGCACACTAAACTCTGATCTAACCTGTGCTTCCTCAGCTGATGTTTGTCCAGCCTCTTAGTAACCAAACAAAGGGGCAGAGAAAACTATCACTGGCAGATAATGTTTTCAAGAAGTACCACCACTACTGACCTAAAAAAAAAAAAGACTTAACTGAGCAGCAATGGAGCATCTTTATTGACTGAGTGACTTAGGATGTGCTAGGCCAAGGACAGAAAGGCTCTGTACCAGATATTTAAACTACCAACAGCACCGTTAACACTTTTGTAGCAACCTCAAAAGATACATTTGTAAAATGAAGTCCCTCTTCAGAATTCAACAAATACTAAAAGTCAATAACCACCTCAGAAAGTGGCTGTTGACCTTGTTGATATCTGGCAAACGATAGACAAATATCTGCTGCTACGAACAGACTTCAGAGCAGCTTCTTTCCCCAGGCTGTGAGACTTCAGGATTCTTTGGCCAAGCTATAAATAAATATTTTGTAGCTTTTTTTGTTGTGAAAAGGGAGAAGAGCTTTCATTTGCTGTGCAACTGTGTTTTCCAGAATAATAAAAAGATGATCCTTGAACTGTTGGCCTTGTACACCCAGATCCTGATTTCTTGAGTGTCCAAGGCAATAGCTGATGCTTTTAGATGTTTTATTTATATCAGAAGATGATATTATGTAGAAAATATAAAATTTAGCTGTATGGTTCTGATTTTGTCACAGAGGAAGGCATCATTGTCTGCCCCACTGGGTAATTTGGTATCTCGTGTTTTTCCCCTCTCTCTTTCATCCCAGTGAGTCTCCATCTGCAAAACTCCTTCCTCTGTGTACACCAACTCATAAAAACATCTCCTCATATTCATAATACTCATTTCAAGTCTAGTTTTCAAAACCACAGACCCAAACAGCTGATCATGGCTGAGGTTAAAGTTAACATACATCTTTTCCACAATTCCTCGTGATGTGGACGGTTCTGCATCAGAGCAGAGGCAGAAAATAATCAGATGTTGTGTTTACCAAAAAATCTCCTCTGTTGAATTTTTTTTAACCCTTTCATGCACAACATATGCACACCCCTTCTTATGCTCAGTGTGGGCTAAAATGTCCCATGTTATTTCATGCAGGTTAACTTGTTCTTTGCTCTTTTGAAATCAGTTTATTTTATGATTGAATATTCAATGTAGTCTCTGAATATCTTGTTTTGATTACCACAGATCATTATTTCCATTTTCCCTTTCACACTTTATGCCAAAAATAGTTTTTGTATTACTACATCAAGTTTACACACATGGATCCAAAATGACCCCTTCAACCAAATGTGATTTAAAGTTAAATGATTTAATACTATGATGATAATTTGTTTTAATAAATTACTTGAGCAGTGAGTGAGGACAACACTCATACATTTAGTATTAGCAACATGTTTATTTGTCTTTTTTGCCACACACACATACTCCTGATAACATAACACAGCTATTGAACTGTACTGTTTCTTTAGTGTGTCTACTGTAAACTGGTCTTATGTGACCTAAAAAAAAATTCAATCACATGACTAGAGCACAAACTGCCATCTCAATTTGCACATGCCTCACATATGACCACCACATGTTTGTGCTCCCTGCACACAGGCCTGGTGCACTGGAACATCAGCTGCTGACTTTCCTGTCTTTGAAACTGGGCAGATTTGGCGCCTCTTCCACTTCTTTTTCCCTCCTGTCTGATGTCTTCCTGTGTCTGGGGGATGGCTGTGCTTATTTTTAACCCACATCTTCCTACTGCCTCAATAATATGGTTAGCCTCATAGCATAATTGCTTCATCATTTTTGGCCAAACTGTGTTAAATGCCTAACTATACACTCCTAACACTGCTGATTCATTATGCCTTATTTTTCTGAATTAAAAAAAAAAAAAAACGTAAAATATGACTTGGGCAATTATGCTATGAGGCTAACGAATGCTTTTTGGAGTTTGGGTTTGCCCTCTATGCCCCTCTTCATATGTGGAATGACAAGCTCTTTGCCCAGCTCTGTGATGAATAGCTAGCATGTTCACACACCCATGTAATCAGGATGTTGTGTAGTGAAGTTGGCGTAGGCACTGAGGATGGCAACATCCAGCGTTTTGTACACCATGGCACACAGCGGTGGCACCATGGGCCACCGCTGTGTTCTTACAGTACATGAGAAGTTGCCAACCCTCTGATCCATCGTGCCCTCCTTCTTTTGTTTTGTTGTATCCTAGATCACTTGTATCTTCTTCTGACTGCTGTCAGTTCGATTCACATGGCTTTATTGGCATGGAAATCAATCCCTTTCATTGTCAAAGCAATTCACAATTTCAAAGATTCAAATTCAAAGATTTCAGAGAGTTGGTTGGAGGAGACTGAATGGTTGTCCCTCAGACAGCATCTTTGCAGACAATTCTTCGTTCTGCTAATATGTATGTCATTTTGATTTCATCCTGTAGTGATTTAAAATGAGGAACTCTTTGTTTGTTTGATTACTGAATTTTTTCTGATGTGTCCATATTTACTGCACTGCAGCAGGAAGTGTGTTTCTATTTCTACCTGGTTCTGTGTACAGAGCTGTCATCCACTGTCATCATGCATGGTGCTCAGGAGGACAACAGCCTTTCTCGTCCTAGCTAAACTTCACAGCTTCACACCAAATCCTTGAGTAAATGCATGTGTTGTTTCGGACCTATTTGTGTAAACCTGTTATAAAAATGCATAGACTGTGCTTGTTCATAAAGCAATAAATGAAAAATAAAAATGGTGATTTGTGCTAAACAAAAACAAGCTATTTACTAAATACTGTGAACAGTGCATGATTATATGCATTTAAAGATATTTCATAGAAGCACTCAGCCAAACATTAAATAAAATAGAAAATGGATATGGGTCACTTTTGACCCATGTTGTGCATTAGAAGGGTAGTGATAGACAAATAGTTTTAATTCAAAAAGTAAGAAAGGAAAAAAAAATCAAACAAGGATGTATGATGATCAAAAACAAGTTAATTGAGGAATTCCTGGAATCTTGTATGATGAAGTTAATTTGTTGCACAGATAAAGACCATAAAAGCTCAGCCGGGTCACTTTTGACCCATGTTGTGCATCAAAGGATTAAAAGGATGATGGGAAATTTTGAAGGTTGTCTGTCATTTTAACTGCTTGGAATAATGAGGATGACCCTGCATGCCAGCACACTCATACAGACAGACAGACAGTCCTTTTTTATTTTGCACACAAGGATTCCTCTTATAGCCTGTGGGCACTATCACTGACTTTGATGCCATAGATTACTGAATGTGCATCGCTTTCAGTGCACTGAGGCTGGGCTGGAGGTCTCAGAGTGTCTGAGCATCAGCAACAGAGGGCTACAGCTGTCATTGTGGTGCTGCAGGTCAGCGTGCTTAAAAAGTTGTGCAGAGTTTTTAGTGGTGAGCATGTTGCACACCACTATTTTTGCATGCTTCTCTGCGTGGACGGCACAAAGAGTCATTGGCACACAGAGGCTGAGCCATTATGGGAAATAATGTTGTCTTTATTTGCAATTTATCTTGTCACAAAGAGTGACAGCCTTGTGTTTAGTAAACTAAAAATAAAATATGACTGTTTGCTGAGAGCAGGTGGTATTTATGAGATTGCACACATAAACTTTCCAGAGTTTATCCACTATAACCTGGTTCGTTTTATCCTGAGCCGGTTCGTAGCCCAGGCATCTCTCTCCCCAGAGACATTTTCAAGCCTCTCCTGGAAGAGGGAGTACGAGGCATTGGGAGCCTGGAAGACCTCTACAGGGAGGTGAACAGGAGGCATCATAATCAGATGCCCAAACCACCTCAACTGGCTCCTTTTGAGACAATTACAGCGGCTCTACTTCAAGCGCCATCTGGATGTCCAAACTCCTCACCTTTTCTCTAAGGCTGAGCCCAGACACCCTCCTGAGAAATCTCATTTTGACTGCTTGAACCTGTGATCTCAGTCTTTCAGTTATTACCCAGAGCTCATGACCTTAGGAGAAGGTTAGAATGATGATCGACCAGTAAGATTATTTTGGGGGCTTTTTTGTCCTTATTTGGATGGGATAGCTGAATAAAGACAGGAAATATGGGAAGAAAGAATTGGGGGAAGACATGCCAAGACCTGGAATCAATCCCCCAACCAGTGCGTTGAAGACCACAGCCTCTGTACATGATGACAGTGTAGCGTTCCCGGTATCTGAATCCCTTTTACCAAGAATAGAATTGGAACCAGAATTAATCAAATCCAAAGGGTACCCGGTAGTCATTTTTTTACCACACTTGAGACATGTTGATGGCAAAGATGATTGTTGTAGGCTAGTTCTGTGTTGACTTATGTATCTCACAAACTAATATTCTTCATATTACATTTTGTATACTGTATATATGGTGGCATTAACTGTTACCTCTAAAGCCTCTCTGAATATGCTGATCCTTTGACTTTTACTTGATCACCATGGTGAGGTTTATATTTAGCTCCCAAATAGCTTGACAACTCATGGCAGGATTTCAATAAATCATGATAGGGATAACCTATTGTTCCCTGGAGGATTATTTTTAATATCTTTGTTGACGTCTCGCGTGTCATGTACTATCAGGTTAAAAATCTCCAGTCATCCAAAACCTTGATTCTTCTGTCTTTAAAATGAGAATTTTGGCTTGAGCAGGCTCTTTTGTTATTCTCCAGTGGTGTGCAAAATCAGATGCTTTATAACCTTTGGTTTTTATTACACTTGCCAATTTTAATAATTCCCTGACAATTAAACAGACCAGTAAAGTGTGTCTCATTGCAATTAAAATGAACCACTTCATTTTCATATTTATAAATTTTTAAAGCCACTTTCAGCTGCAGTTAGACAGGGCCCCCAGAAAATCTGAGGTACGGCTGCTTTTGAATGTTGCTCAGGAAAAAAGGTAATTACCTCCATTCATCTGCAACCCATGGTGAATTAATGTTTTCTGGTATGCAATGAGTTCTTGAGAGTTAATACTTAAGCGGAATCCACTAAGCCACCAAAGGATGTGCCGCTTACCGTGCTGTTGTGATGCATACTGAATAGTACATTGTAACTGGAAATATGCGCTCAAGTTCTGGTCAGAAAAGTTATTTTCACATTGGAGAAGAGTCATTAGTTCTCAGGAACACACTCCGGCCCAGCTCTGCTGATTGTTAAGAGGCACAGACTGAGCTCCGCTCCTCTTTGCTTCTGCTTTGTCATGCTGCTGCTCAACTCATATGGTAGATCTAACGCCTGAAGCAACAAATGAGTCACGTCTGCATGCATGCAACTGGGTCTAACAACCAGGTCTCACTGAAACCGTGCTAGCCTCATAGCCTGCAGGCAACCTGTGACCATTCCCGTAAAATTCATCTATCAGTACTGACAACATCCACACCATTCGCATTATGATCAATGTTGCAAGAACTGTTTTGGTCGCCTCAGGTTGGGTTGTGCTGTGATTCTGTTCCCATCCTGCACCTCCTGTGTGGTGTGCACAGCTTCATGTTGGTGGTTGTAAGAACCAATTTAAATCCTCAATTTTAACCTTTAGATGAACAGTGGCATTACTGTTTAACAGGATAAATATTCACTGTTTTCTAAGAATGCAATCAAGGAAACAGTGTAATGTTTAAATGTGATTATAACTACACGTTTAGAGACAGTAAATGTCATAACATATTGAAAGCACTGTTGAATCAATCCCTCCTGTGTTAACATGCACTTATCATACTCTACATTATGCGACATGAGTACAATGTTGGTATAATGTTATTTAAAAGGTCTTTTGTCATGTTGTCTATTCTTTTCCATCAGGAATTGAATATTAGCTGAGTGTCTCATTCAGGGGTTACATTAACCTGTCAACCAGCTGTATTGCTGTGTATGACGAATACCTCATAAAAAGCTGAAGCTGTGATTTAAAAACGGTTGCCTCTTGGGTAGAACCTTCTTATCTGAATTATGTCAAGGCCTGCCAATGACGAGCAGCAGTGTGAGCGGAGAAGCTGTGCTGTTATCTGTGGAAGCATGTGAAAACAGCACCTTATTGTTTGATGTGACTGTTTTAATGCCATGTCTTCCCCTTCGCAAATAAACAACCTAGAGACAGCCACGCAGATTGCACTTAGGGAGCAGCCACTCAGGCTAAGCGGACAGAAGTCATTCTGAAATGAAGGGCACATCAGGTAAGAGGTGGTGTCGACGACATTTCCTCAACAAGATTGGCTTAAATTTGAACAAACATGCCATTCCTACCCCGCTACAAGCCCAGTTGTGACATTTGCATCCATTTAGATGATTGTAAGTGACAGCTACGATGTTTTGGCCTTTACTTAGCCGTATGCCGTGACTTTTTTTCCACTTAAATTATTCAGATCTTTGTTGGACAGTGTATTGCACCTCTCTCCCAGGCTTTTTAACAACATTTGATTTGTTCCAAGCCACTCTCAAAGGGAGAAACTCCTGCGTAACACTTGACTAGTTAAATTTTGAAGTTCAAAATCATCTGGTGCTCACGGGGTTTTCACACTACACTGATTTTCTGTTTCACCATGGACTGAACCTGATGCTATTCATATCCCAAAACACATGCTGCATCTAGTTGTGATTCAACAGCATGCTCCACGTCATGCAGTCTTTCACATTATTGTAACATTGCCATATAAACTGTTAGATTTTGGCCATTGCTTTGTTTTGATATTATCAGAGCTATGCAGACACCTTTTCCTACTCAGTTCAATGAATATTAACATGCTGTTCAAAACACCTTCTGAGGGCATCGCTAGTGAAAAACATCCTCTCATGTGCTGTAAATAATGCTGAAAGCATGAAAGGTGACATCAATTCCACACAGCTGTATGCTGAGGAGATTATATTGCATTTTTCACGTAAACATATGTGTCGAATGGTCTAAGGTGGATACCATGCAAGTGGACCTGTAATGATCAGCATTAAATATTCTAACCATTAGTGTTAATGCCCACCTTTCCATCCCAATAATATTTCATGGTTTCATCCCACTTCCACAAAAAAACAAAAAACAAAACTTCCCAATCTACCCAGTTCTGAACCAGAATTAAAAAAAAAAAAAAAATCTAGTAAGGTCCCATCCTGCCCCTATTTACTTCACATTCTCCATTTTGCCAGTGTGTTGGCAGTAATTAATAAAACCTCACTTGTTTGTCACTATGCCATTGCCATATCTGCTGCAGGGCTTTCCACAGACATATCCAGCTGTCAGCCAGTGGGAAAGAGTAGTAACCAGCTTAGGGGTCTGGAAGCAGGCAACATTTTACACTAGCATCCATTTTTCATTTGGGCTGCACGGTGGATCAGGCGTTAGCACTGTTGCTGCACAGAAAGAAGCTTCATGGTTTGCTTCCCGGTCAGGACCTTTCTGCGCAAAGTTTGCATATTCTCCCCATGCATGCGTGGGTTCTCTGCGGGTACTCCGGCTTCCTCCCATCACCAAAGAGAGGCATGCTCGTTAGGTTTACTGGTGATTCCAAATCAGCCGTAGGTGTGAGTGTGCCTGGTTTTCTGTCTCTAAGTCTCGAGTCAGGTCCCTTGGAGGCAAAGCAAGAGCGCATCCTGAAAACTCTTGAACACACATTTGGAACAGGCTAGCACTGTTACCAACTTCTCAGTAAGGAATTTAGCTATTTGCTAATTTCACTGGAGGTTTTGTCTCCATATGTAATAATATGATTAAATACCCATATTCATCACACAATATAATAACATTATTATATAATTATGTTGTATGGCAATACTTTTACCTGTCCAGCTTTACTTTGAAGCCATAAAATCATGATGATAATATACTTATGGTGGAAACAGGACATTTAAAGTTCATGTATTTTACCCTTTTAAGACAAGTTGATATTGGTCTCAGAGGTCCCCAAAACATGCCTGTGAAGTTTGTTGCTGAAAAACACTCCAGTATTGGATTTTTGCATGTCTAAAAATCCATCTGTTTCAGCCCTGCTCAGAACCAGCTGTTTCTGTGCCTGTGGCTTTAAATGTTAATGAGCTGTATGACTCTGCCCCTTACTACCCCCCTCTCTGGAAATGGGTGTGGCTTAATGGATGTGGCTCTCCTGATTCTCCTCTCAGCTGAAATTCAGGAGAGGAGGGTGGAACTTTCTCCCAAGTGGGGAGGGCCAACCAATCCTGGGGGCGGTGCTAACTTCCCACATGACTAACCTTGCAAAGCAGATGGATATGCCTGCTTCTGTGTTTCTCACTGGCAAATCCATCTTGCAAAGCTCCCATCTGAACTGTTTGGTGGCTACGTCACGTTTTGTTGCTCTGATTGGCCCGTAAAGATGTAACAGACAGAATGTTCACCCAATCACCCTCCGAATCTTTTTTTTTTTTTGAATGGCTCTGCCCTTTCTCAAACGTTGTGTATGTGAGGTTTCAATATGACATCATGAGGGGAAATCTGAGAACGGCTTATTTTAGCACACATTTTCTGGCGGGGGGGGGGATTTCTTATACTTGGTGGAATTGTGGACAGGCCAGGGGCACATATTTTTGTTAGAAAAGCCTGAAAAATGGTATTTTTCATAATATGTGACCTTCAAAAGCACTCAGGAACCCGGCTTCCTCCTGATAGTGCATTATTAATTTTTTTGAAGAGAAGGAGAATGGTGCACATTGGATTGTGAGTAATTCCTGCAGGGTGAGGATATGTTTATGTGCATCTGTGGAAATTCTCTGTTTGAAAGACTCAGTTTGTCCAGATTTTGAGGATCCTTGACATTGGAACAGTCCTCTGACAGCAGTGGAAGACGTAGTATCCCATAAAAATAGCAGTTTCAGGATCCGTCCTTAGCTCTGCGAAACAGCATTTATGTCAGCCTTGTGACTGACTGGCGATTAGTCCTAGGGGAACCCCTCCTCTCACCCATTGACAGATGGGATAGGCTACAGCCCCCATGTAACCCCTAATGGAGTAAGTGATGTAGAAAATTGATGAATAGATATTATATTTGCTAACCCAGTTCTCAAACTGGTCATGGCTAAATCACTTCAGATTATTTTGCCTCTTGTCAGAGCTGGTTCTGTCCTGTCAAATAAAGTCCGTCTGGTATATTTCTAAGGTGGGCATTATTAACTGTAAGTACCCAAGGCCGAGGGCAGTTTGTCTCCAGTCAAACTGCCTTCAGTCCTCAAGAATTTCAGTCATTCAGAACAACTACCAGACCTTTGCTTTAACATTGTTACACACATAACTCAGAAACACTGTGATACAGCTTCAAGTCTGCACTCAAACAAGACTGGAACCAGAACGAGACAGTAGAAACCGGGCCGACTGTAAACCAGAGTAATTGTTGTCCTGTTTATCCAGCTTGTTAGATAAATATTACACAGAGTGGACCTAGGAAATGACAGCAAAAAGACTTTCTTTTATCATCTTTGAGTAAGTTGTTCAAACAACCATAATGAAAGCTGAGCTTTTCCTTAAACCCATGCAGTCAGTTGCTCAATATAAGCCTACATTTAACACATAAACAACAAAAGTGTTAGCTTCCCATTAGCACCGTTAGTTCTAAGTTAGCCAGTTAGCACATTAGCCGCTCCCTTAACTTAGCAGCTGCCACCAAACAAATACAATCCTCCACTGAAAACACCAACAAATTGTTTAAATGAATAACTAACCAGGGTTCAACTAACTAAACATCACTTTTAAACTGCATCTCAAATGAAAAATGAGTCTTATCGTCAGTTCTCCAATATTATTGACGATTTCACCTGTAACTGCTGCTAAACAGTAAATCCAACCATTGTGGAGTATTAGAAGTAGTCCTGAAGAAAGACTTAAGCGTCCACTATGGAGAGTTCAGTACAGTCCTCCTCTCATTGATAGCTCTTCCTACACTGCTGCTATAGGACGTCCCAGCGTGAACAACCTGCTATGGACTTTGATGTCATTTGCGTTGATCTCACCATTTTCTACATTGCTTGCATGGCTTGCTCGTGAGTATTTATGACAAGCCCAGCACTGCAAGAAAACTAGCTTGAAGTAAAACTACTTTGAGTTCATGTTAAAGGATTCTTGCAACAGATCTTCTAAGTCCCATAATATGTAATATGCACTTATTCACCGTTTACTTATCGGGTAATTGGCATATTTTTCAGTTTGACATTTTGACCACAAATATTTTTTTTGGCCTGATTTCCGCCTGTGAAACCAGCCAAAGACTGGCAAATGCCGGGCTAATGGGAACTCAGGCCCAAGGGTTACAACACTGGATTAGAGTTCCACAACGGTAAAAGATTCATTAAACACAGTGAGTAAATCAAGTAAATAAAACATGGATCTGATGCTACCTCCAAAAAATGTTGAGCATCAATTTCTTATTTCCTTCTAATCTGATGAACAAGGCCACAGGCCACAGCCTGTGTAGAGACCTTTCTAACAATTTCTTAAAATTAATTCCAACAAAATAAAGAACAGTGACTGATGTGTTCAGCAGTATTTGAGTTTTATCATCACTGATGAGGGAATGAAGGTGTGGAGAGGAGCAGCTCAGCTGGGATCTCTCTCCCGCTACCCTTTTTCCTTTTCTTTCTTTCTTTCTTTTTTCTCCAAGCTAGGTCCTCATTTGATGCCCCAAAATCAAAACAAGGTCAGAGTTCGTACACCAATGCAGTTAAATGCTCTGCAGCACTCTTTAGGTGTGTGCTTGCCCATTTGAAATAATTGCTACTCTTCGAACGTGCCCGTCAAGCTGACTTGATGCCCGGCCCTCTGACCTCATTTTGACTGTGGAGCATCAATAACTAAACTATCTGCTTTTCTGCAGCCTGTCTGGTAAGAATTAAAATCATTTTCTATTTCTGGTGTGAAGAGGCAGGAGGGCATGAACATTTAAGAGTCAAGTATTGTTTTGGGTAGAACACACTGCGTGTGTGTAAATAAAAGTTCATACTGAATAGTTATTAGGCTATTAATTGCACATCAAACACCAGAGGCACAAGATATTCTCACTCATGTAGAGATAATCCCTCATCGTGTTTTTCACCTGCGTATCACAGCTTCATCCGGCACAGCACAGATGACCTCAGGAGAAAGGTTAACATGTGACGTCAACTACCGGCTGCCAGATCGTTTCATCACAGACTTTCTTTCATTTTATGTCGCTACTAGATCCCTTAGGTCCTCTAATGCTTCCCTTTTAAGCGTCACACGTGTGACCCACAAGAACCGGAGAGACAGCTGTCTGTTTTTATGCCCAAAAACTTTGAAATTAATTCCTCCTAGACATTAGATTGGCTAGCTCCATGGACATTTTTTAAAGAAAACTCAAGACTCATCTTTCTAATTTCCACATGGGGTAATTTTTAGTGTTTTACTTGATGTTTTTTTTTTTTTTTTTGCCTTTGTTTTGTTATTGTTTTTATCTGTGATCTTCAGTTTGTTTTACTTTCACCAATTTTATGTATTTTACTGACTTTACAATATTTTAGTCTCTTTCCTGTATTGATCTTATTTCTTTATCTTTTTAATGATCTACCCTGTTCTTAAATGCCTTCTTACTCTTTTCTGTTGTTATGATTTTTGCTGTCTGTCCTCCGTGAAGCACTCTGGTCTGCATGTTTTTATGAATGAAAGATGCTAAACAAATAAAGTTGAGTTTATCTACAACATAATCACCCTATTTTATTGCTAATTTGATTTTCTTGATACCTGAGCTGAAAAAGGGACACTGTGGATGTCATGGTGATTTCCGTTACTGGACTACTCACATGCTCATAGAACTGGAGTTACACATAGTGACTACATTAAGGAAAAAATAACCACAACAGTACTATTTATTAGCAACAAAACTAGTGCATAATGCGTCCGTTGTTGCAAAATATCACTTATTTCTTAATGTGGTCATTTTAAAAAATGAATGTTTTGCTAATAAAAAAATCTAATTGGGAAACCCACAAACCTTACTTGACAGGCAAACACAAAATATATTTAAAAAAAATCAAAATCGACCTAAAGACCTAAAATTACTGTGTTTTCAAATAACAGACCCCTGAAATAAATGTTCTTTATGCACTGGCCTTGCACTTTAAATCACCTTAAACCTTAAATAAAAATCAGTATTTGATTCGCTTTACTTTAACAAAGCAAAGATAATTTAACTTGCAGGGTTTTGTTTGTTTTAAAAATTCACTCAATACAATTAAAAAGTAAAGCCAAGCATAACACATTTTGGATACTTGTTTGTGAAAGGACATTTGAATAGCAGAGACAGGAGGGTAAATAGATGAAGATTCCTGTGTGTTTGCATCACTGCATAACTCAGGCCCTTAGTTTGGCACCCCTGTCACAAGTCTGGATCTCAACTTTCACTCAGGTAGAAGTCAGACAACTTTTCATGGAAATTACCATCTCTTCTTTGTGGATGAGCCAAGTTCATGGAGACAGCCCTGTCCCATATACATATACACACACACACAAAACTGTTAGTACCCGTCCATGAAAGACATAAAGGAAACCCCACAATGGTCACTGAAATAACTTGAAACTGAAAAAGGAATAATAGATAAAAAAAATCACTGAAAATTAACTAATGAAAATCAGATATTGCTTTTGAGTTGTGGTTAAACAGAATCATCAAAAAAAAAAAAAAAAAAAAAAAAAAACAGATTAGTGAAACTGTCTTGGACAAAATTGATGGCACTTTTACCTTAAAACTTTGTTGATATAAAGCTTGCACATCTGGACACTGTGATTTTACTCCATTCCTTTAGTGCAAAACTGCTAAAGCTCTGTCAGGTTGCCAGAGATCAGGTGTGAATGGCCCTTTTCAAGTCAAGCCACATGTTCTATATTTTGCAGCATTCATTTTACTCTATAACTTTCCAAGCCTTCAGGGCCAGCTGACGAGAAGCATCCCCACAGCAGGATGCTGCCACCACTGTGCTTTGCAGTATAGGGATGATGTGTTTGTGGGAATTTGCAGTGTTTGTTCTCATCACTAATTTTTTCTCTGAGTTGCTTGGAGTGTTCTTTTGTCTTCTAGGTGTAATGGTGGCCAGGAATACTCATTACCTAGTGACTAGACCTTCTACACACAGATTTCCTTATACTACAATCACTTGCAACACATTCACTGCATTCGTGATCCCCATTTCACTAACTGTGAGACTGTTTGCACCAATTGGCTGGTCGTCTGTTGAATAAGGTCAGTCACCTTATGAGGAGGAAATATTTATGCAATCACTTATTTTACCTGACATGTTTATATAATGGCCTTCTTTGTAGAAGTATGTTTTCACTTTGACTTTTTTGGTCCAAAAGCCAAATTCTATGAACTCTGATTGATTTAGAAAATAAATTAGACAGTTATACATCCAAGGGGCAGAAAACTTTTCATTAGGTACTGTAGGTTTTTCCTCATGTGTGCACTACAACACACATTTAAAATGGTGAGGACAGTGTTGCAAAAATCCATTTAATCACAGAATTTAAACAGACAGTGGTGTTGACACTGGTTTACTGCCCACAGTAGTTCAACTTGTCAAGAGTGCAGTATAATTAGTCCAATTTGAGTTGTGTATCCTGAGATTCAAACCAGACTGATGAGCTTTCCAAGCAGATTCTGAGTTAGAAGGTGCTCTTTACCTTAAATAACTCCAGACTTAATTTCCTATGAGATAATCAAAGTATTTCTATGTCTTATGAACGGGATTATTTCAGAGTTCTGATTCTATTTTAGTCTGTAACTAAGTCTCCTTTGGGTGAATTTCTCTCTTTAATAGAACCAGAACAGCGTTGCTACGTGTTTCATCCTATTTACTCCGAGCTATAAGAATTTCATCATTCTTTTTACTACATATGCAACCTGTTTTTTTTTTTTTTTTTTCATGGCTGCATTCAGTTTATTTCCGTGATTTGTGCAAACACAGTGAGTGCCTGCTTTATCTTCAGTTTAATGCACTGAGAAAAATGAATCAGGGCAACATTTAATCTTCAATGTCAACAATAAAAATCCAAGTTTCCAGCCTAAGTAAATCTAATTTTGTTGTCAGTTTCTTTTGTAAAAACACACTATGATTTTTTTTTCCTAAACAAGAATAATTTAGGTAATGTAAGTCAGGCTTAGTTATCCACATAACTAAGCCTGATTTTGTTGCCTTTACTCCGTTTCATTCTGTGTTTCAAAACTACAAAAAACTACATTATCCATGAATAAATGCTCCCTGTGATGCATTGTGGGTATTTCAAATGAGTGATAAATGGCTTTTCTAACAATCAGGAATAGATGAACTGCTAACTGAAGACATGGCAGTGATGATGGATCAGATTGGTGGGATTCAAATCTGGGGATATGTAGGCAGATTTGTATGTACAGGCAGATATGTAGGCCCATGATGCCCTGGGGCAGAGAGTTCCTGTGTTTACATATGTTTAAATGTGATCAGGTGAGTTTAGATGTTGAATGTCACAGATCATTGCTGGGATTCTTTTGTTCATCTTTCTGATGGATTATTGTTGTTTTTGATGGTCAACACTTTTGCACCAAGAGTGAAAAGAGTACTTCCTGAAAATGAGTTTGACTTCCTTACTGAATTCTGTAGTTAGAGTCATACAAGATGAGAATACTTGAAATTACATGTGTTCTAAAGAAAAAAATATGTTAAACAAAGATTAGTCATGTTGAAATCAACTTAAAAATGTACGTTAATTTCACTTCTATGTTCTTGTTCTTGAACTTAAACAGAGTAGCAGTTTTTACAAAGATTTTTCTGGCTAATTTACAATAAAAAATTGATGCAAAAAGTTGCCTAGGTTTTTCTAAGTAGATTGGGCTAAATATTTTTATCAGTGTGATATTGTTGTGGCAGACTGTTAGTTAGTTTTTAAGACAATAAAGATTTAAAAAATGAGACTAAAAAAATCTGTGTAGAATCACAAATACATACTTGAAGCATTGTACAATTGAGAAACAGCTCTTACAGTGCTTTATTTCTTGGGCCAGGGGTGTTGGAGGGGACTAAGCTGATGTGGATAAAGTTAGAACAAAGGAACTAATTTGCAAGTTAATGGTGCCTAATCAGTTTGTCGCATTAGTGGCTGTTATAACAAAGGGATATGGACAGAGGGATTTAGACAAAGAGGGTTTAGAGCTGGTGAAAAGGCCAGGGCCCAGATATGATAACACTACAATGAGTTTAACATTGTGCTGGTTGAAGGTGAACCAGTATGGCCTCTGCAGCCAATAATAACTGTGCTCAAACATACAGTAGTTAAATAATGATTAAAAAAACTGAATGGAGGCTGTCCCACAAACACACGGCACACACAAACTGTAACAATTTACCTGAGCAGTCATCCAGTAAATAGTCTGCACTTGTGTTCAGACTGAAATTTATTATAATGCTTATATAGCCATTCCTGGGAGGATTATTTAAATAACCCCCCCCCCCTAAAAAAAAAAAAAAGGCTGACTAAGCGTTTCAAAAATCAGAGACCTGGAGCGAGATTTACAACCTGTAACTAATTTCTGAATGAATTCCAAACTTTTGTGTAATGCAGGCTAGACTCTTGATTTATTAATGTGATGAATATTCAATTTGCAAAGATATGATCTTATTTTGCAAAAGAGCAGTATTAATAGGGCAGGGTAACATGCTCTTATCCAAACATGTATAAATTAATCATAGCTCCCCGGTGTTGGCAGCGTGTTCTGCAGCAAACATCAGTGGAATAAATTTGCCCAATTGCAATCACATCATGTCGACTCTCACGCAAACAGGAGGTTCAATGATTTTCTGTTTACATGTTCAGCCGGGGAGACGTAGCTGTTGTCCCTGAACTTTGGGAAAGAAAAACACTGCTGCAGCTTTTGAAAATAGTTGGAGCTTCCATAACATTTTATAGACTTGTATCTTTGTAATAGGATTGTTATTTCAATGGGATATAGATTGGGGTGTCATTTATATAGAGACTTTAATTGCCCCGTAGCATATGCTGATGAGATATCTGCTTTGCCCCAATAAAGCAAGGTGATCTGATATCCTAGTGCTTCCTACAAACTGCAGGATGTCAAACGAGTGATAATGGTCAATTTTTAGATGCTGTAGCTCCACCTTTGACTCAGGTAATATGATTGCAATCTGGTGAGGCTGTCATACACTTTATACCACATAAACCCTCGTGTGAGATATTACTTTCATTACACCTCAGTGAGCAGCTCAAGTGGCAACAGGAACTATAACGCTGGTTGAAAACAAAAGCATCAAACAGATGGCATTTTGCAGAGCCTGCAATAATTTTCCTTTATGGCATTCAAGAACTGATGCAACTTAGATCACAATTGGCACCATCCAAGGCAAGTGCAGATGGTGTTTTTGACTGTTTATTGGTAATAGTCTACAAACCAGGTAAAACCGCTTTCCGAGGACATGGTTGGCTCGTCTCATTTCTCCACTAAACCCTTTCCTGCAGCCTCTCTCTCCCTCTCGCTCTCTCATCCTCATCCTGTACATTTGCTTACCCTCTGTCGCTTTATCGAGCCCTTGCTCTCTTGTTCAAGGAAATGTCTATTCTTCCCACTCTACCAGGGGCTGTCATCCTTGAGCCGTCCACCAGATGCCCACAGACGTAGGCCTATTATTCCACATCCTGCCACTCCCACCTGCCAAGAAGTCACCTCATTTACTCATCTTTTTCCATTCCACCCGTCTACTAATCTCTATTTACTGATTCTACACAAAAATGCAGAATCCTTACACAGGGGTCGTGATTTTCAGCATGTGAAGTGTCAGATACATTGCCCAATTATATATACATATCAGCAGGATTTGGAGTGTAAGGGTAAAAGTTTCCGTGTTAAAAACTATGAACAGGGGGAACTTTGTTTGTGCCGGAGACATTGCAGCTCACATCGCCACTTTTCTAATGATTTATTTGTCTCTATGAATAAATACCTGCTGAAAAGTGTAGCTAACAATCCATTATAAATCTAACTTTTAAACTTGGGTCGCAAATCTGCTTGACTCTGCGTGGTGAAAGCCAAGTGGTGTTTGGATTCACCCACTACCTGAATAACAACAGGAATGATCAAACCCACCTCCATTCAACAGAAATATAAAAGTTGTTTAATTTTTCTTTTAAGGAGAGATCTAACAAATTTGACCTTTTAAAAAGTTGCATCATGAATTGAATTACTCTTAGCTTTTTTTTCTCTGCAAACCTTGTTTCCTTTAGCTGTGAAAAAATCTAATTGAAATAAGGAACTTTATGAGTCTAATGTGAGTAAATCTGTTGTGTAGGTTTCATTCTGCTGTGGAGCTGAAAGTCACCAGGTGATAATATGGACAAAGATATGATGGTGTTTATATAAAGGTCAATTTCTATTGGTTTTCCAGGGCCAAACCAATTAGTAGTTAATTATACCAATACCTAATGGTTTGTACCTTTTAAGGATGTTCCCAGGCATCTATTTCCCCACCACTTGTTTAATTGTGCCTGAGGGACTTGTCTAAAGATGAAAAAACACTTACAAAACAGTGAACTTCCTCACATGGTTGTTGTGTCAGTAGGTATAACGTTACCTGATATAACATTAGCAGCTAGCTCAGCCAACCTTAGTGCCCTTTTCCATTTACTCCTTAAAAAAGCTGTCATTGTGCTGTTCCTTCTAAACACTACTAAGCTTCTCATATTTACGTTCGGTGAAGTGGAGCTCAGAAAGGAAAGCAGCAGCCATTAACTGAAGCTACAGAGGCCTCTAGTGGCGGGAGGTTCATTACAGCTTTAAAGAGCATTATATAATAAAACAAACTGATAGGTATTAGTTAACTGACTTGTAAATCTCCCACCTGCTAATTTGATACATGAATTTAACAGTTCAACCCTTGTACCACTATGAATTTAATATGACCAGTGATGGGTTCGCTACACAAAAGAATAATTTATTACACATTACTAGTTTCGTATGCAAAAGGAGTGCTTGAATTGTTTTTCTGTTTCCCTCATAGTTGAGGATTTTAAAGTAATGTAAGTAATGAAATTGCAACAGTAATATGATTATTGAGTTGGCAGCACTAACGGGTTACACTACTATGTTACAGACAAATATAATGTCATTACAGTAAGATGTTACTTTGTACCGCATTACACCCAACACAGGTGACATCATGCAGACTTAAATGCCACTTAGACATGGAGACCAGAATGCACCGTTCAACAACACAGAAGGGCCTGATGTGCTACAGGTCAAGTCACAAACATCACGTCCTGGCACATATGCACATCAGCATTAAACATTGGGACAGGGTGTGTACAGTCCTTTTTAATTCCAGCTGCAAGTTCTCTATTGGATTGATGTCTGGGCTTTGACACCTGAGAACATTTACCCTGCTGTCTTCGAACCATTTCTGTGTAGCTTTCCCTGTATGCTTCAGGTCATTGTCTGACTGGAAAATAAACTGTCTACCAAGCCTGGTCTCTTGCAGACTGAACAAGATCATCCTCCAGGATTTTGCTATATTTTGCCGCATTCATTTACCATCCACCTTTACAAGCCTTCTAGTGCCGGCTGCCTAGAAGCATCCCCAAAGCATGATGCTGCCACTATTGTGCCTCACAGTGGGGATTTGTGGTGATATACAGTGGTTGTTGTTTACCAAACGTAGTGTCTTGTGTGATGGCCAGATAGCACCATTTCAGTCTCATCAGACCAAAGAACTTTGTCCCACTTGATCATGGAGTCTTCCGCATGTCTTTTGGCAAACTCTGCTCTGCTGTAATCAGTTTTCTTGAACAGTGGTTTTATCTTCGCCACTCCCATAAAGCTTTGGCTGGTACAGAACCTGGACAACAGTTGACGTATGCAGAGTCTCTCCCACCTCAGCTGCTGAAGCTTGTAACTCCTTCAGAGTAGTCATAGGTCACTCTGTGTGAGGACGGCCTGATTTAGGCAGATTTTCATGTGTGCCATATACATTTCATTTCTTGATGATGGATTGATGAGGACTGATGATGATGGGGAGCACACATACATGGAGGTTTTATCGTAACGCCAGTGACGAGATTAGCCAATCACAGAAATGTGATCACTAGGCCAGCAGCAGTGACGCATAACACTACTGTGTTACAGACAAATGTAATGTGATTACAATAATGTGTTCCTTGGTATCATGTTACACCCAACACTGATTATGACAAAAATGTATTAAATCCGACAAAACAAAACTGTACATTCAGAAAGTAAAACAAAATGAATCATTTGGCACTAGCTATGTCAACATGAAAAATTGAGTTGAGCAGCACAATAGCAGCAGGAGGAAAACAGGAAGTGATGCCATACAGTCACTGTGTCAGTGGCACTGAGGCCTCAGAGTTGGTTTGCATTTTCTTGTATGGTGTGACTGTGGGGAGTGAAACAAAGCTAGAGGGGGGTGAACTATCTTGCAGTCAAGCCAGAGTAGTCACTTAAGCCAAAACTTAAGTGATTGATTTTATCGCTGATCTGGAAAATAAAATGCCAATACAGACAATTGGCAAAACGTGTAATGTCGGCCCTGACAACTGGCCCGGCTGATAATGGGTCAACCACTAATTTACATTGCAGACATAAACACCACGCAGAAAGAGAATCCTGGTTCCCAGAAGCATACGCCATCTATCAGACAATGATCGTCAATGGATTCTGAGATTGCCTGCCAACTTGCTGGCAATATTTTGATAGTTCAAAAAAGTGAAAACATAAATTATGACAAAAACATCAACAAAAAAGTCTTTACCTCAGTCCTTTTTGTTTAGATTGTCTCAAAAATCGTTTAAGCTCTCTTCCCTATACTGCAGCCCATCTAGCGGTCAAATTAACAACCTTTTGTGCCTTTGAGTTATCTGGTAACATAAAGTACAGCTGCAGGTTTCTACAGAGGTCTTTAAAATCTCAGACCTACCTATTTAATTTGGTTCATAGAGATTTTTAAGCACAGGTCTGTCAAATAAATCTATATGTATTTTTTACCCACAGTGGCAGAGAGTTCTTTGTTTCATCAGGGCTGAGAACAGAAATTCAGTCCTCTGTATCAATTATCGATCAGTTACAGCGTCTACTGGGACATGATTAAAATAAATGTAGAAATCTTACATCAAGGAGATTAACTGATTTCCAGGCATGTGGTATGCAAACAGACACTTAACCGAAAGGGCACCCGCAGAGTGCTGACCTCCACTACAGCCAGAAGCTCAGTTTTTATTGATATGTAAATCTGCAAATACTGTATGAGTCTGAATATATGGCCAAGCTGAAGCATCATCATCTCCCGTGTAAATTCATGTCAAATATATTGAATTAAATATACAATAATGAAGATATTTTCTTTACACTTATCAAAGCACTTGATAAAATCCTTGAGTAAAACAAGCATTGCTGCTGTTTATTAGGATAGCTTTAAAATGGCCTTTGTTACCTCTTTGTGGCATTTGGATGCTTTTATAGGGAGTCACACCCGCAAGACCCTGATGTTTGCTCTTATAATGAAAAGGTTACTGACTCGATGCAGTGTGATGGTTGCATTTGAATAGCTGTAAGTATATTCTGTAGTTTGCTATAAGGGCATATCGATGATGAAGAAATGCCATAGAGATATTTTTTCTCTCTACTGTTTTAATAAAGAAAGGAAATTATAGCAGATCTGTACATTAATTAAGTTTTTGTAACATTTTAATTTTTCTGTATTTTGGTTGCTCAGTACTTTTTTTTTTTTATTGCAAATCTCAACCCCCTTCTTCTTTCATCCCTCACTGGGGCCAGCCCTTTGACAACGACTCTTGAAAGGAAATGTCGATTAAGGGATCCAAAGTGGAATTCTGAGGACCTGGACCTGGGTACCGATGGTATGTGATAAAGGTGGCTGGGGTGGAGGACGGTCGCAGCAGTCTCACTGAAACAACATATTGATCATGGAGGATAGGAGAAAAGGTTTTAAAATATGACAGCAGCAGCATGATTGGATCAAGAGAGTTTGTGGCAGAACACAATTGGTCTAAAGCATTGGTTCCTAACCTGGGGTCCCAGACCCCCCGGGGGGGGGGGGGGGGCGCCAAAGATCTTAGGCAGGGCACGAGTCTACTCTGAGGCTGCCAAAAATAGATTTGCAAATTTTGACTAAAATCATGATTAAGCAGTTATGAAGTTGTTTATACAAATTTCTTTTGATAAGAAAAGCATGCAGATGCCTTTTTAGGGTTTACTAGTGGAACAATTAAAATCTATGTTGAATTTTGATGGCAGTGTGTCACTTTTTCTTCTCTCTTTGGTTCCTGAAGGGCTCCACTTTAGTTGGGTACATTTAGGGGGGTGGTCCAAGGAAAAATGGTTGGGAAACACTGGTTTACAACCTAAGTGAGGACACGCCCATACCAGCTGATTACCAGAGTATATGGAGACATGTGAATGAATGATAGTGAATGAAAGATGGATGGAAAGGAAAGAAGGCTTCCTGTCTGAACTTCTGCTAAGCTTTATTTTATTCATATAGAAGTTTTAAAAATGGTGTTGGTAACCAAAAAGTTATCAAATGCAGCTTTAAGAAAAATGTAGTTTAACAATTTGATTACTTAAGGGCTCTGCAAGGTCATGAAAAGCAATCTTTAAAAAAAGAACTAAAGCCTTCAATTTACAGTGACGCTTTTCATATTAAAATGAAAATGTTGTTTTTTAAAAAATATTATTACTCAAAATTACTGACCCCTGAATACCTTTAATTTTTAAACATAATCATGAATAGTTTAAATATGCTTGATTTGGTACTTAAATGTTTGCCATTTTTTACCCCTGTATTTTGATGAATTAAAGCACCAAAAAAAAAAAAAAGATGCACTCACCCAATCTTGATCTTTTGTCCTATTTTCCTAATTATTCTTTTATTTTTTTTAAAACATGCACAAAAAAATGTGGACTTCAGTGTTTCTTCTGCATTATTTCTGTCCTTCATACTTTCCATATAATGCAGTGTTTAGTTTATATGTAATTCTTATGACCTTATGAGATTTTAATGAGATTAGATTTGTCACATCATGGGGCATTGGAAAATAATATTTTTGTTTTACTGTAATCTTGATTTTGATTAATGGAGGGGTTAGGACAAAGAAAGAGAAAGGGAGCTGATGTCCTGCTTGGATCACTTGGAGGTCAGACTGCCTATATTTTTATGCTAAATTTAACATCGGACGTCAGACTACAATCAATGCATCTAATGAGGCGTACAACAGCAGACTTTTCCCTCTCTGTTAAGCTGCAGACCTTGTATTAGACACGACTCACACGGCTGCAGCCAAGGGTAGATAGGAAAGGAGATTGGCTGTTATCTGTAAATGATCTTATGTTGCGGCCTCATATGGATAAAAATGCAAATGTGGTCGGCAATTAAAGGTGAGAAGCCCATCATGGTGGGGTCTGAAATATTTCCAAAAAGCTGATAGGAAGTGTAGATAGATGTTTTTACTCTCTAACAATTTGATTGGATATTTGATCTGCCAAATAATGTATCAGTCCACATTAATGGGTCACTGCAGCCCTACTAACACTGTAGGTCCTATGGTGTGAATATGTATGCACATCTATCATTGAGCCCTGTCCACATCAGTCAGTGGTCACCTTACCAACTCTCAACTATGCACATTCAATAAGGTGTAACAAATCTTTTATCTGTGGTTTAATGAGGTCTTTATTTAATGTAGTGATCTTTGCATTAGTTCAGCTAATTCAGCTAGCTATTATATCTGCTTAATGAGAAAAGAATATTAAATAAAACTCAACACACACACAAGACAGCTTGCCACAGGTACTTTTGGATGTATTAAGCATAGAAGAACAAAAGGAAATAATTTCCCAGAAGTGACAATTTTCCTCTTTGATTATTTGATCAATGACAGAGTGGGAATGACTGAATGAAAGTTTAAGTTATAAACTCAAGGCTGAAGCACGGCAGGCCTCAGAGGTACACTCATGGGAACTGGTGTCACAGTTTTTTTTTTTACATTTTTTTCTTGAGTTGGATCTGGTATAAAACAGAAAAAACAAGAAAAAGGCTTGTGTTGAGCCATGCCTGTTCACCACGTCCCATTTTAATTGGGTTATAAGTTTTTCAGTAATCTTGTTGAAAAATGTTAGTGAAATATCTCTTAGAAAGAGGTTGTGTTTCTAAAATCTTAATACCAGCCTGGAGTAACTCAACAAAGGCTCTGCATTTTACTCCAGAAAATATTCACTTTGCTGCATCTTGCCTGTTGTTTGGTGAGAATTGCATCAAAATGCACCTGTACAAAGCAAGATAAAGATGTTACAGTTCCTTCCACAAAGATGAAAATAAAATCTGATCACATGCAATAACACTGTCACAGGAACTGGATGAACAGCAATATCGCACTCTAGACAATAAGCACATGACAGACCCTACCTTTGACATGATTTTTCTATTCATTTGGATTTGTCTGTTTATTTTTTAAAATACAGCAGCCAATTTCTGCCCTATTTTTTTATTTCACCATTCATTTTTACTTTCTGTACCTAATAATTTTTACTCACAAACAACCATAATCTGCCTCTCTTGCTTCCTTTTAGTTGGCTTTCCGCACACCAGCCTCTCCTCTGTTGTCCTACAGCACACATCGTCTTGCATGGCCTGTTTCTATTTCCATCTCTCTCTGACGCTTCATCAGCTCTACAAAAAATCAGCAGTTTGAAAAAGGGTTGGTCGTGATTGTATCAAATCAAAACAATCAAAACCAGCAAAATACAAAGGCTTAAAAAAAAAGTTGCTCCCTAATCAAGGCATGTACAGAATGGAGTCAGTAATTTGTAGAAAAAAGATACTGTTGCCTTCAGCCAGATGGAAACTGTTGTAAATATTTTATTTAAAGTAAGAAACCTACAAACACCAGAAAAACATTCACCCCCCTTAGATGTTTCACCTTTTTATTGATTTTATAAATCAGTCATGGTCAATATACTTTTGCTTTTTTAACCAACATTTCATTACCCCTCTAATGTCACACTGAAAACAGATTTCTACAAAGTTATGCCAATTACATAAAAATATGTAAGGTTAAATAAGTGACTACATAAATATCAGAACGTGACTGGTCTACTTCGACAGAGGTCCAGGAAATTGGTGCTAGTAGTCTCACAATTAGTGAAATTGGGATCACCTGATTGCAGTGAATGTGTCTGAAGTGATTGTAGTTTAAAGACACCTGTGTCTGGAAGGTTCAGTCACTGGTTCATCAGTATTCCTGGCTACTATTACACAATGAAGACAAAAAAAAAACACTTCGAGCAACTTGGAGAAAAGGTTATTGAAAGTATAAGTCAGGAGATGGTTACAAAAAAAATCCAAGGCACTGAATGTCTCCCAGAGTTCAGTTAAATCCATCATTAGGTAATGGGAGGAATATGGCACCTGTGAAGATCTGTCTAGATCAGGCCTTCCTCACAAACTGAGTGATCTTTGACTACTCTGAAGGTGTCACAAGCTTCAGTAGCTGAGATGGAGGAGACTCTGAATACATCAACTGTTGCCCAGGTTCTTCACCAGTCAAAGCTTTCTGGGAGAGTGGCAAAGAGAAAGCCACTGTTGAATAAAACTCATTAAATCTTGACTAGAGTTCACCAAAAAGCATGCAGGAAACTCCATGGTCAAGTGGAAGAAAATTCCTTGGTCTGATGAGATCATGATGGTGCTTTTTGGCCATCAGACAAGACGCTATGTTTTGCTGGACGCTAAACACTGAATATCATCGCAAACACACCATCCTCCACTTTGAAGCATAGTGGTGGCAGCATCATGCTGTGGGGATGCTTCTTGGCAGCTCACCTTGGAAGGCTTGGAAAGTTACAGGGTAAAATGAATGCAGCAAAATACAGAAAGACAATCTTTTTCAGTCTACAAGAGATCTACAGCTTGTGAGAGGCTTTATTTCCCAGCAAGACAATAACCCAAAATGTACAATGAAAGCTACACAGAAATGGTTTAAAGACAACAAGATGAATTTTCTGGAGTGACCGAATCAAAGCCCAGACCTCAATCCAATAGAGAATTGTGGCTAGTTTTGAAAAGGGCTGTTCACGCCTGATCCCAGTGCAGCCTGACAGAGCTTAAGCAGTTTTTCAAAGAAGAATGGAGTAAAATTGCAGTGTGTGATGTGTAAGCTTGATTGAGAGGTATTCACACTGACTCAGTGCTGTGATTGCAGCAAAAGGCGCATCTACTGAAAACTGACTTGAAAATTTTATTCTTATCAATTTCGAGAATTTACTTTCATAAATATAGTTTTTGTGTTGAATTTGGTACATCTTTCACAGTAGTTTTTCTCTCCCTTTTTTTGTTTGCTGGACTATATGATAATGAGTTGGTCCTAGACTGTCCAAATAACAAACTGCTGTGTAAAAATCCTTTAATATGTCTGATTCAAAGCCCATAGCCTGCCAATCTTGGCACCCTATCACTTCAACTGTTTTGGGTTTTCATTTGCCATGACAACAGTGCATGTAGAAGAGAGAGCATGACACATCTTTGACAGACTGGGGAGTAAAATAGGGTTGTGTTGTTTTCCTGTCACTCTCTGCTTTATGTAACAAACATCTATAAAAGCAGTGCTGCTGCTGCTGCTTGTGCAGTGCAAATTGCTTTGTAGAGCTGATAATGGCATTTTATCAAGCGTCTGCAGACATCCAGAGACCATTAATAAAGGCTCCCTGGCTGGGTGTTACATGATGCACAAAAGCCAACTGGTCAAGTTGGAAGATAGATATTAAACCTTTTACAGAAGGAAGGGACGAGGATTAATGCATTCCCTCTGGTGTGCTGAGATGGTGCTGTTTAAGCAGTGAACACACTCATTTGGCCTAATTAAGGAAGAACAACCACAGTTGTCTGTGGTAAAAACCTGCTATTATTCATGAAAATCTACCCTTGTCTCTAAACATTTGACTCAATTACCATCCCCGTATATATCAGTAAAAAGTACACAGGCACTCTAGGTGCTTACTGTACTGTGATAACCTTAACACAGCCACTCATGATAAAGAGGTGATTAATTTTGTTTTCTAATGTACTCTGGAAAGCTTAGCATTCCAGTTTTGTACTGAAAACTAGAGGGTTCATCACTATAAATGCATGCAAAGCATCATGTGGATATAGAGAACATTCATTTTAATGGGAATATATGCACAAAGGCACTTCAGAACAAATTGTCTACTTTAGAGAGGTCTTGAGTGATTGTGTTCACATGGATGTATCAACAGACAGACATATGCCATCACAGAAGCACATTTCACAAGCTGTATGCACTGTGGTTGTTGGAGAATGAGAGACAGAATTATGGAGGTATGAAGTGAGAAAATAGAGCCGCTGATCAAACAGCCTGATGCCAGAGCATGCAGCAACAGTGATGGCCGACGGCCACGCTTCATCTTGGCCTGGCTCAGTATTTACACAGCTGTGTCTGGTCTGGAGCACATGGATGCAGGTCAGCCACCTCACTGACCACAGTGGGTCACCACAACATGCAGACACCAAAAACAAATGAGCACAATCTGTTTTGACTCAGGAGCTGGTGGGTGGGTTCTCGTAAACATGACTAACAGTAAACACAGCAACATGATTCCAAGTGATAAATATAATAATCTTTAAAGTTTCATTTCTGAGTCAGGCACAACATTAAAAGACAGGAAGCAAGCAGGGGAGAGCGTATGTATGGGGTATGAGTCACTGAAGGGGAAGGAGAGGAGAAGGGGAGGGGATAAAGAAGTTAGAAGTGATATAAAACTGTTGGTGAATAAATTGTACCACTTAGTTGAAAAGACCTTAAGCTTTAAGTTTGAACATACATTGAGTGATAACGCCTTTGCTCACCTACTTCATACATACCTCCCTGCATAACTGTGTGCAGTTTGATATTTGTTTATTTGCACAGTAAAGTCAAGCTGCTGCTCTAACTGAATTGCGATATGTAATTTGACTAGTCTGGGCTTTTACCAGAATACAAGGGCAGATAGAGAAATGATATGACATTAGCACAAGTTTGACAGAGATGTTAGCTAACAAGAAGCTTAAGGGTGTTTTATGCCCTTAACTTCACCTGGAAGGCAGCGGCTTCCTGAAAAGCATGCCCCACTCTCAAACTGCCTTCCAATCAGATGAAGTCATGAGCTAAACCTTTCATCTAATCACCATTCACCATTTTATCGGCTTAAATCATGGTCGGGACATGTAAATGTCTTCCAAGCTGCTTATACTGGCTACCTGCCAGACAACAGGTTGGTTGGGTGACTATAAAGCAACAAGGCAGCTACATAGCCCCTTTCAGCTATCCAAAACAACAGGCTGCCTGGCAGGTAGCCAGTGTACATAGACAGCCTGAAAGACAAGTGCTAACTATGCCTAGCTGCTGTGATGGCCCTGGCACATGTTGCCATATTGTGTTGTGCCTTGGTACTGGTTGTTTGTCTTTCTGTCGTCCAGGTTTAGCTCCATCTGGTGACGGAGTGATTGTTGGTGGCTTGGAAGTGTTGCCAACTTGGGACTGCAAGTGAGTTGCAACTGGTGGAAGCTCATAATGCTTGGTCTTCATCTTTTTCCTTGGACAGCTAGCCTCCTGCTTTTTGCTGTTAGGTTTGATTGTTGACTCTTTTGATTAAAATCACGATTTAATACAAGCTTACTGTGTAGACACCCCCCCCCCCTCCCCCTTTATGTAACGGTACTACAAGCTGCTTATAAAACTACCTTACAGTTATCCACAACAAATGTGCTGCCTTGCAGGTAGCTAGTACGAATAGGCAGCCTGGAAGGCAATTATTAACTATGCTAACTGCCTTAAGCCGGGTGTACACTGTGCAATTTCAAGCCAACCATGCGACACTCATGGCAGAATGTCATCTCATACTGTGTAACTGAATGGTTTACGATGCACTACCATCATTCACGAGTTGCGTGCTCAAACTGTACGATCCAACGGTCGTGCACATCCTGAGTGTGGCAGAAACTGTGACAGAAACCCGTTGAGTTTCCTTTTTAAAAAGTCTCAGGGTCTGAGGTTGAAGTGTTTCCAGTCATATTCTCTCTCTCTCCCCCCTCTGTCTCTCCTGCTTTCTCTCTCTCTCTCGCTGTATCTCTCTCCTGCTATCTCTCTCACTGTCCCATACACATACACAGCTTCACCTCGGTGTCAGCTGCAGGTCCACGGGTATGAATATTTCCTGCTCATTTATTTCAGAAATGCGTTGGAAAGTGATTCCAATTGTTGTCATGGTAATTTAGGACGTTGTTTGACTGTTTACAAAAGAAAACAACCCCCCAATGTTGTTTATTCTGCTTGCATTTCTGTTCTCACTGTGAAGTGTCTGGAGTCGAACAACCAAATTATCAAACATGCCAGAAATCCTCCCGACAAGTTTGGAGCACGTCGTAAGGTCATAGTCAGGCAATGGTCGGCCATCGTACCCCCTGTAATCAGCACGACAAATGACGCCCAATCTGACTCAAAGTCGGCCTGACTTCAGAGTGAGTCGTGCGACTCTAAATTCGTGGCTGAATCGCAGGAAAATTGAACTGTGTACACCCGGTTTTACAGTTGTTCCTGGCAGGTAGCCAGTATAATCAGGCTACAAGACATGTCCCTACCATGTCTTTAGCTGCTTTAAAGTCAGCTAGGTTCAATGCATCCTAGAAGGCATCTAGATGTCTACCAGATAAAAAAGCTCTTAATTTGATGAGGAGACTCAACAGGGTAGATTTTGTTTGTTTGTTTTATTCCATGCCACCATCAGATTTGTGTCAAGGTAGCTAATTTTAATAAACTTTTGCCTGATATAGAACTAGCATAGTTGTCTGGAGTAGTGGCAAGCTCGCTCACTTGATACAATGGTGATTGTTGATTTCATAAGGGGTTAAGCTCATGATATCACCTGATTGGAAGGCAGTTGGAGGGTGGGACATGCCTCCCTGGCAAAATTGAGGGCACAAAACACCATCAAACAAACAAGACAGGAAAGACAAGCAAGGAAATTTTGTATTTAAAGCCTGTGGTGAAAATGAACAGCCCCATTGATATTTGGGATTTATCTGGAAATGATGCGTTACAATCAGACACTGTGAAAGACTTGCAAAGCAGATGTGGCTAATTTTAGAGGAACCACCTGTTACACAACAAAGATATGACAGTCAAAACTATTCAAACAAAAACAGAAACGTCCAGCTGCAACTCAAAAATAACTTTGCTATCATTACGAAAACATCACCATCACTTTTTTTTTTTTTTTTTTTTTTTAGCTGAGGGCACAATATAAATACAGTGATTTCACCTGTTATTCAGCTGAAGACAGGACAGAACAAACACAGGAAGTAATGCCTGTAGGCTACACGGGGATCAAAGACAGCAAATCAGAGTCTGAACTTACTCATGGGATGGATTCAATTTTTACTTTTCATTTAATGCTCTTTTGATTTAGTGCCCCTACATGTTTGACAAAATAAAACATTTCAAGATTTCAGTTTATACAGTGCCTATAAAAAGTATTTTATTTTTACCCTTTAATTGATTTTGTATATCAGTCATGGTCAGTATGATCTGACAAAAATCTCTTTAATGTCAAGTGAAAACAGATTTCTACAAAGTAATGTAAAGCAAACAGAAATATGTAAAGTAAAATAAATTTCACCCCCTTTAAAGTGACAGACCTAATTCAACAGGTAGTTGGTGCTAGTACTCTCACAATTAATGAAATGGGGATCACTGGAATGGATACAAAATATAATGTAGGGGTAGGTGAGGTGATGGATACAAAAAAAGTTCAAGGCTCTGAACTTCCCCTGTAGTTCAGTTAAATTTATTATCAAGAAATGGAAGGAATATGGCACATAACTCTGCCTAGATCTGGCCGTCCTCACACACTGAGAGCCTGTGCAAGACGGAGACTAATGAAAGAGGCCACCAAGACACCGATGACTAATCAGAAGGAGCTTCAGCAACTGAGATGGAGAGACTTTGCATACAACTGTTGCCTGGATTCTTCACCAGTGAGAGCTTTAGGGGAGAGTGGCAAAGAAAAAGCCACTGTTGAAGAAAACTCAGATTAAATCTCCACTGGAGTTCACCCAAAAACATGTGGGTGACTCCATGGTCAAGTGGAACAAAATTCTTTGTGCAAAATTGTGCTTTTTGGCCATCAGGGATTATGTTTGACCAACACCAAACACTGCGCATCATCGTAAACACACCATCCCCACTGTGAAGCACAGTGGTGGCAGCATCATGCTGTAGGGATGCTTCTCTGCAGCTGGTTTGTAAAGGCCCAATGTGGAGCTTATATTTTTAAGTTTCACTTCAGAATAGCACACATCTAACCAATCAGAACCCTTGTTGTTGTCTGCAGTTAAAAGTTTTGAGGCAGTCATAACAGAAGAACAACTCATCTCTTCTCCATAACATTTACATATACAATGTTAAGTTCTCATATATCTTATGTCTCTAACGATAATTGGATTTGTATAGCACTGTTCTAGTCATCTGACTACTCAAAGCACGTATACAGACAGGCCACACCTACCTATTCATTTCATTCAATCACACATTCATTCACTGATGGCAGAGGTTGCTATGGAGAATTGGATATCAGTATTAGCTAATCCCGTTCAGACACATTCATACACCTTTTACACCGGTACAGGAGCTGTGGATCCAACCCATGACCTTCCAATTTGAAACAATCGACTACCTACTGAGCCACAGTCACCCCTAGTCACCTCTAGCCAGTGCAAAGTGCGTTTTTCTATGGCTTAATAAAAGTTGGAGACAGGCAGGAGGCAGCCAAACATACACTATATTGCCAAAAGTTTTCACTCACCCATCCAAATCATTGAAATCAGGTGTTCCAATCACTTCCATGGCCACAGGTGTTTAAAATCAAGCACCTAGGCATGCAGACTGTTTCTACAAACATTTGTGAAAGAATGGGTCACTCTCAGGAGCTCAGTGAATTCCAGCATGGTACTGTGATAGGATGCCACCTGTGCAACAAGTCCAGTCATGAAATTTCCTCACTCCTAAATATTCCACAGTCAACTGTGAGTGGTATTATAACAAAGTGGGAGCAACTGGGAATGACAGCAACTCAGCCACAAGTGATATGCCATGTTAGAGGTGGAAGCGGAGTCAGCAGATACTGAGGCGCATAGTGGGCAGGGGTCGCCAACTTTCCGCAGAGTCAATCACTACAGACCTCCAAACTTCATGTGGCCTTCAGATTAGCTCAAGAACAGTGTGTAGAGAGCTTCATGGAATGGGTTTCCATGGCTGACTAGCTGCTCCCAAGCCATACGTCACCAAGTGCAATGCAAAGCGTCGGATGCAATGGTGTAAAGTACGCCACCACTGGACTCTAGAGCAGTGGAGATGCGTTCTCTGGAGTGATGAATTGCACTTCTCCATCTGGCAATCTGATGGATGAGTCTGGGTTTGGTGGTTGCCAGGAGAACAGTACTTGTCTGACTGCATTGTGCCAAGTGTAAAGTTTGGTGGAGGGGGGATTATGGTGTAGGGTTGTTTTTCAGGAGCTGGGCTTGGCCCCTTAGTTCCAGTGAAAGGAACTCTGAATGCTTCAGCATACCAAGATATTCTGGACAATTCTATGCTCCCCAGTTTGTGGGAACAGTTTGGGGATGGCCCTTTCCTGTTCCAACATGACTGTGCACCAGTGCACAAAGCAAGGTCCATAAAGACATGGATGAGAGAGTTTAGTGTGGATGAACTTGACTGGCCTGCACAGAGTCCTGACCTCAACCTGATAGAACACCTTTGGGATGAATTAGAGCAGAGACTGAGAGCCAGGCTAACATCAGTGTGTGACCTCACAAATGCACTTCTGGGGGAATGGTCAAAGATTCCCATAAACACACTCCTAAACCTTGTGGAAAGCCTTCCCTGAAGAGTTGAAGCTGTTATAGCTGCAAAGGGTGGACCAATGTCATATTAAACCCTATGGAGTAATAATGGGGTGTCACTTAAGTTCATATATGAGTCAAAGCAGGTGAGTGAATACTTTTGGCAATATAGTGTATCTACAATGATATGAATGGACCAAACATGCTATTCAAACAGCTTCAGCTGTATACAACAACAAGACTTTACTCCAGCGACACATTTAATTTCTCTTTCTGTAGACAAAGAGCTAATCACTGCTCCGGGTCAATCAGCACCCCTAAAATTACAAAGCAAACATGTGAAGCCCCCTTGCGTGAGTGGACACTTATTACCATTACTCTTATTGTAATTTTTCAGTTCACAGAATGATTAAAAATTCGGCCCTTCCTCCCTTGCCATTCTGGCTGAAAAGATGAAGTGGTGCTGATCATGACACAATGAAAAAGAACAGTACTGACTGTGCCATTATGCACGGACCAGGAGGAAAAAGAGTCAAAAACTTTGTTAACTGTTGTGAGGGATTATTATAAGTAAAGTGTTCAAGTTATGTTACTCCTGATGTGAACAGGCAGCCACGTCAAAATGTGCCTCAGGATTATTTGCAGTTTGGTGCTGTTTATTTTTGTTGCCCTAGGTATGCAAAGGCCTCCTAGGAAAGTCTTACTTCAACTGGATTTAATCGGGGTTCGTCTCATCTGTTTTTATGGAGTCCAGATTTGGACCATTAGGGATATTATTGTGTACTGATTAGCATATTGATGTTGTTCTGTGCCCACTGGGCTGGTGCTTGACACTATCAATGCCTTTTCCATTGTCTAAAGTGCTGCTGTTGGTATGTGAAAGGGATCTATTAATATAGTTTTCTGTGCTCTCATTTCACCTACTGTTTGATTCACATTTGGCTAGAATTGTAGTCCCTCATCTGTCGTTTGATACCCTTTCTATTCATGAGTCATAGCATGGTTAAGTTTGGAGATTCAATGCTCAGAGTGATAACATTTGAAGTATGATCCCTCCTGGTCAAAGTTGCAATAACTGACAGGAGTGATGTGGAAAACAAAGTTGTGTTGAAGGTTTTTTAAAAACTTATGGTTGGTGAGGTTTAAGGAAACAGCCGTGCTTCAGGACAACATTAAGCTGAAAGATGGCTATCTGTCTTTAAATCTAGCAGGGCGGTTGAGAATATCCTTGGTTTTTAGTTGGAAACATGTCATCTTATATAAGTAAGACAGAGGTGGCAAACTGCTGTGATACTGCCAACGTCAGTCAGAAAAAGTGATGTTCTCACATAAAATCTCTCCCTGGACTTAAATCATCTGGCACTGACAAGAGGGAAAAAATGGGTAGGAGAGAAAGAGGTTTCTAACCCCCTCAGTTAATGCTTTGAGAGAAATGTTTAATTTAATGTCAGGAGAAATATCCTACATGGTATGAAGTCGTGCATTTACAGAAGAGTGATGGAGTGCTTAATATTTAAAGAGCATAAAGTACTTGTAGCTTTCCTTGATGGATCCAAGGCTTCATTTAAGTAAACACAGCAAAGTATGGGGTGCTCTGGGCTAAAGAACTAAGTTACTGCTGTGATCCTTTATGCTCTCTCCACACATCTGTCACTCTTGAAAGTAGTACGTGATGTTAGTGTTTGTACTAGATTGTCTGTATTTGAAAGAGAGCTAATTGAAAGGCAGAAGCACAAATAATCCGACTGTCTTTTTGTCCTGGGCTGTTCAGAAAGCATTTGTGTCATATATTTGACTCGACGTGTTCACACTGTAAGGCAGATGTTCAAACCAGGATCCTAAGGCAAAGGCTCTGCTGTGTAATCTGAGGGGTGTATAATCCTTTCGTTTCGATCCATCAGTCTAGACTGATGAATCAGTGCATTGTTCATTGAAAGATCAAATTAAATTGATGGAAAGTCAAAACACAGATCTTTATCGCCATCATCTTCATCTTTGAGAGCTCTACCCATGCACCCAGTTGTGCATTAACCTGAGTTTTTAAACAAGCTATCAGCAAGCAAAAAGTTGCTAACAGCAGAACAAAGAGGTTGAATCAAAAGTTTTTATCCATTTATCATCAGTCTAAGGTCCTTTACAGATCATATAAAAGGCAGTTTACCCTTGTCATACCCATTGTCTGATAGCGTTGCAGTGGATAAACAGAGAAACAGAAGTCTACCCAACTGGATGCATTCATTGTAGTGTGACATTCCATGTTACACACTTCATATAAACCAGGTATGTCTATTAATAAACAAGACTAATGCTATTATACAGTTTTATTGAACATAAACATTTTTCAGTGTCTTTCTCCTTAAATCTCCTCCCCTTTTGCATTCAGGTCTTCCACTGAGCAAAGCAGTGCAACAGGTCTTCTTTGGACAGTTGCTTCAGAACCTTTGTCTTTCTTTAATTAACTACTGACAAACTCAACAACCGACCCAAACTCAATGACCCAAACTCAAAACATGTTCCTTTGAGGACAGATTTGATCTAAGGAAAAAGGAGAAAGTCACACAGTGCTGGATCAGGTGAATCGGGAGGGTGATCAAGCACCGTGATTTGTTTTTGGGCCACAAACTGCTTCACAGAGAGCGCAGTGTGAGCAGTGTGATACCATTTCACCACAATTGTGGTCTCTTTCCTCTGACTTCTGAGTTTTTCTACAACCTGTTTGTAATAGTATTGATTCACGCAGGCCCTTTTGGAACACACTCCTCAAAAAAATTACCCTTAATGTCAAAGAAAGCAATCAACATGGCCTTGCTCTCTTCATCCTTGCTGACAATGGTGTTTTCCAATGCATTGACTCTTTCTCAGGATTGTATTATAAGATCCAAGTTTGATCACATGTAATCACTCCTAAAAAACTGTGTTTTCCTTAAATTTGTTTCAAAATGTCTCCACAAATCTGCTCAAATTTTTATTTTGATCAGAGTCAGAAGTTTTGGACGACTTGGGGACACTTTTGTCATGCTCAAATTTTGATGCAAAATTTGTCGTGTGTCTCTTTATCAGTGGAGACCATTTCTGCTGTCAATCCTAAACTGAGTCATAAATCATTTTAAAAGATTTTTTTTTTAATTTATTGAATGTTTTCAAAAGTTTTTGATGTGGATGGGCGCCGAGAATGTTTGTCGTTTTGGACATCCTCTCTGCCTTCACATTTTCCACCACCTTAGCAAAAACATGTTCACTTCAGTCAGTAGCTAGCTGTGAACTAAAGACGTCACTCACTGGAAACGTACAGCAGCTTTGCATGAATACCCACCTTTAATATAAAACACTGGGTGACTGTGGACCACCTGGTTTTATCCTAATAAGCACAGTCTTGTTATGTAATATTCGTAAAAGCTGCTGGAGGTGATCTATACAGGACAGACACTCTCTTTTCTCTTCTCTCTCCTTATGAGGTCAGCATGGGTCACAACAGTAGCAAAGGTAAACAAGCTCTTCTCTGCATCACCATTTGTTACAGAGATAATCATTAAATTCTCAGTCATACAGAACTACACATGAACCAAATAAATGCTACGTCTAAGCAGCTACAGAAAGTATGACTGGCTTAAACAGTGCAGAAACACAATAAGCCTGCATAAATGCATTGAAAAGAATTATCAACACAGGTAAGAGAGAACACAAGATTGCACTGTGATTATACAATGGTGCAGGAAAAGTACAAATCAATGCACTAGGGAGAAGAACAAAGCCCAGCACCTCACAGTGAAGAGACACATTGTTCAGATTTCCAGAGCATTTTTCAGCCAATTAACATTAAGAGAGCCCCTGATGATCTTTAAATTATGAAAATAACTTTGCAGAGTTTGTGTTTAAACACAGTTTAAACACCTCTCCACAATCTCCTCAAGTACCAGACCCCCCCCCCCCCAACCTTCCAGAAAATGTGTGCTGAAACAAGCTGCTTCAGATATTCCCGTAATGATGTCATGTGGGGAGTTAGCACTGCCCTCAGGTTCGGTTGGCCCTCCCTGCTTGGAAGAAGATTCCGCCCTCCTCCCCTGATTAAGTCCATTAAGCCACATCTATTTCCTGTCAGTCTACATTTAGGCCAAGACACAGAAAGAGCTCATTCTGAGCAGGGCTGAAGCAGAGGGTTTTTCAGACATACAAAAATCCTATACTGGAGTGTTTTGGGGACCTCTGGGACCAATATAAACTTGTCTTAAAAGGGTAAAATATGTCCCCTTTAAGAAAGGCCGATTTTCATGTAAACTTCAGAAACATATAAAGGTAAAATTGTCAAAACAGTAAAATCACCTTTTTTTTTAATGAATCCTCCTTTCCAACCGAAGTCCGCAAAGTCCCAATTAAGATTATCTTGCCAGATTATCCTGTGGTGTGTTAGATGCGAAATTTCCCTCTTCGACCTGATTGGAGGCGCTTTGACTCGAGATCAAAAACATTAAACATGTTTGATATTTACAACCACAAATCCTGTTATTTGTGGTGAGCACCAAGGTCAGCTGAGAAAATACAAGCAAACTTGTGATGGAGGAATACCCAATCAAGAAGCAGGCTGACTGAAGGAGGAAGTAAAACAACAACATAGCCATGGCAAAAGAGTAAACAGAAGCTCTAGTAAACAGGAAACATAAAGGTTAGATGGACATCAGAAACTGAGGAGCAACTTGTTGATTTGTTTCTATCAAACAAGTGTTTAACAAAGTGTACTGTAATTGTAAACAGACCACAGATGAACTGACAAGGGAGGGAGCTGGACCGAAATGCAACTCAATAGACTTGGCATGTAGCAAACAGCTAGCCAAAACTCTGAAGTCACTTGACTGCGTAAGATTTGGCATTTGAGACTCTGTTAACGTGTGGTGTGCTGAGGTGATCCTCGTTCTACATGAAAAAAAAAGAAAAAAAAAAAAACTCAGTGATTATATTTTGACACGTGTGGGTTCTCTCACATTGAAAAAAAAACAGTTAAGATTTTAAAAATCTTAATATGTGCCAGAAATTATGAAGAATAACTGGTTCCTGAATGAAAACTAGCTTAAACCATATGATGGCAGAGTTCATGATATGTCAAATATCATTGTCTAAGGCAGGGGTGTGCAAACTTTTTCCACTGAGGGCAACATATTGAAATATATAAAAATGGTGGGGCCACTTTTATATACTACAGGACCTGAGGATATTAAAGTTATAAACCAGTCTAATGTAGATTCAGATATTCTTAGTGATTGAGTGTGTGCTCGTGGCTACTTAGTGGTTGACAAGGCGAATAGCAATGAATGTAAGGATTAAGGGGAGGCAAGTCAGAATTCAGAGGGACCTGGTTGACCCTGGCCTCCACTGGCTACGCACCTTGAACACTACTGGTGCTGCTACTTAGTGGGGTAATCAATTAGGGCATTATAAATAAAGATGAAGTTATTACTTTGGTTGTCAATATGTTTACCATTTACACTGGTGTCTCAGTGTAGTCACAAATTAATAAAAACATCAGTAAATTCTTCTTGTCAAAATGTTGTTTACAGAATTAGCATGGTAGCACTGCCTTGTTCTGAAACTGAGAAGTACAATACAGTGAAGCAAAAGCTTCATATTCTAAAGTGGGCCATATTTCATTTTATATTCAAAATATGCTGCGGGCCAATCATAAGTGGACTGCGGGCCGCATTTGGCCCCCGGGCCATAGTTTGGATACCCCTGGTCTATGAATGATACCCTATTCTAAACCTTGTAATTTCCATCCCTGCTAATCCTTGTTGAAGAGAGAGACACACAGATCTTTTCAGCTTTCACAGAACTTCCAGCTGGAGAGGGAAGTCTGACTTTTTGGTGTCTTGATATGCTCTATTGTTTGCTCTGAGATAAGCTGTGCACTGTGCTGCCCAGAGAAGACCTCTGCCGTCTAAACAATGGAGCCATAAATTTCTACATCATTATGAGCTATTCAGATGTTCCCCGCTTGATGTGCATATTTTAGAAGCCAGAGGGCCATCAAAGTCAAACATAAAATACAAATGAGGTCTTTATGAACCGATATTCATTCGCAGTCTGCTGCTGCGTTCTCTTTAATTTTCTCTATCTCGCTCTTTATCTCCATCATGCTCCTCCAATCTGTTCAAAGCTTAACATTAAACAAATTACAACATACACAATATTTTTTATTAGGTCATTAGTCTGTGATTATCTTAGCTCTGTTTATACATACAGAAAATACTCTTTAAATCAAATTATTTCCAGGATTTGTTTTTGGCATCTATAGTTGTGGATTTATTTACAGAAAATCCTTCGACCCTAACAACTCCCTGTGGGAGTGATCACTAAAGACGGAGCCTCAGGCATGATCAGAAGTATCTGGCCGGTCTACGTCATTATTTCCCAGACCATCTGATAAATCCTTACCAGCAGTCATAACTCGTACACCTCAGTTCACCTGCCAAGGGCGAATGCCCAAGGTCACATTTAGCCTGAGGTTAACACAGTGCAGTCCAGCAGCACCATGAGGTGCTACTGTTGGACATTAAGCGCTCTGCTGCACAGTTGTCAAAGTTAACTTTCACCAGTGAGGAATAAACACATTAATTTATGCATGAATCTTTATCTTGAAGCATGTTCCCTGATAAGAACTTGTTTTCTGCAGTATCTTTTAAATATTCTTTCATATGATTCCAGCTGAGTGGTTCAGAAGAAGATCCTCCCTGTCAGACTGTCTCATTTCATCTTTGTAAACCCTGACAACCTTTTCTAAAACGTTAAATCTCAACATAAAGAGACACTTCAGTGGCTTACTGGTAATGGAAACCTTTGTTTGATGTTTAAAATAAGAAACCTGCCTCAAAGTAATACTCAGCTGTTAAAGAGTCTGCATTGCCCTTGCTATCAACATAGCATTAACAGTTATTTTTCTGGTCACTTCTATGTCAACACAATGTTAGATTTAAAAGGAATCATCTTACCTTATAATGTCTGTGGAGCTTTGCTTTATAAATTCATTTTTCCAGCTTTTGAGATGAATCCAGTCATGATATCCATGTAAAGCAGATACTGTCTGTCACATATGCTGTATACATAAACACTAATTTCAAAAAGCTGGGAGCTAATAGCATAAAAGTAGATCAAGGTTTTCACCAGTTGAAGGTTTGAGTTTAATTCTAAGCAGCTGTTTGATATATAAAAAAGTTTGTAATTACAAAAGAAATAAATGTTTGCTTTGAGCTCCTTTGAGATGAAGGTTTGCTTCAAGCTATTGTGAGGAGATTTTAGCTGGTTATGAAACATTAAGGATTAGCACTGATGCCTCTGCAATGACCTTCAAAGCAAACAGACCATCAGCATAAAAAAAAACAATTCTCTCCTTGTATTTATTTTCATTGCCTGAAACTGCTGCTGCAGGGTGGGTGGAAGACAATGTGATTAATGCACACTGCAGAAACAGCCGTAAAATTTTTGAAAGCCCAGATTTTGATGTATTTTACTTTCTTCTTTTTTTCTTTTATCATAAAACATATCTACAGGACAAAATCAGCAAATGATCAGATGGCTTTGTTCACAGGGTAGGGGGAAAAAATGAGAAAATAACACAACACAAACTGAGGTAAAGCTGAAGAGGGTTAGGGTTAGGTACCCAAACCCTAAAAAATATCACACTACAAACTAAATAAAAAAACAACAAAGGTTAATTTGCCTTTTCCCTCCCCACAGTCGAGGCGCCCCATTGTAGAGACCTGCAACAGGTGAGCCCAAAACACCCCACCATAGAGATCTGCAGTCAGGTGCCTCTCCCATGTTTTGTAGGGAAAAACCAAAGGTGCACCATTAGACGGAGAGACTGATGACAATTCTAACCGACTGCCTCAACCGTTCCTTTCCTTTATAACCTTTTGTTTTATTGAGAGGCATGCATATAAGCTGTTTCATGCCATTTTCACAGTCAAGTAACCGTTCCAGAATTTTCCAGATGCTTGGACCGAATGCCACACAAATAGACCACATGCTAACGCTGCACAGACACACACTAATGCAGTAGTAGCCTCAGGATGTTTGCAGGGCAGGGATAGCGGTGAGGAGACAGTGAGAATACAATTATGGTGAAAAAAATTTAGCATTTTGTCAGTTATTTCTTATTCCTGTGTTTGTGGGATGGTGCTGTTTGGTGGATAGGATGAATGGAGTGTGAACAAACAAGACATGATGGCAGTTTACTATTATTCATATAACAAACAGGAGCCTCCTTAGCGTGTGGAAGAACCATACACAGCCACAACAGTCTGGCTCCTCCTCCTCATGCTGGTCACACACTACAGTGGGATGGCATCCCATTCTCCAATCAGCATTTGTTAAAAAGCTTGTTTAAGTGTAATTGCATTGTATTGCGATGAAACTGGGGATTTACACCCCTAACTTAAATGACAATATAAATGAATAAAAAACACATTAACAGGTGGAATTTCTTTACCCCCCTGAGATGCAAAAGTTCCTTTGTTATGCATTTTTGATATCACATACTTATTTGGGATTAGTAGGATCTGATAATTCAATAACTGGGCTTTAAGAATATATCTACTTCAGTAATTTCACTTGAATTTTGAAAAATGTATAGGACTCTAAAGACAAAAGAAAAAACAAATCAGAATTTGAAACTCAAAGATTTTCATGGATAACACACAGTAAATAAATAGTGACTCAGCATTTTCTTTGCACAGACTGGTTCTCCCATCTCTTTGGGACAAAACAGTGAATAAATAAATATTTTGAGACCATCAGTTTTCAAAATATCTACATATACAGGAAAAGTCCATGTGCTTTTTTGCAGTTAGATTCATTTGTGGCATTCATTTAAGCAGTAGAGATGCAACATCTTGCCATTAGAGGACAGCCCCTCCCGCAATGCATTGCATGTAAACATTGCCCTCAATAAATATGGCACTACCCACCGAAAAAAGCCAAAGTAAATGATCAAAAAATGGATTAAAATGGACCAAAAGACACTTATTATTGGATCTGACACCGTGAATTCAATCTTTAAAGACTCCAAAAAGTCACCAAAGTTCTGGGCTTGCTAGAACAGCGTCCTTAAGGGCTACGGACACATCGGAATTAGCAAACGAATGGCAAATAAGTCAGCTTTCAGAAGAAACAAAAGAGTCAGTGTCCATGACTTCTGGTTCAGAAAAAGTTTTTCTAAACTAAGTCACTTCTTGTTGTATATGACAATGCTGTCCTCAGAGACCTGGGAAGTCAGACAAGTTCTGGGCTCACTAGAAAATGTCTATAAGAGCTACAAATGCAAACTTTCACAGGAAAAAACAAGTTAGTGTCTATGACTCATGGTTCAAAAGTTACAGAGCAAATTACAAAGGGGTGTGCCTGCGGCATGGATCCGTGTCATGTGAGCTGTAAGGGCTGAGAGTAATGGTGCAGGTAACCCAAATATAACGTCCTCATATGAGGATGCTGAGATGTAGGAGAGAGATGGTCATGCAACCTGGTGCAGCTTTAAATATGTGTTTTTAAAAGAAAAGTCTATTGCAGCTAGTGTGTTGATAATGAAAATAGAATTGAACATCATTATAGAAAAGCTGTCATTAACTTTCAGTCAAATCAGTATGGACAGTTCAGACCAGAAAGAAAGTCAGAATTGGCCAATCAAGTTTATGCTCATCTATAAATAATAAGAAAGCATGTTTTCATAATGTGTCTCTTTTGTTTGGAATTACCACAACACCTATATGAACAATACACTGAACTACTGCTGTTGCTCTCGCAGCTGACAGTCGCAAATCTACATCGTTGCCATTATAGGGTCAATGTTTAATGCATGCACATCATATCTTATTGAATCACATTGTAATGCATTGCACCAACTTCATAAAGAAAGGGATGAAATGTCTTGTACCCATCCATCAGCTCCATTAAAACAAATCAGGATGCGTTGCTTTGTTGCCGTGTATACAGATGTAAATCAAGTGGTCTCAGTGGGTGACAAACACACTGTCAGCAGACAAATATACCATGAAAGCTGATTACATAATCATAATTTACTACCACAACAAATCCACTGTCAACATCTATTTTGCATTATTGTTTTCCATGTCTGCCTCATTGTATTTCTCTGCTGTCAAATCACTGGCAAAGACAGTGATGCTGTGCTGTATAAACATGTATGTGAGAAACTTTGAGCTGGCAGCGCTAGTGATGAAAAGATTTCAGCTCCCTCCTGTCTTCAAGACATGCTGATGCTCACAAATCCAGACTGACCTTGTGCAATGTCAGGCGGTGTGCGTGGGCTGTCCAAATTCTGCTGTAGTTCATTAGGTGTAGAGCAGCCCGATATCGCACAATAACTGTTTTCAATGACAGAGGGAAGCAAAAAGGCACGAGGGAGAATGGAGGCATTTCTTCAGCAGTGTGGGGATGAAAATAGATGAGAGGATGGAAGGATGAGAATTAAGCTGAATCTGCCATTGATCCTCAGAGGTGCACTTTAGCACAGAGCATCTCAAAGATAGTTTAGTAGCATGAGCAGTGGAAAAGCTGTTTATCTTTGATTTTCCTCAATCAGTAATAATAGCCTGAGTTTATCAGTTACTTGTAATTTGTTCCTGTTTGCAGCTTACAAGCCCAGAATATCTAACACAGTGGAAAGGAAAAGCCAGACTTTCTAGGATTTCTCATAGCCTGGGAATCCAGCTCTCTCTCTAGCATTTTTAGTGATTTTGTAGATATCAAAACAAGAATTTCATCACTTCTCTGAACCCAACAAGGTGAAATGTTAGAGCTATGATGTAAACAGTGTGCTTAGCAATCCAATAAGTATCACCCCAGCTGACACCAAAGGTCAGTCTGGTGAGACATCCTTAAAGCAGAAATTGATCTGGATCCAAAACGGTAAGCTGATTGATTTCTGGATGTTTCTTAAAGTGTTCAAAATGACTGCAGGCTGCACTACTACTATGCACACCTTTTATAGCTTGTTTTCAGTCACATAATGACGTGGAAAGCCAGATGGAGGGCAGGAAGTGAAATCATCTGTTGGGAATTATTGGGAGTGGAAGAGTGCACATGGCAGGCATCATCAGATCTCTCCTGGATACACTGGGTATGCTACTTAAAATTTACAGAAGAATGATTTTGCCCATGGGTTGGCTGACTTGTCACACAAAATCGATATCACAAATTACTTAGTCCTGCAGACCTCCTACTACACTACCAACCAAATGGAGGCATACAAGAGTCTTGAAGAATACAATTATTTAGCTATTTTGTGTTTGGCTGGGTCTGTGACCTCACATAGAAAGCAGCTTTGAATGACAGCTGCCTTTTCTTTATCTTTGGTGGGTTTGCTTTCTTGAGAATAACAGTTTTATTTAAAAAAACGGATTTATCTCACTTCAAAACACAAGCTGCAGAACAAGCCAGATATTTAGCCAGGTATTTTTTGAAGCAAACACAAGATACTTGTGCTCTACAGAAAGGGTAAGCACTCAAAGAAGTCCCTAAACCCAATTAAATCCTTACTATTTGCCTCCACAAGTCAACCGTGCCAACAGATGGGCAGCAAGAAGCCACCACTTAACCAGGGTTAAGTGGGAACCCCCTTTGTTAGTGTTTCGTCCAATTAGTCCCAGGACACCTCCAGAGGGCTGAACAGTGATCTCTAGCGTCCCAGAGCCACCCCCCATCATATAAGCTCTTACCGTCCACCACGCCAACACAGAAATATTCTCTTTCTTACCTACCTTACGACATGGCCAAACAGCATTGCCACAGCTGTTCACCATTATGTCTCACTATTTTGTTCTCATGTTTTTTCCAATTTGACATGTTGGCATTGTTGTAAACAGCATAAAATTTAAATATTTTCATAGTAAGGCTGTGTATTCGCAATAATCTGGTGACTGGGTACATATCCAGATACAGAGGTGCTGATTTCATTTATTGTAGTATGTTGCGATACTATAAGCAAGGCATTATGTTGCAGTTTCACATATATATAATTACACTCGTGCATTTAGGCAAATAGGGTGCTTAGGATTCATCACAAGGCCTGCCAAAATCCTTGGCTGGGGGGGCAACAGAGTCAAGCTTGACACACATCAACCCATGTGTCACTTGTCAGCCAAGGTCAAGCTCGACAACATTTTTTTTGTCATGGAGGCTGCCTTTAGTTTTTGGGCCATTGGGTCATCCACAGCACAACCAAGAGTCCGTAGCTATCCTACTACCACTGTTTACTCCACATCCACCTATTTTTCTGTCATAAAGGTGTGGAGTTTGTTGTTTTCTCAACAGATTATTTTTTCATGTCCCTCGTAATATGCAAGGACATCCAAGGCACTAAGGATGTGTCAATCCTCCCACCTGATGGTGCCCTCAGACAGGCACTTTTATATATAGATATTCATTCTGGGGGAAGGCACAGGTGCATTGTAGCCTGTACGCTTCTCAGTACCTGTATGGACTGGATAATGGGGTGGGTGACATGAGCAGCAAAATGTGGAGTGTCATTTGGGGATGTCCACCGATCAAGTCAGAGTCTTTCAGTCCTTGGTCCTGCCTTGGTCCGACTGGACTCCTTTGTGACAACTTCTCTTCGGTGCATGTTTGGGTATCATTGGCGAGACTGTGTGTCTAACGCAGACTTGCTCAGGAAAGCTGGGATGGGAAGGGTCAGCTGCCTGATACAGGAATGGCAACTGCACTTTTACAAGCACCTGGTGAGCCCTTCTGGGCCTGATCCAGCTCACTGCATATTGGGTGCCTAGGACCCTGTGGGCTCGTCCAGACTGTGGGGGTGACTGTGTGCATCGTGAACGGGGCAGTTGGGAGGATACCTGGAGAGATGGGGCATGGGCGTGGCTCAAGCCTAGATGATGGCCATCAGGAGGCCAGAGCAGTACAGAACAATGCTGACTGCCAGATAAGCACAGATGTGGGGGTACAGGTTAAAAAAAACTATATGGGCTGACACACTGCTGCTTGGATTCAGTTTCTCTTTCTTGTTTTGACAGCAAACACAATATTCTTTATGAATAGCACTGATATGCACATTATGTAGCTGCAAAAGGCCAAAGACAATTGTCTTATTGCAATAAAGACATAATTATTTTTAACATTAAGCCCCCTCATTTGACAAATCCTTTTCTTCTTGGAATGAATAGAACACTTTTTCTTCTTTTTTAATTTGAAAAACAAAGCAACACTAAAAAAGGAAAGGCAATAACAAAAAAGGTGTCATTCAAATTGAAACACTTATTTAAGTTTGAATACATCATTTGTCTTGTTTGGCAAAACTAGGACTATTGTGTTAGTACAGATATTTTTATTATGGCATCTACTTCAAATTCCCATCCAGGGATATAAAGAAACTATCCTTTTAACGCGGTTCCATCTGCCTCTCTGTCTTTCAAAGTTGAAATTAGCTCCTTCAACAGACTCACACTCTTTACAAATTCATCTTTTCATCTTAAATCAAATCAAATGAGATGTCCCATAGCAACATGACTGACTGATTTATGCTTCCATGCTTCTTTTCATCTAAGTGCATGCTGTTTACTATATACCATATTAATTTATAAGTAAGAGCCATTTCATGGTACACATTGCATTGTTTATGTATAAGGTTGTGGAGCTGTTTGTGTTTCCCGGGAGTGAGGGTAATTACTAGAGTTGGGAGCTTTTTTCCTCTATGTTTGCTATGCCCTATATAGGAGTGTCAACACAAGAAATGTGTTGGAATGACCCTCAGAAGTCTTATGGTATTGTGAATCTGACTGACAGTGTGGGCTGAACACAGCAGGATTTTTTCTTGTATGTAAATATTTTAAGCTTAGAAAAATACCATTTAATTACCTTGGTCCGTGGAATTTCTTCTTTGATCTGTCCAGTTGCCTTTAATGTCAGTACCTGTTATTTCCCAGTAACAGGGCTTTTTCCCTTTCTTTGATAATATCAGTAATGATAGGTGCACAGCCTGAGTAAGCCTTTTATATATTGTCCTTTCCTGTGATAATGGCTTGCTTTCTGCTATACAGCACTGTTTTATATAGGGCAAAGTGCAGCCTGAAGGTTGCTCGATGGCAGAGAACCAGAGGGTATAACAAAAACTATCTCAAATGTCAGAATATGCAGCCATGAGTTCCTCTGTCTTTCTTCCCAAGTCAATAACATTCTCACAGCATTGAAGAAAAATCAATGTGTGCGAGGCATGATGGTATTGTGAATTCAAGACACACCAAACTCCACTGCAGAAACGTCTCCTGATGATTCAGGACGGTTGCTGTGTGAAAATTGCACATCATCCAGCAGCCAAAGAGTGAAGGATGCAAAGGAAATAAGTCAAGGTGAAATGAGCCCTTTCAACGCCATCATGTGTCAAAGACATGCGCCTCCTCTTCCTCCTCACATGAGACACACACACGCCGAACATGAGCAAGGCTGGAGATGAAAAGATAAAGAAAGCATACCAAGAATTCTCTGCTTTCTCTACAGTCATGTCAATATGAGGGTAAGTGACTGCTCAATATTCTCCACCGACCACCAAAATGATGAGAGAGGGGTGATGTAAGAGTTACAACTGCTGCAGTGTACTAGAGAGAGAGTTGGCGCAGAGAGAAGGGAAGGGTGGAGTGGAAAAAGGAAGAAACTGACAGCGATATTCAGAGACAAAGCAGGAAAAATATTAAGTGGAAGGCTTTGAGAAGATTGTATACATAGCTGTTATACTTTAATTTGCCTGTAATGCACTCCCATCCACAGTCTGATCAATTATTTACACAGATTTTCCCTTTTATACATAAGTCGTGCTATTAAACAGATACAAAAAATAAAAACAATTGCCTTTGGTTTAATTCTGGCTCCTCCGTCCTTATGTATTCAGGCATAGCAGACATGCTCTGCCCACACTAGTAGTGCTGATGCTCAGATCTCAATACACACTCAGTGGCTTTCCCCCTGCACCTTATATCTACACATTCTCAGGGGACGACTCCCCCACACTTATCCAGTTCCAGTGTTGTGTGAAGATGTGTGTTGTGTTAGATTGGCTGGGGTGACCATTTGATAAAGTGCTGCTCTCATACAAAACTCGTTAACAACGCTGTTGTGTAGGAGGACATATGGAGTGTGTTGTAAATGGTGGGCTTTGGAAGACACAGTGACACAATGGTGTGAGCTTTAATGCAGTCATTTCAAACGATAACAAAAGAGAAGATTTTCACTTCAGTTTAAATGGATCACTTAGAATCAGGGCAGCAGTTGAAATATTTAGTGTTTAAGCCAGTAAGGCAGTGGCAGCACTGTTTTTGTCACAATTCAGAAAAGTTAACAAAGAACAAGTTTGACAGCAGTGGGGATCACAGCTCTCTTTGCTACTGTACAAGTTTGCCTCCTATATGTCCTATAGCAGCCATTCCCAAATGGTAGCCCGCAAGAAATTTGGGAAAAAGAAGGAAATTTAAAAAAAATACATTCATTTTCAATATTTACTTACTTAGGTGTTTAAAATACATATTTTTACTAAATTATCATGATATTTCTATAATTATAGCAAGGAAAGGATGTGATATGATGCAATAAATAGGTTAAATGTGGTACATTGCACTCTTAGAGCAGGGAGGAACATCGTAAAAAGACGCACAGCAGAGCGCACAGCAGCACAGCTGCTTTATCACCCCAGCTCTGCAAACATGCTGTCCAAAAAGAGTCTGATACAGGCTGCATGATTTTTTTAAGACTGAAGGAGAGGGATTTAATTTGTCTAATTTTGTTTTTCTTCTTTTAAGATGAAGAAATAAACCACCGTGCATAACTGCATGGACCCTCATTGAGTCCAGCCCTGCCCGCACCTCTGACTCTGTACCTACTGTGAAACATGGAGGGGGCTCGTTATGTTCTGGGGCTGCTTTGCTGCATATGGCACAGGATGTCTTGAATCTGTGCAGGGCACAATGAAATATTAAGACTATCAAGGCATTCTGGAGTGAAAAGTGTTGCCCAGTGTCAGAAAAGCTCGGTCTCAGCCACTGGTCATAGGTCCTCCAACAGGATAATGACCCAAAACACACAATGGCTAAGAACAAAACTTTGGACTATTCTGAAGTGGCCTTTTATGAGCCCTGATCTAAATCCTGTTGAACATCTGTGGAAGCAGATGAACATGCAGTCTAGAGAAGGCACCCTTCAAACCTGAGACAGCTGAAGCAGTTTGCTCATGGGGAGTGGGCCAAAATACCTGTGGACAGGTGCAGAAGTCTGATTGAGATTTACAGAAATTGTTTGATTGCAGTACTAGCCTTAAAAGGTTGTGCAACAAAATATTAAGTTGAGGGTACCATCATTTTTGTTCAGGCCAGCTTCATTAGTTTATTTTTTTAATGATTCTGTCAAACCACAATTCAAAAGCAATATCTGATTTTCATTAAGTAATTTCACTCTTTTTTTATCATGTATTTATTGATTTAATTTATTACTTTCTCTTTCAGTTTTAAATCATTTCAGTGATCATTGTGGGTTTTTCTTTGACCACTTGTGTGTGATGCTAAATTTGCATACAAATAATGATTTTCCCAATGAAAAAAGCTCAATTTTGGATTTTGTTCTTTTATGTTATCTTGTTCTGCCATCAATACCCTTCAAAAAACGGCCACATGTTTTTTTTAGATATAGTTATATAATATTTATAATAAAAAACAGCTACACCAAATTAATTGTTTTTCATGTTTTTTTTTCAAAATAAAAGGTATAAAAAGGACATCACAGTTCACCCAAATATTTAATTGTTTTTATATACCTCCACCAAGGAGGTTATGTGATCAGGTGGCTTTGTTTGTTTGTTAGTTTGTTCATTTGTTTGTTAGCAACATAACTCAAAAGGTTGTGGACGTATTTTGATGAAATTTTCAGGAAATGTCAGAAATGGCATAAGGAGGAACTGATTAGATTTTGGGACTGATCCGGATCCCTGTCTGGATTGAGGAATTTTTTGATTTTGGATTCTGTACTATTGGGAGATAGGGCTGATGGTGGAGGTCTGCGCCGTTACTACTTTACACCAGGAGATGGCGGACATGAGCAACTTCAATCCCAGCAGCATTTTGGGTGTGTTTCTATTCAAAGTTTTGGAGTTTATAGAGTTTGAAAGACGCACGCCTGGTCGAGGAGACGAGTCGGAGCATTACGGAGAGAAAGACAGCGAATTGTAGCGAGAATACTCACCATGCTGGGAGGAATAGAGGAATATTCACTCTCTGCCATGACTTCCAGTCGTCCAGTGAGACCATGGGTGAGACTGTCAGTGTATCTGTTGGCACCAGCAGGCAATTCTTCTACCATGACAGTCCACCAGTAGCGAAGCCATTGCTTTGCCTCACCATGTTTCCACCCCACCAGGAAGGGAGTAATCAGCAAATGCCGTGGTGGGGGGCACATGGCGATGGATCCAGGAATTTTTTAAAGGATTCTTCACTTTTGGGAGGTAGGGCTAATGGCAGAGGTCTGCGCTCTCCGAGTGCTTTTCTAGTTTTTAAAGCTTTTATCCAGTATAAAATGACCAAGTTCATTTTATGTTTCATACTCTTAATGAGTGTGTTATCCCCTTAAATTTTTAAACCGTCAGAGGACAGGATGGTGGAGGAGAAAGGGTTGAATTAGTTACGTGTTCAGGGGGCCCCTACTAGTCAGGGCCCCAGGCAGTTAGTGCTAAAGTCTGCCCCTGCCTATGGCTTTTGAAAATAGTTATGAAAGCACATCTCAGGAGCAGTTTTTCAAGTGCAAAAGTAAGAGTGAATCATGGTGTAACTAAACCCCAGACAGAATAAAGTCCATGGGGAAAAGGGACACAAGATGAGAATAAATCAAAATGCCACAATAAATGTTGAATGTTTGCTTTACACTCAGAGAAATGTAGCATGGAGGCTACCACAAGTCAGAGTGATACCTCTTCAGGGACCCATAAAGAGATTTGTCAATTCCCTGTGTCTTGATGTCAAGTGGGCGTTTAAACGGATCGAGGGCGCTCCCTGACCTGGCATACTTGTCTTGTCAACCTAACTCAATAAAGCCACAACAATCGGATTGAGTCAAGTGAGTCTGACTGATTCCTCTGGTTAAGGTTTGTAACCATTCAGCTGTAGTGTTTCTGAGCCCACTGAGAGGAAATAGTCATCTATGGAGATTCACTGACCCTTTACTCATCTCCGCAGGCTTACTTTGCATTTAGACCCATCATGATACTAATCAGGATTAGTGTAATATAGAGATTAATTAAAGGATAATTCCATTTTTTGTGGTATCAGAGGTCCTTATGGCCTGGGATTTGCCAGGGTACTGGAGCTTGTGTTTATCAAACATCACAGAATGACTCTAAGGCAATATGCATACACTTTGCCTTGGACTAGAAAATAGTCAAAGCTTAGATAAACATGAGAGATAATATAAATCCTTCTTCAGGCACACTGGGAGATGAGCAGAACTTGAATGAGGCAATTTCATAACAATGAATTTGAAATTAGGATGAATTCATTTGAATAATTGCTTTAAATTTAAATGGAACCATAGAAATATCAAAACAGCTGTCCTGCATCCTCCCAAGTCTTTGAATGAGCCAAAAGAGAAAAGTTTTACCGCTTAATATCATTAAGTATGAAATCTGAAGTTGGACTGGGCACATGGGAAGAAATCTGACTGTGACTTTAGTGTCAGTAAAAGCTACTAAAACCTTTTCTCACCTTCACTTTCTCAAACAAAGGACTGTTTTTGTTTCTCCCACATTAAAATGAAAATCTCTCCTTTGGATTATTACTTTTTGTTGCTTCTCCTTGATCACCTCAGAAACCCAGAGCAGACTGAACACCAATGATGTCAGTGCCACAGTTCTATGCTGTAAATTTTTCCCTCAGCCTACGTTTAAATACTCAAGCAGGTATGATAATAGCTACACTTAGATGGCAGGGGTCTTATATTAGCTCATCAGCTGTATTTAACCCTTTATGGGGCAAGGATATTGAATGGCACACTCTCACTCGATCCACTGTCCACCTCTTTCAATAAAGGCATGAAATGCTCAAACAATACAGCTAAAAAAACTGCTGATGGAAAATTAGCAGGGGATGATATTCAAGATGGAAATTATAGTATTTTACAAGTATTATTCAAAAAAAGATCAACCTACTGCCAGTCATAAATCATTGTAGATATTCCAACCGCTTTAATCCTGTAAAGCCCTGGGATCGACTTAATCTCATAACTGAAGCGGCTGCATGAGAAACTCTCTTACCTCGAGGAAACAAACATAGAAAACGTGCCATCAAGATCCATCCCACCTAAATACACATCTGTGAGCAAATAAACACAACACATTCATATTAAAGGTCAGATCCTGAAATTTGAAACAGAAACATAACCCGGCTGTAATCCAACATCTCAGGCTTTGCCAGTGACATGTTCTAAACAAATAGAAATGTCAGACAAACACATCTCCACAGGAGGCCCTTTTCATCACCACAAAATGCAAGAAATTGTTTACATGTCAGCCATCAGGGATGGAAGCGAAGGAGACAAGTACAGTAGAGAAAGGATCAAGATGTACAGATAGTCAGTGAGGCTAAGAAAAAGGGGGAGGGGGATGACTGTGTCTATAATCCTTAAACTCTGGCGTCTGCTGCGGGGTTTTAAAGTTGATCATGTGCACCAGCACATGGAGGGCAAACGTGTTGTGGATGCTCCGCATTTTAAATGAGTTCATTTCCTTTACCAGCAGGACTGAGCACAACCTGAGATGACACCAATCACATCTGCAGCACCTTTCAAGGATGCTTCAAATAGAACATATTTAATTACATGCTTTGTACTGACAGAGTGCATGTTTCTTTTCCTGAACTTACAGTGTGCCACATCAAAAGTAATAAGCTTTCAGCCCATTTTTCATTCCGTCCTTTTAGTCCATCCATCCATCCATCCATCCATCCATCTTCTTCCACTTATCTAGAGTTGGGTTGTGGTGGCAGAAGGCCAAGTAAGTCAACCCAGATGTCCCTCTCCCCAGCAAGTCCCTCCTGAGGAATTCCAAGGCACTCCCGGGCCAGATGGGATATAATCCCTCCGGCAAGTTGCTGCTCTGGGTCTCCTCCCAGTTGGACATGCCCAGAAGACCTCCACAGGGAGGCAACTAGGAGCTCCTAGCTGATCAGATAACTGAACCATCTCAACTGGCTCCTATCGATATGAAGAAGCAGCGGCTCTACTTCGAGGTCCCCCTGGATGTCCAAGCTCCTCACCCTATCTCTAAGGCTGAATCCAGACACCCTCCTGAAGGATGTCATTTTGACCGCTTAGACCCACAATCTTATTCTTTCAGTCAAGAGCTCATGACCATAGATGATGGTTGGAACATACATCAACTGGAAGCATTGCCGTCCAGCTCAGCTCCCTCTTCACTGCAACAACACCAACAAGTAGAGCACCTGCTAAATGGTCAGTGTATTTCCTGGTAGTTCCTCTTGTTATTCTACTTTTGTTTTAAACAAAATGGAAAAAAAAACTCTGCTTTTCTTCCATTTTCTTTATTTCTGGAAAGAAAAAACAAAATAAAGGAAACACAAGCCATTTTCCTTTTTTTAAAAAATAACTTTCTCATGTTTTCATTCGTCACAAAATGGAAAAAAAGGAAAATCAGTTTTAAAAAATGGAACATTGTTTTCGATTCCATTATTTATTTTATTGTCATCTTGAGAAAACAGAAAGCATGCGACCCAGTGGGAAAGGTAAACGTTTCAGAATGAAAGCCCTCATATCCAGACGATCAGTTTTGACATGCCTACATAGCCATCCACTGTGCTTTACAGTATAACAGGACTATTTGCTCTATACAGTTATTTAAAAATAATATCAGTGGTAAAAGCACTGGTGAATTAATGGACCATATCAATATTCAGAGGAATATAATATGAGTTAAAAAGCCTGAACTGCTTAAGGTATTTATACATGTACACAGCAGTCAGATTTTAAATTTGTGATTTTCTTGTTTGGTGAAGTAAATAAAATAATAATCAGAGAGAAAAACAAACAAAAAACAAACAATCTATCTAATTGGCTAATTTATTCATACTAATTATTTTTTCCTCTTAATATTAATATTTTCATTACTTCTCCAGTAATTTTGCCATTTACATTATTTCTAATTAACAGTATCGGACAAATAGTCCTATTATACTGTAAAACAGCTATGTAGGCCTGTCAAAACTGATTCAAGATCAATCAAGTTAATCAGGATCAATCAAGCGTCACTATTAGTGCTTACATTTTTTCAATCGTGATTAATCACACGCCTTATTTTCCCTTTCAACACATTTGGTTAAGGTATTTCAGCATCTCTCTGCAGTTATGCAAAATAAATCCACCATTGCCCATTTATATCTCATCTTTCTTAGAAAAATTACAGACGGTTCAGTGGAAGTCATTGCACTCAAAAAAACCAACATTGGTGTCTGTTACATGAACCTAAGTCTAATATGTAGCTTCTACTATATAAAATCAAGTTTTATGGTTGAACACTTTCAAATTATGTAGTTTGAACATAACATGCAACAACTTAAAATTTACTAGACTAATTTATGTTAACACAACCTAATCCCAATGGGTTAAAATTGCAAATCACCTCTGCTTACAACTCCAGACCAGCAGGTGGCAGTAATGTGCATATTCTTGATATGGAGTACCCCTCTCTTTTTTATATCAGTCAAAGGCCATGGTGAAAGGTGTGGGTGGAACTACTTTCCGTAATTTTATTATGTTCAATGAGCAAGTTATTTTTTGAGTGTGGAACGGTTTGAACCTTATGTTATTAGATTTTTTAATCCGGAACAGTCTCATAATTCTGCAGTTAAGTTCATGTCAAAATCTTCAATCTACCAATAAAAGCAGGTCATTGTATCTCAACAGGAAGTTAATTACCCCTAGTTTAAGACAGCTGGTTCCATTTTATTCCATTTCTGTCAAAAACGATAAAATTAAATAACAAGAGTTTCTCCAGAACCACACCGTCTGCAAACAGAGGAGACGAAATTCTGACCGGAAACCCTCCTCCCCTCAATTGGCCTTGAGATCCTCTCCATGATCTCACATGCTCAGTGAATATCCATTTTTCTTAACATATTGTGTTCCTCTTACTGTCCATAAGGACAAATGCCCACAGTCACCAAGTACGCCCTGGTTCACTGAGTCTTTCACTTCATCATAATCTTTGTCTCATCAAATCAAATCATAGTAATTCCCCCAATGATGTAGCAGTTTGTCATTGTAGTTTCAGTTGACTGCATTGAAAATGCCCTAAATCCACCTTATGTTTACTTTCATATTGTAACAGGATTAATCTAGCTCATAAAATGGCCAAGAGTTCTGCTCTGGGTAGCAGGGTTAACCCAGCCAAGTTATCACTACTGTTATGAACACAAATGATTTATTAGTTCTCCTCATGTATGCAAAACTCTGTAGCTTTAAACAATTGTGAATGTTATTCTGTTTCTCTTATCTTCCTGTGCCTCTGCCTTTGAACCTGAATAAGCAGTAAAAGCTGAAGACTGATTCTGTACCTTAAACTGTGAGCTTGCAGGAGTCGCTAAGCGCCTTATGCATAAAGCAGAGTGTTGTTTAAGAGTTTACTTTGATCTCAAGCAGTGTCACAGACCCACACACACACTAGAACACAAAAATGATAATGAATAACAAACTGCAAAATTCGCCATGAACCCTCACACTTTGAAGTGGGAGTATAAAACAAAGCAACCATGCATGAGTGTTTGTTTCTGCTTTTTTAATAGAAAAGACTGTCAGGTAGCTTTTACTAATACTGCATTTTGAACAAAAAGATGAACATAATGCAAAACTTTATGACAGAAAAGAAAATTCAATGATCCTAGTCAAATTTTCTGTCAAATTATGTGCTCCTTAAATGCAGTACTTCATCAGCTCTCTCATCACTGGCTTCATTCTGTGAATAATTTCGCTCTTTAAAAAGGCAGAATCAGCCTCTTTGAAATTATTTTCATCAAACGTAGCATTTGTGTGAGAGAAAAAGCGACACACAAGGACTTACTTCCTTGCAAATATTCTCATGCTGGGCAGAAATGGTTTATTTGACCTGTAAATTAGTCTTTTACTCCTCTCTAAGTGCAGGTGTATTCATTTTTATCCAATACTTAAAATGCTTTGACCCACTGGTCAGCTGTCCCCTTCTCCAAATGAGTGCAATTACTGCTAGTGTCAGATCGACCTCCTGCTGCTGAAGTGGTGCAAAAGGACACCAGGCCAGGACACCTAGAATCCATTGAGGAGTACATCCAGCCCTCTACAAAGTTAGTCTGTGGTTTTATAGCTGATCCTTTGCTCATCAGGAGTCTCCTGGTGTCAGCAGAGATTTGAGATTTGTCTGCTCTGTGTACACTTTCAGCAGAAAGGGGAGGAAATAAACTCTCAGGATTCATACGAGGGCCTCAAAGTTTTCTTGTTGTAGCATAGTTTTCACAAGACTGGGCTGGACTTTATAAAAGATGCAAACAATCCAGGGATTTCATACCAGCACTCTGAGGAATCACCCCATAAGCTCTGACTCTGCAGACACACAAAAAGGTGCACATTTCGGCCATTCGACTCTGTTTGTTTTTTTAAAATGCAATTTTGTCAGACAATGAGGTGAAGCAGAAAAAAATTGTGATTGTCCCCTGACTGACTGACTCACTGACTGATGCACATTTCTGACAGTTTCAAAGCAACCCAATGGGCTGTGGTCAGATAGTCAGAGAGAGGAGAATTGGACTGACAGATGCAGGGATAAACACAAGTGCAGCTCATAGGTAGACAGATGGGATTTCGTGCAGAACTTGATTCATTAAAAGTTAAGACATTAAAAAGACAACTCGACTTTAAATAATACAACCCCTTTTCTTTTTATGTTTTCATTATTGTTGTTTTCTGATTTACCCACAAAAGCACTATGGACAGAGCTTTAATAGAGGAGGATGACTCATGGGGTCAGTGTGGGTTAGAGTTTCAGAGGGGTGTATTTATTCCATTTCCGTTCTTTTTCCCTGCGTGTGACCTCACAGGCATACTAAGCCAACTAAAGAAACATGTGCTACAATCACACTGAAAGAAGATTCACACCTAGATGAGGAACCATGGATGCTGAATTGTTGCATCCCTAGTATTCAGTGTTAGCTGCAATAACCAGTGTTGGTTAGCGTTACTTTTAAAACCAACTTGCTAGATTACTGCATTACATCCTGAGAAAAGCAATCTGCTATGTTACTGTGTTACCTTCTTCAAAAATCCAACATAGAGAAAATAATCCCACAAGATAATGCTGTCCTCTCTGCCATCTCTTTTGTTCAATTAGCGAGGAACACTTACTGACAGGGGCGGGGCCACAGGGGCATTGGCCACAGCTGAAATCTGATTGGCTGTCCTGTTATTCAGCTCTCTGAGAGCAGCGATCACATTACAGGTGGATGCAATTCCTCCAAGCTTACAAAAGAAGAAGAAGGTTTGATTCATACAAGAGAAAGGAATTTTTATACATGGCTAAGTGAAGGCTGTCAACGTGGAGTTTGTTGGTAAGTCACAAATCCCCGTTTACTTACTGCTGTCACTGAGCTTAATCTCCGATTTCCATATACAGCGTGCGCGCCGCGGGTTTTCTCCCACAGACGGCAAGCGACCTCGCCCACTGGAAGCGAGTCTAGAGCGCAGCGCCACGGCGCGCAGTCCTGACCAGCAGGAATTGATCACAGGAGAACTTAGAGTTCACGCAGAAATAGTTTGTCAACAGCGGACTATTTTACCTTTTGGGGTTAATTTATCGTCCTTTCCGGTATAAGTCCATGATAATATTGCTTCCGCCATTGAGTGAGTAAATTGGGAAGTTCAAAGGTTAATGATTTTATGCAAATTCTTTGGCTACATATCCCCAAAAGTGAACTTTTCCTCGTCAATGGTGCCGTTGTAGCTCTGTGACCCACTGACCTCTTGGTGACCCTTTGCTCTCGCTGTAGGATGAGATGTATTGTTGATACAGTGATGATTTACGATCGGGAGTCCGTGCATTGTGTTTTATTTTGAAAGAACCGGATGTTCTATGCTTGTGACTTCCATGGTTGGTGCTTTCTGAATGACAGTGAATTTACGAGGTTTGGTAGCGGCTGGCGCTGAAAATAGACCTGCAGCGTATCTGAAAGAAGTGGAGCGAAGTGTCGGTCCAGGCACACGCCGCTGCCGGTCTGGAGCGCCGACTATGGAAATGCTCTGATAGACTAGAGGGGGAGCGAAGTGCTCGGCAGTGCGATTCGGATGCGTTCTGTGGTGTGCACTCTGTATATGGAAATTGGGGGTCAGCCTAACAAACATTAAATGAAGCAGCAGCTAACATTAGTTAACAGTGACGTTAACCCATTTTACCCACCGGCAACAACTGTTGCAACAATAGTTGCAAGGTATGACTGGGGAAATATACACACCTCTCCAAATATAGGGATTGTGTGCAAGGACATTGGACAAATACTTTGCCCTTCTGTGAGCATTGAGGCCTCTTGATGGGCCCTTACTCAGAAAAGTCCAAGATCTGCCACTGGGGCTTCATGCCAACGGACATACAGGAAAAAAAAGAGGGACAAACAATACAGATGCTTCGAGGGGCTTCATTTTTTTCTTTCTCTCTTCTTTTATGAGCAGAAGAGAAAGGAAATAGTTTTTTTTAAATTTTATTTTACTGACGGATTACTTGTATGAAAAAGAATGAACAGATTACTTGAATGGTAAATCTAAAGCTTTAGGTTACACATTACAACAAAAATAAATAAATCTGAATACTCAGTGTTAGGTAACATAACTAAGTAATGCATAAGCCAAACATTGGTTTTAACCATCCAAGCTCCATATTAACATAGGAGCTCTTCTTTGACTTCAGCTGCCTTTTAAGGATGCTCCACAGGTTCTCACTCATGTTGGGGTCAGGGATGATGGTGGCCACACCATGATTTTTTCCCCTGTTTTGCCCATAGTAGCCAAGGCCTCAGTGATTTTTTTTTTTTTTTTTTTTTTGCAGCATTGGATGGTGCTTTATCTTGCATGAAAATGATTTTACTCCTGAAGGCATGGTTCTTCTTTTCATACCATGGCAGAAAATGGGCTGTGAGGAACTCCACATATTTTGCTGAGGTCATTTTGACACCTTCAGGCACCTTAAAGGGGCAAACCAACTCACTTCTTATGATTCCAGCCCAAAACATCACTCCACCTCTTCCTTGCTGATGTTGCAGCCTTGTTGGGACATGGTGGACATCCACCAACCATCCAGAGCTCCATCCATCTGGACCATCCAGTGTAGCACTGCATTCATCAGTGAATAAAACTGTTCGACAATTTGTCTTAATCTATTTCTGAGTACAGTGCAATCGTTCCTCCTTGTGGGCATTGGTTAAGGGTGGCTGAAACACAGCTTTATGCACATCAGCAAGCCTCTGGAGGATCCTGCATCCAGAGGTTCTTGGGACTCCAGAGGCGCTGGCAGCTTTAAATACCTGTTTGCTACTCAGCAGTGGATTTTTCACAGCTGCTCTCCAAATATGATGAATTTACCCTACAGAAACTTTCCTTAATACGCCTTTATCTGAATGAACCCATCTGCAATCTGAATCACACACAAATCTTCACAGTGCAATAATCTCTCTTCATTTTTGTGAAACATCCAGTGTTTTCATACCTTTTCCAAGATTTTGCACTATTTCACACTTTCACCTGCTGACAGATCTTTCTTCTTCCCCATATTGATGAAACCTGGGACTTGCTTAATAATGTGGAACATCCTCCTTAAATAGTTTCCCTTTAATCCAGCACACCTGGAAAACTAATGACCAAACCTGTCTGAGATTGATGTCAGTGATGTAAACTGGCAGGAGAAGCAGCATAACTGAAAACTTTAATTGAAAAACTAAAACCTTATTAAAAAAAGATGAAAAAGTGACCTGCCTTCTTTTGAATTTTGATTATGTTGGATTTCAAGGACTGATTTATTATATTCTTCTGTTAGTTTTTATTTTCCAACAATTTTCTCATCTTGCCCTCAAATGTATAGCAGATCAGAGTTGGCTACATCATCCATTTTACCATTCAAAGCTACAACAGAATGTATCCTTGGAAAAACAAACTCAGTAAGAACAGCATAATGGAATAAAATAAGGTGAAACTTTGAAAACAGTTTGTCCTCAAGGGTCTGCAAAACCCGCAGTAAGGACCTTTCATGCAGAGTGGCATCTCTAGAATGGAAGCAAGGAGGGTTTAACCTTCAAAATTTGTTATTTTATCTGCAAAGCGGACAGGTTCATGATTATGCCAAGTACAGAAAAACACAATCTCTTTCAAAATAAAACAGTGTTTGGATGAGTGAACTCACTGGCGGTACACTGTGGCTTAGAATCATGGTTTATAGATGCATCACTTTGAGAGCACATCTGACAAGCAAAATGCCCTCAGACAGGGGACACATGGGGACAGCTGAAGAGTAACTATTTATTTTGCACAGTATATATTCCTGTCCAAGAAGCCCTGCAGCACTAGTCAGGCAGACCCAGTCAAACAGGCAGATCACTGTTTAGTAAATCTGCATTTCAAAGGTTATTCTCAGTTCTCAGGGACAGTCCATCAATTTATATGTTTTGGCATTTTAAACTCTTTGCCATAAATTTCAAAGCATGTATGATATATTTTATTTGTGCCTGAACTGGGGCCATTTGTTTACAGCTGTTACAGTTTTTTTGCGCTCAGTTTTTGATTTATTGGGGATTCTGTTTGTTTGTTACCTAGAGCAAGAACAACTCCAAAAGCTTGTCTTCAAAGTCGGTTCATCTGAGTTCAACCCTGTTCATTTCCTTTTTTAACACCTCTCACTATATCAATGCTTCACTCTCCAAAAATGGATGAGAATCCTACATATCATTCACAAGAGCTTTATGGTAAATACTACAGTATATATCACTTTCTTTTACATCCATTTAATTCAGGAAGAGCCCATCATTAATCATTATCTACTTATTTGTTTTATTCTTGCAGTGTGGCAAGGGGTTTCACTTTTTTCTTTGTCTTTTTTCCCTTTTTCTCTTACAGTAATCACTGCAGTGTTCACCACCTGCTCTGCCAACACAGCTAAACTGTTGCCCATAACTACAGTGGCCTGGAAGTGCAATACAAAATTAAAATATCTTAAACACTTTGACAAAGCTTGAAATTAAATTTATGTTAACCGAAACATGTTTCATTTCATAAGAAAAATGTATAATAGCAATACAATTTGATAAATGATAAAACAAATCTACATTTTTCAAAACAAATTTAGAAAGTTACAAAGTCTGGAACACTTTTGCTTAAGTAAAAAGAAATTTGCAAAGTATAACATAATCTGAATGAAACTGGAAACAAATTTATAAAGTCTGATACAAAATTACGAAGTTTGTTTCAAGTTTTGTTAAAGTTAAATGTCTGAAATGTAAACAAATTTACAAAGCCTGCTCAAAAATTTACAAAGTGTGAAACACCTTTACAAAAAATAAAATACATTAACGATCAAAAACAGAGTTACAAACTCTGATATAGAATCCAAAGTCTGAAACACAGAACTTGAAACAAATGTACGAAGTATGATATAAATTTTTCAAGCCTATTTAACAATTTGTAGTGAGAAATACCTTTACAAAAACGGAAACACATTAACAAAGTGAAAAACAAAGTTACAAAGTCTGATACAAAATGACGCCTGAACAAAAAGAAATCTGAAACACTCGAAAAGTCTGAAAAACTTTACAACACTTACAAAAGAAAAAAAAAACTTACACTTAAGAAAGAAAACAAATTTACAGTTTCATGAAAATTACAATGTTAAACAAATTTACAAATCTCGAATCAAATTTTGAAAGTCTGGTAATTAATTACAAATTGTGAAACACATTTACTAAGTCAAAAACAATGTTACAAAGTCTGAAATACTTCAAAACACTCGATTTTTTTTTTTTTAACAAAGTCTGATACAAAATTAAAAAGTCTGAAAGATAAAAAAAACTGAGGTGACGTCCAGGTACATTCCCTTTCCATAGGACACTATTGTTTGTAAATTTGTTGCAGAAGTTGCAAAAGTGTTCCACAACTTGTAAATATGTCAGTTCATGCAAAAATGTTTAAGCGAATGTTATTTAAAATCTGTCTGTAGTTTTTTAAAAGTTAAATGTTAGTTTTAAAAAAGTGTAAAAATGTTTTTGTTAAAAGTGCTTCAGTTTAATTTGTAATTTTCTAATTTTGTTAATTTGGCCTCTGGCCCTTTATCGCACAATTTGAATTATTAGCCCCCTAACAGAGATTTCAGTTTTTCTAGTGTATTTCCAAAGTGCTGTTAAACAGAGCAAGGTTTTTTTACACAGCTTTTTAAAACATCCTTGTTGTATTTTGGATGCTCACATAATTTTACTTCTGACACAGAAAAAAAAATCATTTTATTTCTTTAGCAAACCTCTCAAGCTCCTCTAGATTTGATGGTTTTCGGGCATGGTCCTTGGTCTTCAGTTCACCCCTCAGATTTTCAACGGGATTCAAGTCAGGGATTTGTGCAGACCTGTCAATAATACTCACAAAGCACTTAAGTGGTTTGTGCTATGGCTCAACAAAACGATCAGTTTCAAAGGGGGCTAGTAATTTTGACCCTTGTAGTTATTTTCTTTCTATGATTTGGTTTCTGTGTGTAAAGTAAGATCACTGAAGTATCCAAAATAAAACTAGGATGTTTGGAATAGCAGTGTTAAAAATGCCTTGCTCTGTTGACCAGCACTTGGGAAATACTTCAAAGGGGGGCAATGATTTTGTCCTCATCTGTATCTTTGTGGGATTTTAAATCTTTTGCTGTTTAAAACTTTGAACCAGGAAATATATGTTACTGGATGTGTGCGAGACCACTGAGTCCTCTGGCTGCTGCTAAAAGGGAAGTTGTTTGAGTTCAGAAAGGTAGTGGCAGAAAGGTCATCATCTGAGGTAGAATGAATCAGAGAGATTTCATATCAAGAGTGACTCATATGTGAAATATCACCAGTTAAACATAGAAATGAACTTGAATGCCTGGAAAGGGACTGAAAGTTCATCCAATCGGATGCTGAGTTACAAAGTTTTTATCAAAAAGGTGAAAGTTTGGATGGACTTCAGTTTAAACGATCCTTACAGAAAAGACTGCACAAAGATCACGTGAGTTTGGGTTACCACTCCAGAAGACTTAAACAAGGACTCTTTTTTAAAAGGAGTTTTGGAACCTGCAAAGAAGATGTATTCTTCGTTTTTCTGCAACTATGTGTTTTTCATCCAGCCACTTGGCAGTTTCCCGATTTCCCCCCTCAGTTAAAGCTGACAAATTATTGATTCAAATTCGACCGTGATGTTTTTTCTGCTTCCATTGCTGGGAGGGACTGAAGAGTTTTTGAAGACATTGTGCTGTTTTTAGGAAGCTGTTCTCTGGGAGACTTCTCAAGCATTTCTGAGTTTTCCAGTTTTTAAGCCTTTCCCCTCCAAGCTTCAAAAGGAGAAGTGTTTCTGTTGTCAGCATTTTTCCTCTCCTCTCTCCCAAATTAAGAAAGAAATTTGGACATTCCAATTTGATCAGGTTTTTGCTGAAATCCTTCTTATTATTTTCATAATCAGATTCCTTATTGCTTTGCCCTTGCTACGTTTTCATTCATCTTTAAAAGACATATTTTTGGGCCTTTTCATGCCTTTATTAGATAGAGGAAGCGCAGCGGAAAGACTTGGAAACAGGGAAGAGACTGGGGACAGATGTGCGATAAAGGGCCAGGGGCCAGATTTGAACCTGGGCCGCCCGTGTACATGGTGCACGCCTTAAGCCACTCCACCATCTGCGTTTCCCCCATTTTTCATTCATCTTTTAAAACTCTTTAAAGTACTGTTCTGATTTTAACCTTTCTCTTTTGAAGACGTTGTGATCTTCATGTATAGTGTACTGGCATTTTTTAAGTGGTTCCTAAGCCAAGCAGGAACAGGTCCTTTTGGCTTATATCTAAGACGCTAAATCTTTTCTTAGCTTTACTCTAAGAGCCCAGATCAGAGGAGAGCAATCGTGAATAAATATGACTGATGGGTTACCTGATTGAGGCTGTTTGGTCAGGATCAGTCAGAGGAGGCAGGGCTAGTGGAAGACCTCCTAAGTCCCAGCATCCTCACCATAAAACTTGAGCTTAGACCTGTTAACCTCATTCGTGGACACTGACTGCCGTTGTAAGGTCACAAAAGCACTTTACAATTATCACTGTCCAGTCAAGATGGCCGACATTTTAACCAAAGTGCTCTACAGCCACTCTCGACAAAAAACTGCTTCAAGTTAGCCTAGCTTAGCTCATTCTGTCATTCACATGTCCATACATACAAAACATACACTACTTTCCTGGTTGGCTAAAGTCTGCAATTATTTCTTGATATGCAGTATTAGACCTGTTTTATCTCTGTAATGTCAGTAAACACATGTTTCTGTCTGCTTAATGGTGAAAAACCAGACAGCATTATCCTCCTCCCAACGGCTACAGGTAGTGTTTAAAATAGAAAGTGCAGAAACGCAAAAGATTCTGTGTGCAAAGTTCGAGTGCATTACTTTTTTTTTTTTTTAAATAGGGAACTGAAATATCGCATCCAAAAAAAACTAACTTAGTGTGTAAAGACCTTAAGACTGTTTCTTAAGTCATGAGAATGATAATTTCACATTTTAGCTACATTTTCTGGTGCATTTTTAAAAATCAAAACCTCTTTAAACACTTTGATTTTATAGATATTTTTTTTACCATAACACAGCTGTCACCACTGAATGAGTGCTGCTACAAACATATTCCTCAAAAATAAAAAAAAATTGAAGCATTAATTATGATGTTTTTGAGCTAAATGTGGGTAACACCTAAAACACATTAAAATACATTTATGCGTTTTACAACAAAATAATGATTATGGAAAGAGAAAAGTCCAAAAAGGACTAAACCTTTTAATGAAAATATGGCATCAACTGAATATTTTTTGAAGAAATATAATCTGTATGTAGATTAAGGGGAAAAAAAAAAAACTTTTAAGATCTTTATTTTATTATTAATGATTTTGTTCCATAAGTGACAAATTTGGAAGAAATATATGAAAAATGAAAACACAAAGCAAAGTTTTAGTGGAAAAAAGTAGAATGTAAGCAAGGAACTGAATGGTTTTTTTTTTCTTTAGGATTTTTCAAATTCTGTTTTTGCACCAGTTTGGCAGAATTGCCCATATGATGTTACACAGTGTTGTCTTGTAAGATAGACCCACTGTCCTCATATGAGGACATCAATTTTTTGAGAACTTGCCATTGAGATACAATGTTAAGTTATTATACTTACCAGGTCCAACTAATCCCAAATAAGAATGAGATTTTAAAAATACGTAACAATGAAAGCTAGGGAGGTGAAGATTAAGATAAATCTGGTGCTTTGGTCAGTTACAAGACAGCAATCAAGCCTTAGATGCTCTTAGAACAAGTGATATCTTTTAAAATCAAATTACCAAGAAAAAAAATAATAAAATAAAACAGCCTTTATCAGTCACACTTTTATAGACAACAGCAGTGCACAGGCATCCAGTAAAGCCTCATGGACTTATTTGTCTCATTGGCTGTTTTTTTTAAATCTTACCTGGCAGAAGACAGATAACTGAGAGTAACAGCTCAATAATGACACCTGAGGAAACAAACTAATGGAGAAGTGAATGTGATCATGTAACTTTAGGCCACTGGTGGAGTAATTTTCACATTACAAAGCTTGATATTTTAGTTTAATAGAACACTTTCATTGTTTCATTTAGTAGGAACTGCTTACACAAGTGCAGATTCAAAAGGAAGTGCACTGTTTCACCTAAATAAAGTACAGGAGTTTGAGAGCAAATTGGGTTTGTTCATAAGTACCGCTGGGATCTAGTATCCCCCATCGCCAAGTGATTCACTAAATGGAAAGAGGAAAGCTCTGCCAAGTGCTGTGGAGGAGCGAGAGCTTGTTTTTAAGTATGTACTATAATCAATGTTTGCATGTTTGCATTCTAGCATCACAGAACGACAGTCAAACACATTTATTTGTCTGACATTTATATACCTGATACTATCCATTACACTCTATCCAATTTTCCTCTTTAAATATTAAAAACCAAACCAGTGAGCAGCACTGCCAGCTCAAACACCTAACCATGGCAGAGATCTTGAATGGTCTATGGTAAATAATGAATGCTCATCCTCTGTTGTCTCCATATCATACACGAGAAAGCTTTTATGCAGTCAAGAAGTAAAGCTTAAAAAAATCAATTTACCATAGCTCAAGGTCACATACTTTTTATTGCCCTGATGTAATACACAAAGCTCTGAACAAGTAGCGGACAGAAGCCGTGCCATTAGAGTCAGTTAGGAAAGGAGAATGTGAGAAAGGGCTAGTAGTCAGTCCAGTCACATTAAAGGGCTGGAAGTCTAAAGCAGTGGTTCTCAACTGGTGGGGTGGGACCCAAAAGTGAGGTCGCAAAGGTGTGCCTGAAAACTGGCATAAAATCCATGATGAACAGAAGATACTAGTATGAGCAGACAGGTACAATTTATTTTACCCATTTTTTGGACATTTTCTCGAGATCTAAACTTATTAAAGTGCTTTCTGGGGGAAAACTGTTTTCTCATTTTAATGTGTAATTTTATCAGATACAAATAAAACAACCAAAATTTTATTTTCATTTTCACCTCTACCTTTACAAGCCCTCCAGGGCCAGCTGCCGAGAAGCATTCCCACAGCATGATGCTGCCACCACTGTGCTTCACAGTCAGGATGGTTGGTTTGTGGCAACGTGCAGTGTTTGGTGTCTACCAATCATAGTGTCTTGTCAATGGTCAAAATCACAATTTTGGTCCCATAAGACAAAATAAATGTCTTCTACTTGAACATGGAGTCTCCCACATGCCTTTAAAATGGGTTTTCTTCAAAAGTGGCCTCTCTCCCATGAAGCTTTTACTTATAAAGAACCTGGGTAACACTTGTTGTATGCAGAGTCTTGTAACTCCTCCAGAGTAGTCAAAGGTGTCTTTGTGGCCCCTCTCCCAAGTCCCCTTCTTGCATGGTCAATCAGCCTGTGAGAACGCCCTTATCTCGGCAGATTTACACCTGTATATTCCTTCCATTTCTTGATGTTGGATTGAACTGAACTCCCACAGATGTTCAGTGCCTTGGAATTTTCTTTGTATCCAACCCTTTACTCATACTTTTTAATAACCTTTTCTCTGAGATGTTTGAAGTGTTCTTTTGTCTTCATGGTGTAATGCTAGCCAGGAATACTAATTAACCTGTACTTACCTGACCTAAAGGCATCTTTATCCTACAATCACTTGAGAGACATTTACTGCTCTCAGGTGATCCCCATTTCACTTATTGTGAGACCACTAGCAGCTGGCAGGGGTGAATATGCAGTCTCTAATTTTATGTTACAAATTTTCATTTAATTGGCATTACTATGTAGAAATCTGTTTTCACTTTGATATTAAAAGGTTTTTTTTTTTGGCAAAAAGGCCATATTATATTGACTATGACTAATTTCTAAAATCAATCGAAGTGAAGCATCTAAGGTGGGAAATATCTTTATAGGCATGTTAAGTATTCATTGCAAACGTCACTACTTAAGTAGCATTTCTTTATTTGTCCACTATACATATGTTTTTGTTTGTTTGTTTGTTTTTTTTCCCAAAAGTTTAACTTTAAAGACTTCCATATGTAAGCAAAAGGGATGAAAAACACATTTTTCCAAACCCAAAAGCAAACAACATTTAAGCTTCTCAGTACAGCTATCACATCTCATGGCTTCTGTCATTTTTATCACCACTGGTGCAAAGACAAAAAACAGACTTTGCAAGATGGGACATGAGCTAAAAGCATGTCAGCATTGTGCATCACATTAAACCAGACTGTGGCATCTTTGACAGTTTACGCAAAAAAAAAAAAAAAAAAAAGAAAAAAAAAGAAAAAAGAAAGAAAGAAAGAAAGAAAAGAAAAAGAAAACACTGCTGGGAGTTGCATGCAGACTTAAGGTTGTTCAAGGTCAGCTCAGTAAAATGACTATGATGTGCATGAAAATAAAATGTCGTGTTCAAATGTAACATGGAGAAAAAAAATCAGTTTTTGACAAGGAACTTGAGTAAATGCACTTGTGAGGAATAGAAGTTTTTATTCTGCTACACAAAATAGATTTAAACACATGGGATCATTATTTACTTTTAAATGAAGCTCTACTCTGCTTATATCAGTGCTGATACAAACATTACGTCATTTTGTCTCTCCACCACACAATATATAGTAGTTTACGTAAAGGCTGTAGACATATCAGTTAAAAAAATAAAAATAAAAATAAAAAGCCCAATCCTGAGTAACCAGACTTTGTGTGTTTGCCTAACTGAAAACACTTGTTGGAAATAATAAGAAGTAATTGAATAATAAATGATATACAGACACACTTCTCCAGCTGTGGCTTTAGCATACAGTTTTCATGCAATCAATAACCTTCCTTTACATTACCATTGTTTGTTTGATTCGGAACTTTGATATGAGGCACTGATAGGCAGCATCCTGCAGAAAATATAAATGGACCACTAGAAAGCAGAGGTGGACTTCACCATTAAGCAGACAGGTTAATTGTCTGGGATCTTGGACTGCTAGGGGCCCCCTGACGACATAATTCACTGAAAACTTTCTCCTGCACCAGATGGTATTCTGGCTGTTTTAAATTTTAAGGACTTAACACACGCATTAAAATTGTGAAATATAAAGTAAACTTGGTGATGTTTTAGACTCTTACCTCCAATTTCCACATACAGTGACCGCACCGTGATCTGCCAGGGAATTTTACTGAGGAGTAAACTGCTCCCTCTCAAATCTATCAGAGCAGTTCCACTGCCCAAGCTCCAGTCCGGCCACGCCGCTCACCTTCATTCGAGATATGCTGCAGGTCTATTTTCAGCGCTGGCCACTTCCAAACCACATCAATTCCCATCAATCAGAAAGCTCCCAACAGGAAGTCACAAACATAAAATATCTGTTTTTTTTTTCCCAAATACAACACATTGCAGAGACTCTAGATCGAAATCATCACCATATCAACATTACGTCAGTGGGTCACAGAGCTTCATTTTAGCCAAAGAATTTTACAGAAAACCACAGATCCTTTAAGCAAACATAAACCTTTTAACTTCCTCATGTACTCACCCAACTGCGGAAGCAATAATATCATGGACTTATACCCAAATGGATGATAAATTAACCCCACAAGGTAAAATAGTCCACTGTTGACATACTATTCCTGTGTGAACTTGCAGTTCTCTGGTGATCTCTGCCTGCTGATCAGGGCTGCGCAGTGTGGTGCAGCGCAGCGTTCTAGACCGGGGTTTCTCAAACTTTCTGGGGCTAGGGACCCCTTACAGGGCAGACAATTTTCCAAGGACCCCCTCATAACCCTCACACTGATTTGTTAACTGCTATTTTCATTGCCCTTTAGTCGGAAAAATCTTTTGTCCTTAAAAGCTACATGCTTTGTTATCAGATGATGCTGTAGTTTGGCGGGCCTCATGGCTTCATGGCTTCATTTGCAAACACATAAAGAGACACAACACATTTTGGTTTAAAGTCACTGTTTTTCATAAAACCAAACTCGAGATAGCTGACATCATATTTTCTCAGTTTAGCTGGTTTAGGCCCAGTATCACTTGATGAAGTGGATGCACTTGAATATTTATCCATTGTTGCGAGCTGGACCTGCACACTAAATGTGTCCTGAGCAAAGTGACTGATGCACGACCAGTGATTGATTTACGTGATATGTCATAATCATATCTGAGTTTTTATTGACCCAAAACGGACTTATGTGGGAGTCGTTGGTTTAGTATGGTTGTTTCATGACACTGTCATCCCTGTATGTATTTATTTGCTTTTTAATGACATGGCATTACTTTAATAATTTATTTTGAATTATTTCGAGAACCCCCAAGCTGTGGCTCACAGACCCCCAGGGATCCCTGCACCCCTGTTTGAAAACCCCTGCTTTAGACATGCTTCCAGTGGGTGAGGTCACTGGCCTTTGGTCGAAGCAAACCTGCAGCGCTTCTGTGCACAGAGCAGTTGTCGTATGTGGAAATTGCAACTGCCACAGAAACTAGCCTTTTAGTGTGAGGAAAACACTAATCAAACGCACAGTGTTTGCTGCTTTCCTTCTCTCATATTGTAGTCTGACAATCACTGCGAATTCTACTAATGCTGGTATCAGATGAAGGTAGGGGTCCAACAAACAAAATAATGCTTACTCAAAAAATATTTGACAAAAACACTACAAAAACCTCTGCTAATCTCCAACGAAACATATTGTGTGTTTGGTTTTGTGTTTGCCATGTCTGACAGGGATGGTGTCTTGAAGAAAGTTCACTCTCTCCGCATCTCATAGACTCCAAGAAACAAAAAAAGAGCACCCACATGCTCCTGTGGCCTGTTTTGGCTGAGTAATATTGTTTTAGTTGGTAAAACATGACCAAAAAGGAAAGAAAAAAGTGCAAACATTTTTTCTTCTTTTTTGCTTTGAGTAAATTGCCATATTCATTAGAATAAACATGCAAACTTAGTATTCATATAGCTCTAATGTAATCTGGTTTTCATATGTCCATTTAGAGTCTTCAAACCCACCTGGGTATTTTTTATACAAAAACACTGCTTAACAGTCATTCTGGGTTTGTGTTGCGTCCAGTTTTAAACTTGAATATGATCAGGCATGTGGCAATGACTCTAACAGGTTTCCAAATCTGAAAATCACTGCCATAACATTCAACAAAATTAAAAAATAAAATATTAAAGCATTAGAAGACTGCACAGATAAATTAAAAATGAAATATATATTATAGTGTAAGGTCAAAAGAAATACAGAAAATCCCATTTTTATACATTCTGTAAAGATTGTGTTTAACTGTTTATTAACTGACTTTTATTTTTCAACACAGTCCCAGTCATCCATACATCACTGCTGTGTGAAGACTAATTAAAAGAGGAACTTGTGCGTCGATCTTTCTTTGATAAGTAAGAATTTTAAAAAGGGGGAGAATAATGGATGTGGAGGGCCCCAATACCTGTGTTGCCTTGGGCTCAAAAATTTCTAAAACCACCACTGCTGGAAGTACCGTTATTCCTCAGTAGCTGCACATGCTACAGACATGTAAGTGTTCTACTTTTGTTGTTTTTGAAAAGAAAACAACTCACTGCTGTTCTTTGTTCTTTTTTAACCAAGAAATGTTGTCAAGTTCTGATAAAACTGGCGCTTTAGCAGCATCCGCGCTAATCGCTTCCTCCATAACTGCACCAGCTCTAGCTGCTTGTTTACGTCATGACTCTGCTGCGCCTGAAAGTACTGCCCCTCATCGCTGATTGGTCCTGTCACTTTCTAACCGGGCCCAGATGGTCTACCTGCCTTTACAAGCTTTCCAGGGCCAGCTACTGAGAAGCATCCCCACAGCATGATGCTTCCACCATCATGCTTTACAATAGGGGTGGTGTGTTTGTGATGATGTGCAGTGTTTGGTAGACAGATTTACACATTTGCCTTATTCCATCCATTTTTTGATGATGGATCTAACTGAACTCTTGGGGATGTTAGGAGGTTGTTTTTGTTTGTTATGAGAGAGTACTCATTTATAAGTTTAGTGAGCCAAGTCCTTTAACTCGTAACTTTTATTCCCATCATGGACTATGTGCATGTGCAATGCTTGGCAAACATTTGGATTCTCTCTGTCAATGATATCAAAGTCTAACATACAATCAATGCATTTAACAAGACATCTCAAGGCATTTTAAACTTAAACTTTTATATCATATTGCCCTTTTCTAAGCCTTTGAGTAAAATAATGGAGGATAATCCAGTACTTCAAACCCAATCAAATACTTCAAAGAAAAAAAAAGATTTTATTTTTGTTGCATGAACGCCGCAGTGGATTCATTTGCATAAAAGCAAAACCGAACACAAAGACACTTCCTGTTCATGAAACATGGGGCTCTTTTTCTCATCAATACTGTCAATAACATTGTTCCAATTCTTATTCATTCCTTTTCTGTTCTAACTCTCAATCTCCACTTGAATTGAGATAGTTTCTTAGGGGTAAGGTTTGTAATTGCTCACTTCAGTCACTTCGTTTCTTTCGATTTTCTCATTCCTGAGTTGCTGTCATGTTTCTCTTTCTCTCCCCCTCTGCTCTGCCTCCACAAAAGCTAATTGTGTGAAATTATTCTGTCTGCCTCCAGTCATTGGAAGTCCATTGTAAGAAGTTTCTTTTTCAATAAAATGACAACATTTCATACTTGGAAAATGGGCTTGTCAGAAAATTACATCTTACTAGTTACTAGTCTGCTTTTATTTGAGCTGTTAAGCAGCCTAACTGCTGATAATTAAACTAATGAATATATAAACTTTGCATGCAACACTTCAAAACGTGGTACCCAGTGCATAAACTTAGTGTTTAAAAGTCTTTATCTAGTCTTAATGTCAAAGTTAATATTTCTAATTAAAATGCACACAGCAGTTCTTAGAATTAATTGGGGCACTTTATGTAACAGGAGTAATTGGTGTCTAGCATTAAATTAATTTTTATTCTGGAGTCATACTTCTGCCAAGGTGGTGTATTACAAGGTAATCAGTTAATCCCATCCTTTAATCTTAAGTTTTATGTTTTTGACTTTTTTAAGAGACATTATAATGCTGTGTTGCATGAATTTGATATTAACAATAAACTGACAATGACACCAAAATATGGAGTTTCTTTCCATTAATTTTGTCAATCATGATGGTTAATCAACTAACAAATTGATTCAGATTTTCTTTCAAGGACAACCATTTTTAATTGAAGTGATTCATTAGTTTTTACACACTGATAAAAATATTCAGTCAAATCTACTTAGAAAAACCCTGGCAACTTTTTGCATTGATTTTTTTGTAGATTAGCCAGATTCATCTTTGTAGAAAACTACTACTCTGTTTCAGTTCAAGAACAAAATGATCAAAGGGAATTTTACTTACATTTTCAATTAGATTCAACAAGACTTATCATTGTTTAACTTAATGTTTTCTTTGAAATACATGTAATTTCACTCATTCTCAGCTTGTAAAAATGACTCATGCTTTCAATACAGTCTAACACAATAATATGGATAATGTAATTTATGATTCCCTCCCACTATTGGTTGTCATTAGTAACACCTGTAACTATGCTTGCAAAGTAAGTATCTGAATTTGTCTCCACACCTTCCTGATCTTCCCTCATCAATTAAATTACCAGAAAATTATTAAATTTTTGACTACAAAAGTAAGTTCATTGAACATTTAAACAAACCTGATAACATTTAAACATATCTAAACACATATAAACACTCTTCCCCAGGGCATCATGGGAAAATTCTGCCTACATATCCCCAGATTTGAATCCCACCAATCTGATCTATCATCACTGCCATGTTAGCAGTTAATCTATTCCTGATTGTTAGAAAAGCCATTTATCACTAGTTATAAATACCTGCAATGCATCACAGGGGGCATTTATTCATGGATAATGTAGTTTTTCACCTTGTTGTCTTTAAACCATTTCTGTGTAGCTTCCGCTGTATGCTCCAGGTCATTGTCCCACTGGAGAACACATTTTCCCCCAAGTTGTAGTTTAATATTCATCAGACCTATTTGACCCTCTACCTCTACAAGCTTTCCAGGGCCAGCTACTGAGAAGCATCCCCACAGCATGATGCTGCCACCATCGTGCTTTACAATGGGGATGGTGTGTTTGTGATGATGTGCAGTGTTTGGTAGGCAGATTTACACATTTGCCTTATTCAATCCATTTCTTGATGACAGATCTAACTGAAGTCTGGGGGATGTTCATCACCTTGGAATTTTTATTTATCCATCCACTGGCTTATACTTTACAGTAATCTCTTCTCTGGGTTGCTTGGAGTGTTCTTTTGTCCTTGTGGTGTAATGGTAGCCAGGAAAACTGATCAGCTAGATTTATTTTTCTTTTTTGTCATTGTTATTCAGTTGAAATATGGAGTTATTAAATTATTTTTTATTGTATAGATCTCCTTTGAGTTAGATACTGCAGAGAAAGACCCACAGGGAAGGGGAGGTTTGGGGTGTAACATGAACATTTTAGTAACATGGACAGTGTTAACTTTACCAAAGTTTGCAATTTGATCGTTAGATATAGTAGGCAAATAAGAATTTGCAATTGATTCAAAATACGGACATGAAATACAATGCATTTACAAAAATGTGTCCTCTGCTCTTTGAAGTCTAAACCTTGCTCATGCCCTCACATAAAGATTCATACACAACAACGCTGGCAAACTAAAGGTTATCTAACAGGAAATGGGGAGGAACACCTGAACAACAAACATACATGAGTATGCAGGTACATGCTCAAATTAATCTGAGGGCAACTGGTGCAAAACAGTAAAGTGGGCCATAAAAGCCACCATGTATGAAATTATTTCTGTCTGGAGTGTCTATGCATATTTCATACCTTAAGTCTGAGAAGATAAAATATCTTTAAGCCATATGACCACATATGACTCTTGGAAGGGTTGTATTGTTTTACTACAGTATATCTGGCACTAAGACAACTCAAAGTTAACTTAAAAAGCATGTTTAAAGTATTGAATCAAAAATAACAGAAGCAGACCAAAAGTGCATGTTACTATGCAAATACTGCTGCATACCAAAATGTGATGATGTCTAGAGCTAATCTAAAGCCAGCTCAAAACGGTGTCTCTTCAAAGGTTTAAAACCATCAATGATTTTAGTGTTTCTTTATCAGTGGTAATCCCATAGCTCCACAGTGTGGGAACAAAGCCTGTCCTCCAAGATGACAACGCTCGCCCCCACAGAGCAGGGTTTATCAGAGACTACCTCCAGAGTTTGGGGTTGGATAAGGTGGAATGGCCCTCCAGCAGTCCTGACCTCTACCCTATTACACACCTGTAGGATCAGCTTGGGTGTGCTGGTCCTGCCAGAGTGACCAACACAACCACGTTGGCTGACTTGCGACAAATGCTGGTTGGAGAATTGGATGCCATCCCACAGCAATGTGTGACCAGGCTGGTGACCAGCATGAGGAGGAGGTGCCAGGCTGTTCTGGCTGTGTATAGCTCTTCTACACGCTACTGAGGCTCCTGCTTGTTAATTGAATAAACTGCCATTATGTCTTGTTTCTTCAGATTTGTTGGAGTGGAACTCTGGATCCTTCACAACTCTTTCAGCTGATTGGCAAGTTTTTGTACTGAACTTGGTAAAATTGCTTTTTTTTCTTTCAGTCCGAGTCCAAAGAACATCCCCCCTCAAACTCTGAAGATGAAAGTTATTCTCTCTGCTGCAGACTTACGGACTTTGATTTCTTAATGCTGTGTTATGATCAAGTCTGTCAGCCCTAAAGCATTCATCGAATGTGACTAAAGTAAGTAATTAAAATGTATAATATTTGAATCACACTTATTGTGTGCTATCTTAAATTTTTTGGCACATCAAACTTAAGCTACCATGTTGGGGCAGCAAATGAAAACTGCTTACTGCATCAACTTCCTGCTCTCACAGTGATGGAAATAAGGACAACCCTGTACCTTTAAAGATCTCATTTCATTCAATTCAATTTGAATGATTTTAGGCCGATTTCAATGCCTTTGATTTTATTCTCCATCTACATGTTCCCAATTAGCCAAATAATATACCACCACATTGCCTTCTTATTGTTACAAAGATGACACACAGATATACCTTCCTTTGAGACTTGTTACCAGAGGCCTGGTTGCTTTCAAGGACTGTCTCAATGATGTCAACTGTTTGATTGCCCTAAACCCTCAGCTTAATAAGTCACAATCAGAAATATTACTGTTTGGTCCAATTCACTCCACCCATCTCATCAACAGAAGCATTGATGCCTCATCTGCAAATGTGAGCCAATCAGCCAGAATTCCAGGAGTTGTATTTGATTGCTACTCACCACTGATTCTCACATACAAAACCACTGTACAGTTGTGTTTCTTCCATTTACACACCCTCTCAAATATTAAAGCAACACTCTCACAATCAGAACTTGAAAAAAAAAATCATCCTTGCTCTCATCTTTCCTAGGTTGGATTATTCCAACTCCCTCCATGTCAGCTTTAACAATAAATCATTCTCTTTGCTCCAACTATAGTGCAGAATGCAGCAGCTAGGCTTTTATCGCTTTTAGCAGATCTTATCACATCACCTTGATTTAAGCTCCCTATTGGCCTCCTGTTAGTTTCACTTTTCAAGTATGTATCAACTTGCAAGGCCAATGATTTGTCCATTTGTTTGTCATTTGGCAGATCCATCTTTAAAATCTCCAATCAATGGGCAGGATTTAGTTGTACTGTAAGAAAGATAAACAAAGGTGACTGATGTAGCCAGTTGCTTGGAACAACAGTTTTTATTACAACTGGACACCATTTCTTTACTAGAAGAAAAGCAAAGAACCACATTGAAAGCTTCTCTTAATGGAAAAGATTCTTTTGCTCTTCTCTTGAATAGCTTTGGCATGAGTTTGCAGTAGAGTGTGGTTTAGTCGTACTGAAAAAAAGAGAACTATTTACATGCCGTGTTTTTCCACATTTACTCAGCTCTAATAGACACCTTAAATATATGAGGCTTAATCAAGCACAATATGTAAAAGTTAGTCAAATCAGTCAACTCCACCTCTTAGTCTTGTTCCCATTCAGTTTAAGCTTTAATAATATCACTATATATGAATGACTTAGGAGGGGTTGTACATTATATATATTATGTACATTTCTGGGGGGGGGGGGGTATAAATCTAAATAAAAATAGCACAGAAACAGAAAAAGGCATCTGAAAGACAGGGACTTGGGGTAGTCTTATACATATTTTTTCTAAATCTATCATTATAACATAACTGTCAGTCTCATAACTCATGTCTGTGAGATATGAGACTTCAAATTAACTGTGAAATGAAAAGTGGCTTAAATACCAAATTAATTAAAACCTGATTCAATGAACTTTAAGGGCAATCTGAGGTTCATGAATCAGGAAGGATGTAATTAAAAAAAGAACTATATTCCCTGTTCTGAAGGTTTGATTTGAAGATAAGTTTATGGCCATAAATCTGTCTACCGTTTGTTGTTTTGTTGTTTCTCTTGTCCCTCTTTCTGCATCCCCTCTTCTCTCTCCCTGCTTTTAAATTGTAAATTGAACCCACCTTACCCAAACATGAACTAAATAATCTTAAGACAGTGATTTATTATTTGTCATAATTATAATAACATTAATAATGATTATTTAAGTTTTTTATAATTAATCCAGAGCTCTGCTTTGAAATAGCAGTTGTATAAGGGCTACAATAACCAACAGTGACCACAACACTCATTTTTCAGGTTGTTTTTACATTTGTGGTTTTTTTTTTTTTTTTGAGAGAGATTTTTTGACATAGATTTTTACCTTTTCATTAAAGTAAGAAATCCCTTCAAATGTTTTAATTATTACAATTGCTTGACATTTGCTATTACTTTTGCAGTACGTAAGCACTTTTACATCTTTGGTAAATGTACAATGTTTTTGGTATTATTACATCAAGAGTTACAGATCTGTATTATGTTTGTGGTCTATTTTGTTTGTGGATTGTTATGTTTGTGGGCAGTTTTTAGGATTGTGTGTGGTGTTGAAAATTAGCACTTTGCTATAAACACTTACAGCAGTGCATCTGGGACCTGTGTATGATTGAATGTCACAGCATCAATGTTATTGTGTGTCTGTACTGTATGTCAAATAAAGGCTAAATAACAGTAATAACAGACATCTGTCCCTCATGAAAGGTAAGAGCCATGACAATACAAGGACCTTAAGCACCATGGACAGTGTCTGTGTCTGTTTCAGTGTGTGATAATAATGGCAGCACTGTGAGCTGAGAGTGTGCTTTATTGATTGACCTCAGGTTGTGTTAAAGGTAAAGTTTATGTGCTGGAAATGCTGGATGTTCATTATCTGTTTACTTTTTCTCATACAGACAGCAGTCTGATGAGAAGAAGAGAAAAAGACACTTGTGTGATTGTGTCTGAAGCTTCCTCAGGTCTGGCTGAGGTTTTTAACACATATTTCTCTGACTATGGTAGCTGGTTTAATCCAAAAATTTCAATGTGTCTGGCAGTAAGGCCGGAGTGGGGTCAGTTTGTGTTCTCGCCACAAATGAACCCAACCAGGGTGGACTGAAATACTCCTTTCCAAGTGGTCAGTTTGTTTGGTCTGCACTGGAGTTTGGTGGTCAGCTTTCACACCAGCCAGCCAAGCAGAACTTACTCAGCAAACAAATTACAGTTGGTTTCAGCTAAACCAAACAGATGAGGTGTGAAAGCACCCCTAAGTTGGGCTCACACCAGACTCGAACAATCACCTTTTTTTACATTTCTGAATGTGTAAATTTAGGAGTTCAGTCGCTTAGGTTTTCTTAAATTGTGCAAATAATTTGCTCCACTCACTTGTCAGATCCTGTGAACACCAATGTCCAAAAGCTGCTAGAGGGGAGGGGCTTCCTTCTCCCACATCTGGCATTTCAGTCAGTTGTCAGCAAACATGGCTGAGCTTCACTACATAGAGACGATTGCTGCTTTGTGTGTTAGCACTGGTGCTAACTTGGTAGAAAAAGGCTGAAATCAAGTAACAGACAAATGTTTTCACAACTTACCAGGCTCAAAGCAAGCTTCTTTTAAGGCTGGTTCCGGTAGAACAGGCATGTTGTGTCATATTGCTCAGGGTAGCCACAGACAGACACCACAAGTTTCTCCTCCATTTTCCAGTTGAATGAACCTCAACCTCAGAACCTCTGAGGTTCTTTAGAGATCCTCTGGTGACGTTTGTGAAATATCTCAATGGAGGATCTCCATACTGATTGACCATCGCACCTTGTGTGATTCATCTGGGGCCAGATTTTCAAATTCTTGTTGCGTTGAACGTGGCACAAATTCGCCTCATTAGCACAAATTCCTTGCTTGATTTCATCCCGCACATTCGTGGCACTCGTGCCGCCTAAAGGTGAACTCAAATCTACTCGTTTGATTCTCACTTGCCTGTAATAATTTTACTAATGTCTGGTGTAAACACATTAGACTGTGAAAAAAAGCATTTTCTGAAAGTATTGAATAAAATAAGTGTAGAGGTTTGTGCTGTATGTCAGTAAGTGCTTGTCCTGGCCTACCACTTGTATAATTTGCTTTTTAATCACATGACAGTAATGTCATATTCAGAGGTACACTTTTGGGAAGGTTTAAAGGTTATAAAATGCACTACCCACTCCTAGTACCACTTTTAATTTTGTGATTCTCTTGCTGTAATCATCTCTGTAAGAAGAACAATGACTTGTTTTAAAACGATTGTAGAGCAGTCTTTTCTGTAATGAGTAGTTGATTAATTCAATGAAATGCCTCATAAGTGCAAAACAAAGAAACGAGCATCATCAAAGACAAATATACTAAAGAGTTTTAACTAAATCAGATCAAAATCTGATCTTTTGAAGCAAGGAAAACTGTGAGCATACTGAAAGGAGACATATGATGCAGCAGACTGTAAAGTCATGTGACTCGCCAACTAAATAACATGCAAATTGAAGGCAGCAGTGAATTAGACTCTGAGGAGTTGTTTGCCCCGTGGAGAGTGCCCCTGGCAGCCAGTGTGCCAGCACGCAGGGCCGCTGAGCAAGTATGAAACCATTTGGCCTGCTGCCTCCAATTCCAAACATTCAGAGGCTCTGATGGACCACTCTTCTGTAAGAGTGCTTAGCGCCCACTTTGAATAAATGAACTAGATTTTTCTTTACACATTCTGACTTCCTGATTTCCTGTTTTGGCAATGATATTTCCCTCCTGTTTCCCAGAGTTGCCAAAGTTTTCAAAAGTACAACTTCTTCTGAAGTCAGAATTTGATTCTAATTCATGCCTCTTCTTCCTGATTGAGGCAAAACTCTGAATTATCTTCTGGCTGTGAAACCTTCCTCTCATTCTTCATCTGTACTGTACTTTACATTTACAATTTTTGGTAACATCAAAATAAACCAATTATTTTTCATGCTTCATAATAATGATATGTATGTACTTAACAGCAGGGAACCAGTCTTTATGATTGCAGCTTTTTCCTCAACACTAATCCTCGTTAACCTCTTTAAAGGTCAAAGGTGAACTCAGGTTAATAGAGAGTGCACGCACACCGACTATGCTATGATAAGTCATTATTGGAATATTGAGTCGCTTTAATCTCTGTAGGTTAAGATTAATCTGTCGTTTGAGATTCAAACAAACATGGATCATAGATTTAAAAAGGTGCAAAAGTAATTTAAAAAGTACTTGATAAACCCTCTAATGGTTGTCTTAATTCATAAGGAAGACTTGTTTAATTTTCTGTTTCCAGAGAAATAATTACACTAACACACACTCACGCTCTTCTGTAATTAGTCAGGAGCTCTTAAGTCAACTCTGTGTAAACAACATCATTTTATGGTCAAAAGCCTGGCTGTGATACAATGACCAAGGTGTGAGGAAGCTTGTTTGTTATCAGGAAAATGGAAGCTAATAATAAATTGCAGAGAACACGCATTTCCTTTCAATAGAATGAGCGACTCACTGGGGCATGAAATCATTCTGAAACTGTGGCATATGGCAGACATGGCAGACAACAGAAGAGGACTCACTCACAGTCTCCATCCAAAGTCAAATCACATCAGTCAGAGTGTAATCAATAGATAGTCATAATGTTTTGTTTAGTTGGCAATCATAAATGGTCGTTTAAGAGGCCAGTGTTCCCTGATTCCCCCTAGTGAGAATAGGAAAGCACACCAATTAGCAGAGAAGTCAATCAGATAGCAGCTCCTCTAATGAGTGCCCTGGTTTGGATAATTGCCACTGAGATGTTCAGGTTGGACAGATTGAGTCTATGTGAGATGAAGAGCTCATGTTTTATAAAAGAAACTGTTCATTGTGTGATTTCCCCGAATCCCACCCTTGTCCTTATTTCACATGCTGAATTGTAACAAGACTGAAAGCCTGTTTTAAATGGTATGCTATGAATTTGTTGGATGATTTACACACTCTCATTGTACATGACTTAATAAAATACATGGTATTCCATGTGTGACATTTCTCTGACTGTAGCCAAGATAAAATAAAGAGCCTGTGCTTTTCTTCTCTGTAGAACCATAATTCAGACAATAAAATTCTTCACAAGAAGGTCAAAGAGAAGCAAAACACTTTAAATCCAAGTGGATGCCATCACGTGCAAAGGTCAAGGTCCAATAAAAAAACAGCTTTTTCTTCAATTCTGCTGCTTATCACCCTGGCAATGATGTTTTACACCAAGAGAAACATTCAAATATGTTGAAAGAGCAACTCTGAGACTCTGTTTCCTTTTTGGAAAGTTATCTTGATGCTCATTCAGTGCCTTTTCTGTGGCCGTGGTAATACATCGAAACAACTAGTGGTTGTTGTTGTTTACAGTACAGTATATCCACCTCTAAATCAGCTCTGATGCCCATCATTTCATGATACCCTGCGGTTTTTCCCATAGGATAACAAATGACTTGCCTTACTCTGTCTCTGATTGGATTGTATTTGTTACGCCTCTATGGTGCCTATAAAAAATATTCACCTCCTTGGATGTTTTACCATTTTACTGATTTTATAAATCAATCATGGTCAATATAATTTGGACTTTTTTGACAAACTCTTGGGCTGGCATTCAACTCTCCGAAGTACCTACTTAAGCAACTGTGGGCGACACCTGATACGTATGCTACGTCCACATGGCAGCGCCACCTTTCCTTCCCAAAATATAATTTCAAGTGACGTTTACTATATTGATTAATAATCACTATTCAAGTCATGAATTTCATTCATTCATTCAGCGACCCTACAGTTTTTTCTAGCCACAATTTTGTTGTCTCGAAATCACATTTTAATGAATTTCTCACACTATAGTATGCAAGTTGACTTGAATTTGATTTACAATCCTGAGAAATGCAGAAGAAAACTCTAATTCCAAGGTAGAAGCATTTTTCCTCAGGAGAAAACAGAAATTAACAAAGTTTGCAGTTTCACATAAAAAGGAAGAAATGTAGAACACCTGGGATGAGACAAAACACATGTTCTGTTCTCATATTTTTATCAAACTAATCACAGTAAGGTATCCCAAATCCTAAAATCCTTTCCTCAAATTTAACAGCACATTACAGAGAAATGTGTCACACTTCACTGATAGACACGTCAGGGTTTAAATGTTCTTGTTATCAGCCCATTACAGGAGGTCAAACTCTTTCCTGGTCTGATTTACAGATCATTATTGGCCACTTTCATTTTTTAAAGCACCATACTTGACAAGGAAAATAACGAAATCAATTTAGTATTAAAAATAAAACACCAAATGTTTAATAATATTTTGATAATGAGCTCATAAACTGAGGTTTAATTATTAGAGTGTATCACCATAATGAAATATGATAGGGAAATGTTAATAAAATGATAATCTAACAGTCTGCAGCCCTTTAAGGAGAGCAAGAGAGTGAGTGATACTGGGTATTTACATACTGACAGCATTGATGCATGTATGCACCATTGTCAGACAGGAGGAGAAAAGTTCAGGTCTGTGTTGAATCTTTGTCTCCTCTGCAGATAGAAGCCTCAAATCTACACCACCAACATGTTAGCTTGTGTTTTTTTGTGTGTGATGTTAGTGTTTGTGTCCCTGTTAATTTGGCATGAAAGCCTTACAGTGTCTGAGCAAAGACACATGACAGACACGTCAATGGACTGCCCATTTGGCAGTCATTTTGAGAAAAAACCCTCCCTTTATGTGTAAACAGCTTCATTGACACAAGTTTCTAATTCCCCCACACACTGGCACCAACAGAGAGAGGTGGAGTTTGTGACGCTGATAAATTAAACCCGCCAAAGTGCCTCACTGAGGTACCCTCCACAGCTGGAATCAACCCGCATTTGGCGGATGTCATTTATCAAGCCCTGCTATTGATGTGTGCATTATGTGTTGGTCCCACTTCACATCTCTCACGTATGAGCCCCCATGGAGGTAGAAGCCCTGGGCTAGCCTGTGCATTAATACACTTTTGTTCACAGCACATATCAGAAGAAAGAAAAACATTGAAAAGTCATTTGGGATATTTGAGTATGCAATTTTTTTCTTCTGCACAAAGAGGTGGAGAGCAGTGCGTGATTGCTCGCATGTTGGGAGTTATCGTCAGCTCAGTGTCAATAAGCCATTGCTAACAGCATTTGCTAACTGGGTAGCAAACCAGTTCGCCTTGATCTAAAGCTAGATTGATTGCAGGCTTTTCCAAGAGCTTTGCACAACTTACTTTTTCAAGACTATTTCACTATTTTTGAGTCTGTAGTCTTACAAACAAAGCAAAATTAACACTAGCAATTCAGATAAAAACTTACCAATAGACTCCATCCTTGCCCCCAGCAGAGTGGTGGCCTCACCAATGCCACCCTTTCTTCCAGTCTGGTCTGGTCTGTGGCCATAGATACAGTCCATCAGGTTGAACCATTTCCAACACTTCCTGTAGACACCATTCCAGCTGTTGTGGTCTTTGTTTTTACCACAGAACCTTTCACATTTAGTCCTGCAATGCTCGGATGTCTGCATGATTCCTTTTTCCACCATCATCTTGGACACAAGCTGGAACTCTCTCTCGTTCCTGATTGTGCTCCAGTTCTTCAGGAAAGTCTGCACCTCCAGTTCTTCCTTGGGTCCTATATACTGACTGAATAATGCAAAGACTGTTTTGAAATTATTCTCTTGTTCTTTCATACAGGAAGCAAGGCTTCTTCCAACCAATCAATGTGAGTGTAGCTCCTCCCTTTAGGGTCAGATAGGTAAGCTTGGCAACCCTATAGAATGGTGCCAAAAAAAGTAGGAAAGGACAGATCAGGTATTGGAAATATTCCAACTTTTGATATAAGAAACAGACATAAATGTGTAATGATATGTGCTATCCTGAACTGAGCCAGACCACTCAGTAGAAACAACCTATTATAGACCTTTGGTTGGCACCAAAGTGCACCAAACTGAATACCTCCATAAAGTTGCTTTTAAGTTCCACAGTGACAAAAAACATAACCGCTGCTTTCAGAAAAGAGATGGGCTGTTTGAGTAAATTTCTCTATCAGAGAGCTTGAGAAGTAATGTCAAAATTGGAGCCACCTTGTTTTCTCTAGAGATCAGCTCCTCAATATGACCGCTTTTACTTCATGTTGTTTGCTGTAATGGCAGCTCTTTCTTGGCTTTTACAGATGACACCAGCTTTAGCAATATTTACAGAAGCACTCATGTGTTTCATAACGAGTGAGCACATCTTCTCCACCTCAATGAAACCACCGTGGCGTGTACCAACACAGAAATGACAAGATTGCTTGTTAGCTATCTACTAGTATGATAAGTCAGTCTAGCTGCATAGCGTGTAATGCAGAACAATCCGATGCTTTGTTTAAATACTTCATTATGCTCTTCATACTGTCAATAGTCTAACTGTCATGTAAACTGTAACAGTCCCTGCAAATTACTGAAGCTGCTAACGATCTACTGTTTTATAAAAACCAGGATAAGTATTTGTATGTACATTTGGTCTTTGCTGCTAGTCAAAATATCAAAAATATGGTTAGTCTAAGGATAAATCAAGTACTCACGAACAGGACCTATGAAAAGTATTCACTCCCTTGGATGTTTTCCCCTTTAATTGATTTTAGAAATCAATCATGGTCAATATAATTTTGGCCTTTTTGACAAAAAAAAAGAAAAGAAAAGAAAATCATCAGTATTCCTGGCTACCATTACACTATGAAAAAAAAGAACACTCCAATCAACTCAGCGTAAAGGTTATTAAAAAGTGGAAGACAAGACATGGATACAAAATAATTCCAAGGCAATGAACATCCCACAGAGCTCAATTAAATTTATAATCAGAAATGGAAGGAATATGGCACATGTGTAAATCTGCAGATCAGGCAGTCCTAACAAGCTGAATGGATACGAAAATAGGAGACTAGTGAGAGAGGCCATCAAAGCACCTAGAAAAACTCATTAAATCTCGACTTCGCCAGAAACACATGTGGGAGACTCCATGGTCAAGTGGAAGGAAGTTCTTTGGAAGGTAATTTTTACTGTCTCCTTTTTACGAATTTGAAGCTTAAGTTTATAAACTTAGAGATGTTTTTCAAGATTTAAATTTGGCCAGGTGGTTCAAAGCACAGTGGTCTGTCATACAACAAACCTAAATTACAGATGTTTTTCTATCACTTCACAGGGACTTCAGCCTAAAATGTTTGACAAAATACAAGTTTTAATTAGTTTTTTTTCTTTTGCAGCAGAGATGTTATGCTCTACCTATCGTGTGGATATTCAATCAAATTTGCAATATGTGCAAATAAAATAACAATTAGATCTGTTTTTCAGATTGGTTCAGCCCTAATTTTTCTATCTTCTTAGATAAGTAGATTACATTTAGGTCACACAACAGTAAAGCAGAAAGCAGGAAGTTCAACCTCATCATGTGTACCTAAACACATAATGCTGCCAATTATGTTTTTCAATGGAAACTGAAACCACTAATTTTCTCATTTCTCTAACTGTTGTACTTAATCTGATATCACCACAGAACTGACCCCCATGCATGCAGAGTCTGTGTGCACCCTGCAGGTAAAATGTACTGACTAAAGGCATCACTGCTGTCGTCACTAATATAATTGCATGATGCCTTAGTCAGATACTTGAGAATAATTTTGCAAACAGGGGCTCATCTTGGTGCACGTACACAGTGGCCACATTAAGGGATAGGATGTGTCAGTAATTCTTTACAAGGGTATACATGCTGTACTGTGTGTTTAGACAGCTTAATATGGTGAGCTTTTGTCTGATTAAAAGATGCAATTACGTGGCTGGTCATATAGATTTAAATTAGCATGACTAACATGAATTACATTGATCATGACATAGCCTGTAAGTGAAGCATTTGGATACGAAAGTGTATGAAGTAAAGTTGTTGTTCATGAAGTAAAGTTTATTAAAAAGCAAGGCCGCCTATAGAGGGAGTAAAGGGGAGAAATTTCTGGGGCCCTGCCAAATGGGGGTCCCATGGAAGTCAGGGAAATCATAGTCCATTGTAAAGTTTAGCTGTGATGATCATATTTTATTTTGAACCTCATAATAACCACTCCTATCAAAGCAACAAACAAAAACTTTATTTTTGCTGTCATACAATATAGCCTTATTAAAGCAAAAAATTAGGAGGGAAAATGGTAATTTTTTCTTAAGAGGCAAAAAATGGGTTGAAGAAGTCAAAATGGCTCAAAATTGTCAAGTAGGGGAAATGGGTCAAGAAAAGCCAAAAAGTGGTTGGGAAAATCATGGAAAGTGATTAAAAACTGGCAAAAAATTGGTTAAAAGAGGCAAAACAGGTCAAGCAAGGCCAAATCGGGGGAAAAAGTTGGAGAGAAAACAGAGAAATTTGTCTATAAAGTGGAAAAAATGGGTTGGAGGAAGCAAAAAGAGGCAAAGAAAGGCCTAAAGGGGGCAAATAATTTGAGGGAAAATGGTAAAAAATAAATAAATAAATAAATAAAAAATTAAAAAGTGTGAACAATGAGTTGAAGGTGTCAAAAATGGCTTAAGATGGTTAAAAAGGTCAAGGCATGGGTGGAAAATGGGGCAAAAATGGCTAAAAAGTGGCTAATAATGCATGCAAGTGGGGGAAATGGGTCAAGAAAGGCCAAAAAGGGGCAAAAGTAGGTGGGAATATCATGGAAAGTGATTAAAAAGCGGTTAAAAATTGGTTAAACAATGCAAAAATGGGCCAAGAAAAGATAAAAATGAGCAAAAAATTAGAGGCAAAATGGGGAAATTTGTTTAAAAGTGGCACAAATGGATCGAAGGAGGCAAAAAAGGGTGAAGAAAGGCCAACAGGAGGCAAAACAAACAAAAAAAAAAAAAACAATGGAAAGGGAAAAATGTGAAATTTGTTTAAAAGTGGCCAAAATGGGTTGAAGGAGTCTAAAATGAATCAAGAAGGGCCAAAAGGGGGAAAACAGGGAGGGAAAATGGTGAAATTTGATTAAACAAAAGGGGCAAAAGTGGGTTGAAAGAGTCAAAAACAGCTCAAGATAGGTTAAAAAAGACAACAACTGGCTGGGAAAACAGTGTACAATGGTCAAAAAGTGGCTGATAATGGATACAAGTGGGGAAAATAGGTCAAGAAAAGCTAATAAGGGGCAAAAAGTGGGTGGGAAAAAAAGTGGAAAGTGGTTAAAGAGTGGCAAAAATGGGTTGAAGGAGGCAAAAATGGGTCAAGAAATGCATAAAGGGGCAAAATACGGATGGGAAAATGGTGAAACACACATGCTGACACTTTTCAGCTCCACAATAAAGTAACTATTAGCCAGGATGCTAGCACTAATGCTACTGATTCAAGATTAATTAATATTATCAATAAATCACAACTGGGGAGGGCCCATTCTCTGGGGTTGTAAGGGGCCCAGACAATTCTGTGGGCTGGCCTGTTGAAGATACTCAGTTCTGTTCTATTTAAGTGGTGATCTATGTATTTGTGCCAATACACTCACCAATCTATAGGCAATCTTGGTCAACTGTACATAATGCAAATAGCTAATCAGCCAATCACATGTCTGCAACCAGTACATTTAAAGCATCTAAACATGGTCAAGATGATCTGCAGAATTTCAAATCAAACATCAGAAGGTGATTTAAGTGACTTATATATATTACACTGATACTGTTCAGCCATAGAATCTCGAGCAAATGCAGCTGAATTCAGCTGTTGGCCTTTCTTAAATCATCTGCTGCTCCAAACAGCACTTTGAGTGAACTGTGCAGCAGCACCTTCAGACTTTGGAGCGTTAAAATATAGAGTGTAGTGTTTAAGCTGAGAGGTGCATTAGAGCCATCTTCTTGTAGCCCCAAATGCTTTAAGCTAAAAGATTCATCTTGAACAGAAAAGTGCTGCACTGCAGAGGGCTGTCTGAGAATTAGCCGCAAAACTTCCCTGGCTCATTTAACCATTGGAGAGCTAACCCCAGGTTGACACCCTGAAAAGCACCGACTTCTGTCTCTTCTGGTGGGTTGAGGTTTAGTTTTTGCAGTCAATTTGTTGTCCATCAGTTTTGCCAGGGGAGAAGAGTAATGGTGTCATCACGGGGAATAATCAGTGGAGCGGAGAACATTAGAGAGGAAGTGTTATTGAGCTATGTGTTAGCCCTTCTTGTTACTTCCTGGGAGAACAATTACTCTGTTTGACTAACCAATGATTGAGACGAGATGTGGTCTCAGTGTGTGTAATTGATGATTGTTGTTTCATGCAAAACAAGGTGAATTTGCCTTTATAGAGGGCATTTTAAAGCATACTTACCTGCTCTACAGTTTTCTCAGACTGATGAGAAACCTGAACAGAAAAACACATTTTGAAAGCAAATAGCAGGGCAATGTCCCCATCAGTGGTGCTGAGCTTTACTGTAACACAAATCCATCCGTCCATGCAGGGCCACCTGCAGTTCACTGCCAGAAGCCGTCCTCCTTTCAGACACAGACAGAGACACAGCCATACATTATATAACACTCAATATGTGTGTTCTCTTATTGAATATAGCTGATTCTAATATTGAATAGAATTCCTACAGTGTCCTTTCGTATTGTAGGCAATGAATGGCAGGGAGTGTTGGGGGTTACTTCACCGCTCAGCTCATGAGCTTCTGGCACAGTAGTGATGAGTGAGTGAGGAGTCTTTCCTCTGAATGTACATGAATTCTCAACCAAAATCATCAAAAGCTCTCTAACTTGGAATGTTGCATACGCTATATTGCCAAAAGTATTTGCTCACCTGCCTTGACATGCATATCTACTTAAGTGACATCCCATTCTTAATCCATAGGGTGTAATGTGACGTTGGTCTACCCTCTGCAGCTTTAATAGATTCATCTCTTCTGGGTTGGCTTTCCACAAGGTTTAGGAGCATGTTAATGGGAATTTTTGACCATTCCCCCAGAAGTGCATTTGTGAGGTCACACACTGATGTTGGATGAGAAGGCCTGGCTCTCAGTCTCCGCTCTGATTCATCCCAAAGGTGTTCTATCGGGTTGAGGTCAGGACTCTGTGCAGGCCAGTCAAGATCATCCACACCAAACTCTCTCATCCACGTCTTTATGGATCTTGCTTTGTGCACTGGTGCACAGTCATGTTGGAACAGGAAAGGGCCATCCTCAAACTGTTCCCACAAAGTTGGGAGCATGGAATTGTCCAAAATCTCTTGGTATGCTGAAGCGTTCAGAGTTCCTTTCACTGGAACTAAGGGGCCAAGCCCTGCTCCTGTAAAACAACCCTACACCATAATCCCCCCTCCACCAAACTTTACATTTGGCACAATGCAGTCAGACAAGTACCGTTCTCCTGGCAACTGCCAAATCCAGACTCATCCATCAGTTTGCCAGATGGAGAAGCACGTTCGCTACACAGAACGCATCTCCACTGCTCTAGAGTTCAGTGGCAGCGTGCTTTACACCACTGCATCCGACGCTTTGTGTTGCACTTTGTGATGTCTGGCTTGGATGCAGCTTGGATGCCTCAGTACCCACTGACCCCGCTCTGTCATTTAATGTGGCCCACCACTTCGTGGCTGAGTTGCTGTCATTCGTGAATGGTTCCACTTTGTTACAATACCACTGACAGTTGACTGTTGAATATTTAGGAGCAAGTAAATTTAATGACTGGACTTGTTGCACAGGTGGCATCCTACCACACCACACTGGAATTCACTGAGCTCCTGAGAGCGACCCATTTTTTCACAAATGTTTGTAGAAACAGTCTGCATGCCTAGGTGCTTGATTTTATACACCTGTGGCCATGGAAGGGATTGGAACACCTGATTTCAATTATTTGGATGGGTGTGTGAATACTTTTGGCAATATAGTGTCGTTAACAGGATATTTTAGTATGCAAAATACTGCCAAACAAAGCCACCATGTTTGGCACTATTTTTCAATGCAAGCTTCGGCTACTGGCTACATATTCTTCTGCCTCTGATTATCTAATCAGCTGTCTGAGTCTGCAGGCTTTGTAAGAGAAAAACAACAGCTGGTTAAGCTATGACATGCTGCTTACTGTGGATATGAGGGGATACTTCTATGACAAAGAGGAACAACTTCTACAGATTGTGACTTAGGCTGAAAGAGAAAGGAGAGAAACGACACAGTAAATGTACGCCTTTGCACCTTTTTAGTTGTTCCCTGTTTCCAGGGTGTTGCCCTGTTAATTATTAATCTTGTTTAATAATTTGATTTATTTATATTCACCATTTTAATTATAATTATTGATAGAACCAAAATCAAGCCTAAAATCTACCCTAATACAACAGAATAATGAAAAACCAAGGATAACAGTAATCCATTGTCACCCCTGAACAAACATTTAAACATTTGCCATTTTATTATTATTGTCATTCATGCTACTGTTTCTTTTTCTTGCAAATGAAAAACAAACAATTTTGAACAAATGCATAACAGGTTAAATAACTCTAAAGTTGCACAATACTCACTTTCTGATCAATGTAGGAATGAAGGACCAGACAATCACATCTTTATCTGAGAGACAGAGAGAATTCATGTTCAATTCTGTCAGTACCAGAGGAAAAATCTTAAGTTTACTGAAAAGGTTGACCATATTTTAAAAATATATCATTTTGTCCCCAGAAAAAAAGTTTCATCCTATGAAAATTAAGTGCTACCCTTTTAATGCCATAGGATGGCATTTTCACTCTCACATTTTTCTTGTTTACTCTGACTTTTCAGATGACTCAGACCTCTACACTTAGGTTGGTTTTGTCATTTTCTCCTGTCTTTGCCACTTACTGGTTGTCAGATGTTTGTGTGAACGTTTGCATTTAATGATGTGAGTTTCACTACATTTTAATAGCAGAGATATTTAAAACATGTGCCAGAGAAAAGCAATTCAGTGTTGAGATGAGACATTAAACTGTACATGCTAATTGCTGCAAGGAGAGTGAAGCCAGGTTTTTGACCAGAAGGTTGTGTGCTGAAATCCAGCTGGAGAGATTAAAAAGAGAGAGTAGTGTAACTGCTTTTTTAAACTGAGGTAAACGGAGAGTAGCAGACTGTGGTGTTAGCAGGAGACAAAGTATTGTACATCAGGGTATTTCCTGCATTAAACCATGATATATGACGATTATACAACAGGGGACAATTCTCTGACTGCAAGCTCAGTCTAATAGGTGATTTACAGCAGTTTTCATTCCATTTTTCAGCCTAACTTTTTCACTACAAATTGGTAATTTAAACACAAATCATTTCAGGGGACAGTTTCTACTTCTCCCCATTGTCCCTTTTATGGTTAGTAATAAAACATGACAAAATGGTGTAAGGTAAAGGATTTAAATTGTCTTCTTCATCATCCATTCAATGAAAATAAAAGTGGCGAATTAGCCAAGTAAGTTTCCTTAAATATTCTAAAAACAAGAATGCATTAATGCCCATCAATACCAGTCAGAAAATCATTTCATTTAAGGCCACAGATTAAGTTATCTTCAGAGAGTCTTCATCATAACAAACAAAGTGCTCAGACGCACAATAAGAGGATGGCCGACTTTCACAGTGCATAACTAAACTAGAACTATTGCCTGGTGGTTAAATGCCACTGCAAGATACAAACACCAGATGGTGAAAGTGCAGTGGTGAGAAAAGATCATAAGGCCTGATGATCCTGACCTAAGGCCTCCAAAATCATATCAGTTGATTTTTGAGTCAGAGTGGAGATTTGTCCAAAGTTTGAAATAGTTTACATGAAAGGGTTCTTGGCATTTTACACTCACAAGCATGGGATGGACATAAGGCCCAATGACATCAGCCTGTGAACAAGGCCACCCATGAGGGGGATAAAGGGGAGAGCTTTCCAGAGTCCAGCCAAATAGGAGACCCATGGAGGTCAGCAAAATCATGGTCCATTGTAAAGTTCATGTGTGATAACAATATTTGATTATTTTCTTTTTAACCTGAATAGTAACCATAGGATGGGAATAGAAGAAAGTTAGCACTTCAGAGCTCAACAAGCTCGTGAACAAGCCGGTACAGAGAGCCGACTCTATTACATGAACGATACGATCCGGATCCTGTTTGAGAGCAGTTTTATACCATTATTTCTATTACTTTTATTACACATGTTGGATGTGTCTGTGTGTTATGTGAATGATTTGTAGGTATGATCTTTTCTCCATACGACACTACCACAGGTACACCTCACATTAGGATTTACTGGCCCAGCCACTGAGCAGATTTTAACACCTGAAGGTGTTTTAGGGAGACAGATTATTTTTACAAATAAATATAAATATACATTTTTAACAATTAAAAAAAAGAGTAGAGTTGGAGTAGAATACCAGCACAAATATTAATCATATGTCATGACATTGCAAAATTTGGCAGATCATAAGAAGTCAAACTGGTTCCTGAATGAAGAGCCGTTTAAAAAGCAAAAAGAGTCGGCTCTTCCAGCTGAGCCAAGCCAAATGATCTGGATCACTGAAAAGAGCTGAAATTCCCATCACTACGTCATACATTGATATAAGCCATCCATTAATCCGTTTTCTACAGAGCTTATCCTGTTCAGGGTGGAGAACAATCTGGACACTTTAGAAAACATTGTTTCCCTAAGTTTAACCATTTAACCTGGTGTGGAGGTGAATAATATCACAAAAAATTACTCAGTCCTACAGACCTCCTAGCATCCTCCATCCAGATGATAGGAGGCAAGAGTCTAGAGGAGTCTTGTACTGAGCTAAGAGGTGAGTTGTGCCCCTTTGATATGTGAAAAATATCCTCATTTTGTCAAAAACATACACTATATTCCCAAAAGTATTCACTCACCCATCCAAATAATTGAAATCAGGTGTTCCAGTCACTTCCATGGCCACAGGTGTATAAAATCAAGCATCTAGGCATGCAGACTGCTCAGTGAATTCCAGCATGGTGCTGTGATAGGATGCCACCTATGCAACAAGTCCAGTCATTAAATTTCCTCGCTCCTAAATATTCCACAGTCAACTGTCAATGGTATTATAACAAAATGAACCGATCATGAATGACAGCAACTCAGCCACGAAGTGGTAGGCCACATAAAATGACGGAGCGTGGTGAGTGGATGCTGAGGCGCATGGTGCGCAGAGGTGGCCAACTTTCTGCAGAGTCGATCATTACAGACCTCCAAACTTCATGTGGCCTTCAGATTAGCTCAAGAACAGTGTGTAGAGAGCTTCATGGAATGGGTTTCCATGGCCTAGCAGCTGCATCCAAGCCATACATCACAAAGTGCAATGCAAAGTGTTGGATGCAGTGGTGTAAAGCACACCGCCACTGAACTCTAGAGCAGTGGGGACACGTTCTGTGGAGTGAGCGTGCTTCTCCATCTGGCAAACTGATGGATGAGTCTGGATTTGGCAGTTGCCAGGAGAACGGTACTTGTCTGACTGCATTGTGCCAAATGTAAAGTTTGGTGGAGGGGGGATTATGGTGTAGGGTTGTTTTACAGGAGCAGGGCTTGGCCCCTTAGTTCCAGTGAAAGGAACTCTGAACGCTTCAGCATACCAAGAGATTTTGGACAATTCCATGCTCCCAAGTTTGTGGGAACAGTTTGAGGATGGCCCTTTCCTGTTCCAACATGACTGTGCACCAGTGCACAAAGCAAGATCCATAAAGACGTGGATGAGAGAGTTTGGTGTGGATGATCTTGACTGGCCTGCACAGAGTCCTGACCTCAACCCGATAGAACACCTTTGGGATGAATCAGAGTGGAGACTGAGAGCCAGGCCTTCTCATCCAACATCAGTGTGTGACCTCTCAAATGCACTTCTGGGAAAATGGTCAAAAATTCCCATTAACACACTCCTAAACCTTGTGGAAGGCCATCCCAGAAGAGATGAATCTGTTAAAGCTGCAAAGGGTAGACCGACATCATTATTAAACCCTATGGATTAAGAATGGGATGTCACCTAAATTAATTTGCGAGTCAAGGCAGGTAAGCAAATATTTTTGGCAATATAGTGCAGTTTTGATTAAACAGTGATAGACTATCATCAGAAAAAAAAACCTTGTGGAGTATTGACCAAGTGATGATGTGCTGTTCACAGACGAACCTGTACTACGGCACTTAAATAGTGGCCACTGTAGCTAGCTCCCATTTGAGTGACATTTTCCTTTCCTCCCTCCTTTGTTGTTTTTTAATCCACATTTCAAAAGCCAAACTGGGACTAAATGAAGAGCCTTTTCAGAGCCAAAAAACCACCTCTACTGAACAGAGCCAAATGATTTGGATCTCTTAGAAGAGATGGATTTCCCATCACAATGAGCAAGGCTGGACGAACATCAGGTGAGGAAACACGAGTAACTTTAGAGTTTTTGAAGTAAACCTGGGCTTTTTCAATTCCTGCCTGCTGCAGTTTCTCAGAGTTTTTCATCTTTTCATTTCTGTGTGAATATTTCACTACTTTCAGGACACAAAGGTAGCATAAAAATGATTTTTTTTTTTTATTTTAAGCACTTTGAATGCTTGGCATTGTCCTCAACCACTCAAACATGGCCTTTTCAGGAAAGTTTCCCTATGTAGAAATCACTACTGCCACGGTGTGACATCATCTGCAAAGAACTTACAAACTGCAAAAGCTGTAATCAACAGGCAGAACCCTTGAGCATGTAAAATAATTTTTAAGAGTTTAAAAAGGAAAAAAAGAAAGAGATAATAATGAGAGGAGTTGCATAAAGCCAAAGGGACCAAATGACCCATTTTTTCTTCTGTAGCCTCCATCAATCAGAAAATGATGCAAATGTGTGTTCAGTGCTTAGTTTTATTAAACAAACCAGCGGCAACAAATTACCTTACCTTCATGACAGCTTACGTGATACACACTCAAAGATAAAAAGGAACTCTGAAAAGGGATTACCGTTTCTTGTTGAAGTCTTATTGTGATTAACCTTTAGAGCTGCAGGTAATCCTTATTACACACAATCATTTGAAGTCAGATGTATTTTATGAAATTTGTTGTGAACATTGACTTACAAAGATTCTGACACATTGCCTGAATTGAAACACAAATAAGGTAGCATTTAATTTCATATTATTAGGTCACATACCCCTAAATAAAAGAACAGAGCAGCATTGTGAGATAAAATATTAAGCTTGAGAGGGATTTTTAGTGGATATACAATGTAGTGAAACCATGTAAAAAGCATGAAATATGAGGCCATGGGAATAGACCCAGATTTGTCTTTCAGTGATGTACAGCCATGTTGTATCTTGGTGGGATGGTATCACACAAAGTTCATGCTATAAGATGGATCATCATGTGTTTTGTAGGAGTTTTATCTTTTAATATAACGGACAAAAGCGGTAAAAGACAAGCATATTTTATCTGCTTTTTCTAAAGACATTTTGATGTGCTGAATTTCATTTCCATTTCCTTTCACATCATTGTGGCTTCAGGATGGTTGAAAAGACCTGGATAAACATTTAAATTCATGAAGCAAAAGAGTACAGTTGGCTGTGAAATTGATCTTAGCCTCACGTACTGTTTCATCTTGCAAAGCAATACTGTTATGTTTACCAATATATCGTAAGCTTGTCTGTTTGAATAGTGCATGAAATGACATTTAGAATATGCCCTTTCCTCTGCTCTTCTCATTAAAGCTAAGGCAAACAGAGAAAAATGGCTTTGCTTTATGTAAAATGCAGCTTTGTGGCCTGGTGGAGCTGAGAAGTCCAGACCTTTGGCATTGCCCTTCAGAAAATAAAATTGTGAATGAGAATACATTTCCTGTGTACCTCTATGTTAACGTTAGAAGGGTGATGATGAGACAAATTCTTTTGTAGAGGCAAGAATTCCTTTCTGTGATTGCGGCCTCATGAGGGAGAATGGTTTTCTTTGAAAGGAGTCCGCTGATACTCCAATCCTGTATTTACCTGATTATGTTCAGTCTATTAGTGATTTGGGACAGATTTAAATTTAATCTGTCTCATTATAAAGCAAGCACTTGCCAGCTTGTTAAACTAAGGGACTTAATAAATGTCTTTTTGTTATTGTTCATATGTTCAGGGACATCCTCTTGCCTCATGTTGTTTCTTCATCCATCCTAGTCCAACTTTGCTCTTATCCATGCCTTCGACGGGTTAAGGCTTGGCGCTAACGATCCCTGCACACTGAAGTTGTTTTGCTCCCAGATGTCACTGCCAAAACTACAAATACAGCCTGAGGCTGTTAGGCCTAATTAAAGCCAATAAGCCGAACAGTTTGATCACAAACTTAAATTCCAACTGTGAGTCTGCACTCTCTGTGCTTCTTTTTTGGTCATGTTAATCTGTACTGATGGACCAGGCAGTCTTCTTCTTCATTTTCCCCTTTAACCTCAAAGTGAACCACATTACTTTATATGTATATCTTTAATGTGTTAATGAGCCCTTCATTTGAGCGTCGGCCAATTTCTATGTATATTCTGTTGAATGGTTCTGATGAGTAACTGGATGTAGATTTAAATTTTTACAGGCTTGCCCTTTTAGCTGCTCTGCCTTTTGTCTCTTTATTTTAAATCAACACATTTGTCTTTGACTTCCTGCCATCGACTTTTTTAGCAGCAGACGTGTCACTGTAGGAAAGCACAGGTGTGACTAATAACATTAACGACAGCTCTGTTCTATACAACTGTCCCAGCAGGCCATGGCAGCATGACAGTGAACCAGTATATACAAAAACCAGAGGCCTAAAATGAATGCAGCTGAATGGATTCAGTCATTGATTTATCCTTTCCATTTGCACTCTAAAATATTTTACTTAAAAATTACTGCCAGTGACTGACAGAGGTAAACCAGGAAGACTCTGTAAAAAGTACTTAGAATGGGATACGACCACTGTTGATCTGAATAGTCATTAATCTGCTAAAATTCCAAGGATTCATGAGAATAACTTCACCTCCTGTAACTTAGGAAATGATACGTTTTACCTAAAAATATTAAGAAAATTATCCATCGGATAAATGATCAATTGACTCATCAATTTTACATAGTAATGCAAAGTCAGTAGAGTCTTTAACTTAAAATTGGGCCTACTTGAAATGATTAGCCTGTTAACGCCAATGACCATTTTGAGTTAGCATAAGGCTAACAAAGTAGGACGTACATCCTGGTTGTATCTCTGTCTCAAATGCTTTATGGATGGTGGTAAATTTTTCTTTAGTTCTGGTGTAGCCAGCAGCTAGTGCTAACGACTTCCATGCTAGGCTTCCTTATGCTTCAAAATAAATTATTCTATTTTCAGATTAATGGTGTTTATCTGATGAGTTCACACTATACCATACAGATGATACAGCGGTTAAACTTGCACTTGTACTTCTGGCTACCATTACACCATAAAGACACAAGAACTTTCCAAACAACTCAGAGAAAAGGTTATTAAAGTTTAAGACAGGGCATGGATACAAAAAAATTTCCAAGGCACATCCCCCAGAGTTCAGTTAAATCCATCATCATGAAATGGAAGGAATATGGCACATGTGTAAATCTGCCTAGATCTGGCCGTCCTCACAAGGTGAGTGACCATGCAAGAAGGAGGCTCATGAGAGAGACCATCAAGACACCTATGACTACTCAAAAGGAGTTACGTGCTTGGGCAGCTGAAATGGGAGAGACTCTGCATACAACAATTGTTGCTCAAGTTCTTCCCCAGTCAAAGCTTTAAGGGAGAGTGGCAAAGAGAAAGCCACTGTTGAAGAAAACTCAGATTAATCTTGACTAGAGTTTTCCAAAAAGCAATGTGGAAACTCCGTGATCAGATGGAAGAAAATTCTTTATTCTGATGAGACCAAAACGGTGCTTTTTTGGCCATCAGACAAGAAGCTATGTTTGGCAGACACCAAACACTGCATATCACCACAAACACACCATCCCATGAAGCAGGATGGTGGAAGCATCATGCTGTGGGGCTTCTTCTCAATTGCTGGCCCTGGAAGGCTTGAATCCTGCAAAATAAAGGAAAACCCGGGAGGACAATCTTATTCATTTTGCAAGAGAACTATGGCTTGGGAAGAGATTTTTTGTGTAGCAAGACAATGACTCAATGCACACAGTGAAAGCTACACAGAAATGGTTTAAAGAAAACAAGGTGAATGTTCTGGACTGGCCAAGTCAAAGCCCAGACCTCAATCCAATAAAGAATTTGGGGCTGGAGTTGAAAAGAACTGTTCACACCTGATCCCCATGCAGCTTTACAGAAATTGAGGAATTTTAAAAGAGTGAGTTCTAATACAGTCACTAGAGTTACATTACATAGTTTAATTTAATTGACCATACTTTGTAGATATCTGTTTTCACTTTGACACTGAAGAGGTGTTTTTGTGATTTTTTTGTGGGGGTGAAAAAAGCCAATTTGACCTTGACTGATTTGTAAAATCAATTAAACGGTAAAACATCCAAGGGGGTGAATATCAATGTGCATTAACACAGAGAGAACAATGATCTCCATCCACGTTATTTATTATAAAGTATGACTTAACCTAAAGTGAAATGCAACAGCTGTTTGGGATAAAGAGTTGACCAATAACTGTCCGGTTTTCTGTTGTTGAAAGAAAGCTTGGTCCTTCTTGTTTTGGCTCTTGGGTTTATTATTTTCTACACAGTGCTTGATGCTTTTTAAAGTGTAGTGTAGAATACATCCCCCAAAATATACTTAACTAAAATATTAATGACTGATTTAAAAAAAACTACTCCAAAAGCTACTCAATTGCACTAAAATGAGCAAATGCTTTAGCTACTCTCCACCTCCTCTGCAATAGCATCATCAGGATGCCAATTCATAGCAATTGAACTTTGTCAGGTCTGTCCTTAAGAGTGGAAGAAAAAACCTTCAGCTGCATGAATTTGAATGGAGTTTGGTTTGATTCTGTCTGATGTGTTTCAGGTAGTGAAGGAATCAAAACTCTTGGTGGCTCATTGGCTTATTGACACTGGGTTAAGCAGTTGTGTGGCTCTAGTCTAAATGTTTGATTTCAAATTGATCGTGGCACTTTGATGCAGATGTGCAGACTTTTCTGTCAGTATATTGTTGTTAACATAGAACATTTTACATTCATATCAACCAAATCCTACTTACAGGTAACAATCAAAACAGCTTGGACTGCTGATGTACAACACAAACAGAAACCTAATAAGGCTTAACATAAATAAAATCACAACCCCGATTCAACATCTCTATGTAGAATGTGCAAATAAAGATTAGTCTTGAGACGAAAGAACACATGAGAAAATACAAACAAACAAACTGGAGAGGTTCGAGCCATTGCACTGCTGGTGAAGCAATGACACACTGGCAGCTTGCAGGAGACACAGGTGAACTGATATGCTGCTCATGAAAAGGTCAGATGTGTTGCAACTGTGTCAGCAGAAGCCTCAGACAACAGCTCTGCTCCAGAGAAAGAAGAAACACAAAAAACACAAGTTCAGAAAGCAAAACGACACTACAAAACAACAAAAGCGAGATTGAATATATACAGATTTCAAACAATGACTGCATTTCTCTGTCTTCAGTCTGATATCCCCTTATAGTGTTTTAAAGGTAAGAATGAGGCTCTGTTTACAAATGATTTTGAAAAGTGTGTTGAAGGCAGGGTTGTTTTGATTTTGCAAAAATGCATCGTTTTAGTTCAGTTTTTTTAGTTTTAGTTTTAGCTTTTTTTTGATACATGTCAGGGCAGAGTGAACATCATACATTTAAAAAAAAATTCAAACAGGCTACTCTTCTCTCATCATTTTATTTATTAAAGACTATATTTGAATAAAACTCCTGGCATAAAACTAACACTGTGTGAAGTCTTATCAACCGTTTCAGGCAATTTTACACTCTCCAGGGTTTAGGTGCCAGTCAGTGTGGTTGTGTCAAAGACTAAAACTAAGGGTATCTCTATTTTTCTTTTATTTTAGTTAGTTTTGCAAGCACAGTACACAGTTTTAGTTAGTTTTCTGTTTTTTTTTTTAAAAGCTTAGCTTTTATTTAGTTCCAGTTAAATAAAAAGATTTTGGAATTTTACTTTTAGTGATTTAGGTAGTTTTAGTTAACTATAATAACCTTGGTTGTGGGGGGTGGGTTCGGTTGGGGGTTAATTGGAGAATTGATGTGTTGCTAAGCCCTGCCCCCTAGTCACTGTTGCCACACCTCTTTAGCTTTAACACCTAGAAATTAAACTATGAAGTTTGAGGCTATATAAAGGACTATTAAACAAAAACTCAACAAAATGTCTCACGGGCCAGATGACACCTGCTGGCACTGCAGGTCGTCATTTGGGGATGGCTAGAGTAAAGTCACAGTGGTTTGTTTACAGGTGCAGAATAAGAATTTCTTCTTCTATGGCAAATTGTTGGTAGATTTAACCGGTGGGACAAAACGGACCATGTCAGAAAGTTTGTATTCAGATCAAGACTGAGACTTATGAGCATGCGTATCTGAATCAGATTGTATCTTCCACCATCCATGTGTACAGAGACGTTTTAATCTCTGATCTGAATGAATTTAATCTGATCGTGAAAAAAATGCTCATGTAACCACAGCTACTGTTTTTTGCATTTATCGGATTAAGTGTTTTTCTCAAAATAAGAATAGTACAAAGATATTCAGTAACGTCTTTAAAAATAAGTATGATCATGTGATAGAAAATAATCTGAGAGCAGGCTTAAGATTTTTTAATTTAAAAAAAAGTGTCAAAAACTAGAACTTTCAAAAGCAAACCTTCCCCAGTGACTGTCAGTAAAGGGATTGTCCAAGTCACACAAAGACCGCTCAGAATCCAGAGGCCTCTTTGGTCGGCTCCACACATGGGGATTCAGGGATATCCCTCTCTTTTGGACTATTCTCCCTTTCTTCTTGCTGGCCACTGTTCCCCTATGTGCTTTTGTTCCTCACTCTGGTTGATCCCAATACAGCTTCTACAGGTACTGTAAGGTGAAAAACATGACTCACATAAGAGATGAAAAATCAAATTACATCACTGATCACTTGAAGTGCACATTATTGGTTCTTTGCAGATGATGTCACACAGCAGCTAAGAACTCCCCTTGGAAGACAATTAATGATTTCTGCACAAAGAAATGCTACCAAAAAAGTTATATTTTGAGCTTTGTATGACTACGCCAAAGTGCAAAAATATAAACATTCTTAATTCTTAAGCTACCTTTGTGGCCCAAAAGCTGTGAAATATTCAAGGCAAAAATAAACAAGTTAAAGAATCTCACAGAGACAGAAGGAAGTAATCCTTCGTCTATGCCCTGGATGAGCGCTGTCACACACTGCTTGTGTATGGTCCATTTCCACAAAGCAGTCTCGTTTGGTTCAGTACTGTTTTGCTATGGTTGAGCACATTAATCTCTGATCTTACCAGTGTTTCCTGCACTGTTGTCCATCTCCCCAACCTCCAGCCTCTCTCTGGCTTTTTAAAATGTGGATTAAATAACAAGAGAGGATGGGGGGAAGTAGAACCGACACTCTAATGCTACTGCAGCTGACATAAAAGAGCCATTTTATAGCACAGGCCCATTCGCTAAAGGCTCATCATCTCTTGATTGCTGATCCCACAAGGTTTATTTGGTTGATAGTGTATCACAGATTGAATTAAAAGCTTGTTTGTGACAAAACGAGGATTTTTATAACATGTTAAAGGGGCTCCTAGCCTCTCTTAGCTCAGGACAAGACTCCTCTAGACTCTAAGCACTTGTCACCCTTCATCTGACTAGATCACACTAGACACTAGAAGGTCTGCATGACTGTATTTGTGATAGTGATTGCCTCCATGCCAGGTAAATCAGTTTTAGTGTGGTAGAAATCCCTTTTGTGTAGAGTGTAGGGATTGTTTTTAGTGTATATAGAAATTTTATGATGATAATTGCAGCATCCTATAACTTTCTTCCTTTTCCATTCATTCTCTGTCCCTCACTTCCCCCAGCGGATATTCTGGATCACGTGATTGCAAAGAACCTATATTCTCAAACAGTGGCTTGTATTGGCTATTGATTTCTAATTCCATCATTTTTTATAAACAAAGTCAAGGATGGCTGTAAGGCCAACATCTAACACCTATGAAACAATATGGCAGGGGCTGACAAGTATGTTTTAGCCATGGACGTTTTTGTTGCCCTGCACTGTCTTCATACAGAAGTTGCCCAAATTCTTGATATTTTGATCCCTTTTTTTGTTTTACAAGATCCAATATCTGTAGTTTTTAACCTTGGATAGTACTGAGAGTTAGGACAGTTGGGACCTTCCCTACCCTAGTTAGAGCCTACAACAGCCAATGAGGGCCTGGGTTGAAGGGAAATCCCTGCCTCCCTTGTGATGTCACCAGTTCAGCCATAAAAGGACTGGTGTGCTGCCAGTAATATGGATTGGTCAAATCTGTATTAATATCTGCAATAATGTAAATATGAGTGCAGGATGATATGTCGCTGTAAAATTCATTTTTCTATTTCTCAAAAATAAAAACACCCTAACCCTAACCAAAGTAAGGTTTATGCCACAGCTGCCCTAAATTAACAGCATTGGTAATTACAAAATCATTTTTTATGTTTCTGCAATTGTTAATACACCAACATGTAGAAGCTCTTTAACCCGAATGATATTTTTAATGCTAAAATATAATTATTATTGTTATCTATGAATTTTCAAATTTACTGATTTACAAAAAAAAAAGAAAAAAAAATAGTAAAGCACATTACTGTATCTTGATTAATATGTCAAATTATGGTTATTTAATTGCATTCCTGAGCAGAAAAATTAGTTTTAGTGGTTGAATTTTATGCTTGATTAATTCCTGACTTCTCAGAGAAGCCCAGTGAGCCGGCTCAAATTTGGGTGAATTCAGTTTGAAATTCCTCATTCCTGTTCAAAATGGTATAACGTGGAGAGCTCACTGAAAATGAAAGAGTCCGCATTAAAGCACTTCATGATGCTTGATGGTCTTTGAGACAAATATGACAGGTGGTCTAATAAATTTGTTAAGCACTGTATTTTTGCTTGAGCTTGTTAATTATGGAGGTGGAAGAGCTTTCCAACACCAAAAAAAACTATGCTCTTAATTCTCCAGTATCTTTCTACCATTTCAGTCCATATAATGAAACTAAGTGGTTACAGATGACTTTTGGTGTCATCATAGTTTGAGGAATCGACCTTTTAAAGTCTTTTGAGGTATACTTTAATACATTTATAGTTAAGAATAAAAACTTGTGGTATGTGAAAGGTGGCTTTCAAACCTATTTTACCGTTAAAGCTCTAGTATGTTTGGGTCTTGTCCGGTTTGTTGGTTTGAATTTCTGCAAAGTTTACTTTTGGAGCCCAGAGAATCTCTAGGAGAAAGCTAAAGTATTATGGGTGTGTTGCGGGAAGGAAGTTAAATTACATTTGCTGTAAAGAGTATGAGCCCTGCGTCAGACAGAGCAGCAGCATGTGTCTGCATTAAAACACTTTTAACTATCGTGTGACATCCCTTACCATGTTTTAGATGTATTCTTGCTGCGTCACCCAAAAGGCACGAGTGAACACATGTACAGTATGATTTCTCTTCCCCTTGATCTCTCCCTCTTATACCCGGTCCCTCCCTTCCCTCCCTACTGTGTGAAGCTCTTTCACCTCAAATAAACCCAGTCGGTGGCGGGGATGCAGAGCGGCAGTCTGCAGTAGGACTGGCTGTGTTTCCTGGTTTGATGTGGAAATGAGCAGTGGAGCTGTCGCTACACGGAGTCTGCTTATACCTCTTGAAATCTATCACAACATTAGGAAAAATGTAGACAAGTTCAATAGCTCAAACAGCAGATTCTCAGCTGATGTTTTTTTCTGGTTTAGTTGTTTTTTTTGCTTCACGTCATGCTGAGAGTTTCCTTACATCCACGATGTTTGCTCAGTCCCTGCACAGTAGGCTGTAACGAAAAGATAAAAACAGTTGCGAGTAATTTTTGTGATTACAATTTTCCTCTCAGTGTGAAATTACAGGTATGACGTTAGTGAAGATATTGTTTGACATCCACTGGGGGCTTAAAAGATGGGCTCTTAATGAAACAAAACTGGCAGGATCTTTTAAAAATACTCATTCTCACTGTTGGTAATCACAGTGTGAATTACATACAGTCTGATCGAAATCATGCTGGCAACAAAATGTATATCTACCTCCTAAGAGTGCACTTCATTATGTTTTCACTGTCAACTCCATCATGAAACCCGTCTTTTGCCATGGCATCACAAACAAGATATTAATGTTGAAATTATCTCTTAGCTAACAGCCAGGTAAAGTTTTGGAATATTATCCGAAAACAACAACATGAATATATAACATGTTTTCATGTGTAGCTGTAGGCTGATACTCCACATTGCATTTTCTAAAGCTGACCTAGTATGGTCATTGTGGTTGCTAAACATGAGTAAATAATGCAGCAATAATGGTTAGGGAGGTGCACATGAATTAAATACATCTGAGCCCCTTAGGTAAACATACAGTACCCATAAAAATCATTCATTCCCTTGGATTTTTTTACCCTTCTGTTGATTTTTTTAAGTCAGTCATGTTCAATCAAACTGGGCTTTTTGACTTTATTTATTTCTTTATTTATTAAAAAATAAAAAATAAAAAAAAAATAAAAAACAACTCTTTAATATCAAAGTGAAAAAAATGGCAGACAAGAAGCATCCCCACAGCATGATGCTGCCACCACTGTGCCTCACAGTAGAGATGGTGTGTTTGTTGTGAATTTCTTTGCCAAAATAGCCAAATTACATAGACCATGATTTTTTAAAAAATCAATAAAAGGGGAAAGTATTTATTTTATATTTACAGACAGTTTAAATGACTAGGAAGCTCTGATGGTAACACTCAAACTGTCATGGTCTCTAAATAAAGCTATTAATATGTGCACAGGAAAATCTGGGGAGTCATTTTCCAGGGTAAAAAAATGTTTTACTCAAAAGTAGTAAATTTAATCTTTTTGGGCTGTATTTATTACCAGCCACCACCAGAGTTGAAGTAAAAAAAAACATATTAAATTCTGCTGGAATAAAACTTAAACCATACCCACTTAAGTTCCAGCTCAGCTGGTGTCACTCATGGCCGGTCACAGCTGCAGATTGTTAGCTGTCCCAGCTGCAGCTAATCCTTTGCAATCAAGATCTCCTCACCTGGTGATGAACTTTCAGACACCTGTGTACTACAGCTTCAACGTGGGTCCTCTTCAACCTTTGATAATCTGGTGATTTTAGGTGAGTTTTTGCCTTGTCTAACTCCATTTTGTCCTCTCTTTTTGCAGTGTCTCCATCTTACTGCCAGTGATTCTGCCAACCACCAGCTGACTCACCATCATTTGCACTGTTGTCTAATAAACTTCTTTAACCTTACTGCTTCATCTCGTGCTCTGCTTCTGGGTCCTTCTCATATGTTCATCACAATTGTTTCTGTAATTTAAGAACACTATGTCTAATATGTATAAGCAAACAAAACCCTCTTTTGTTGACACACTTTTGAAACGCATCCATCTGGCGTGTCAGGTTACTTTGTAGGTGGAAAGGCAGAATTTTCTATTAAGAGAAAAATGTAGCTTTTTAAAAAGAGAAAGATCAATCTGTTTAGAATAAGATACAGTTGTACATAAGCGTTACCCAGTGTTAAATGGAGAAGAACATTTCTAAAAGGAATGAAAAACCGCTCTGAAAGGACTAAACACTTTATATTGAGAAAAAAGCTCTATAATGAGTAAACTAAGGTCTGTATACTCTGTAGTGAGTACAGTTGCTGTAGAGTTGTTTTTACTTTGTTCATTATGTAGCACATAATCATCATTTAGAGTTAAATGAAAATACGAACAAAAACAGCTCTGAAAACATTACTCTGCAAGCAGAGTAAATTTTCTCCAAATAGACTGGGACCAAATGTTATATTTTTTAGAGTAAAATTTTATTCAATTTGAGTAGAATTTACTCTGGTAAATTTACTGTGCACCATAGTTCATCATCTACAATGTGCTCTGTGAGGCATCTTACAGTTGGTCAGGGATATCAGAACCCATGCTCTCACCTGCTCCGACACCATCCCCGTGAGAGAGATAGAGGGGGAGAGGTGTTCATGCACGTATTTGGACTGAGGAGCAGGAACAGGCGTGACTTGGAAAAACAGTTATTCGGTTCTGAAGCGTGATGTGAATCTTTAGGTGACAACCTTCAGGTAAATCACAGAAGTTAATCACTCTGTTAGTAGTGACAGACAGTGACAGCTGTGTTGTATGAATGATCCTCTGCAGCTTAGATAGGCACTGCCTGAACACATCTATTTTTAGGAGGACCATAAGTCACTCTTACTCTTTTCTTTAATTATTTTGCTCTTATTTATCAAACACCACAGTCTCCTCTCAGCGACACCTCTGCTCACAGACACGCACATGCTGAGGAGCAGGACTGACACACTATGTCCTCACTGATGCTGATTCTAATTAGAGGTGTGCGCTTTAAAAACAGACAGGACAGGTGTTAGTCCACACTATTCTTTTAATCCAAGCTATTGTTAAAAATAAGCCTACTTTAGTTTAAGTCTTTTTGTTTGCCTGATAGCATATTGATAAGACTTTATACTAAATCAAAGTGATTGTTAATGTAAATATACTGACCATGTTGCGATACACGTTCTGATCATTTCTACATTGTCTATAAAAAATGTTCATGCCCTTGAATGTTTAACCCTTTTATTGATTTTATACATCAGTCATGTCATTATAATATGCTTTTTTTTTTTTAACAAAAAATTCCCTCATGAAAATTGGCCTCTCTCCTGTTTAATTCCACTTATCTACAGCTGCTGTTGTGAGCTGTTTAATAGTTTGTAGTGTTAATAAAGGCTTCTGTTTTTGTTATGTTTGTATGAGAATGACATCATTTCTCTATTAATCATAACAATACACCCCTAAACATACAGTAACCATAAACATAGATGGTTAAAGTCTAAATCCAGATCGCCTGCAATCACAGAAAAATGGTTTGAGGCGTTTGCAAGAGGTCACACTAAATTGTGACTTCTTTTATAATTTAGGAACTGAATTTAAAATCATTTGTGTGCCAACTTCTTTCTTTTTTAGTGCCAGGGTAAACGCGAGGCCATCACTGGACCTAAGGCGATGTGTGTGCAGCTGAGCCAATGTAATATTTTGCCTTACTTTTGACTGAACTTGTTTTACACACACGCATGAAGAGAGAGAGAGAGAGAGAGCACGCCTGCATGTGCTGACCAGTCAGTTGAGTGGAGAGTAAAAGAACAGACTTTGTACTCTGGTGGGGCTGGTGCCCTTCTGCCCATCACTGACACAACCACGCTTACACTTCCAAACCCTTAGTTGACACGCAGGTTAACCACTTATGAAAATTGTTTTCCAATGTGATGATAGTTAAGCAATTTGCAGGAAAAGGTGAAGACTGAAAATGTCAGTAGTCATTTTTTTTGCAGTTTTGTGTGAACATCATGTATTGACCTTGAAATTTTAATAGTTTAACAACAGCAATGTAATGTGCCAAGAGGAAAAAAAAACATGAGCATGGTTGTATCAGTCACACAAAACAATGCTTTGCCACTGGTGAGCGAGGTTTTGTATGTTGAAGTAAGGACGGATGGAAATTATGCAGCAGGAGACATTTCCAGGCTCATAGCAGCAGGGTGCCTGTCCTGAAGTGATGTTTTGTTTGCTTAGTGTTTAACTGTTACCAGGATACATATTAAGAAACAATACAGCTGGACTTGAGGCAATAATTGCAATGAATTTCAGCAGTTTCTAAAGTTTTTTCAAACTGCTGTTTGGAAATGGTTCTGAGTAAAGTCACTGTCCATTATCCAGTCTTTTCTTTTCAACAAATCAGTGCTTTTAACTACTTAAGCCAACCAAGGTTTCCATTCTTCAAAATAATGACAATGTAAGATTCATTTTCTGTACTTAATAATGGGTCTTTGATTTCACAGAAAGGTTAGAACATGTTTTTTTTCTTCCAAGCCATCAACCATTGATTTTATTGCCTGAAATTACGTCAGATTCAAGGAGATCAGATAGATTAACTGTAACTCGAGGGCTAATTACTGTAATACTGAGCCCCTGGGACTTTTTAATGTTTCCAACTGGCTCATAATAAAAAGAGAATAATGCACAAGGGGTCTTTAACATGTGCTCGATGGATACATATACATATAAATGTTGTGTGTGAGGCGAAAAGTCAGCACGCTCATTAGTTGATGAAACTGATGTAGAAAACATGTAAGCTGCTGCATTGTTCCTGTCCTGCTGAGTAGAACTAGGCTCAGGTTGTGGTTTTCTATGGATCAATTTTCTTCCTTCTGCTGCTACAACACTGCAATTGTCCAGCACAGACTTATGATAGAAGCCTTATTAGTTAACTGATATCATAATACAAGAGCAACTACACTCAAAAAAGAATAATCTGGCTTCATTTGTGAGTTGAACGTATTTCATGACATAACATTACATGACAAATTTCCATCCAGGTGAGTTAAATAATTCTGACTTTAACCAATAAAACCTATTAACAATGAAACAGAATAAAATGAAATGAATAGACAATGAGAATTTAAGTAGAAAAAACTTAATAGGATTGACCTTATTTAGTTAAATTGAGTTTATGTGACATAGTAAATGGATTTGAGCTTGCATTGAGAGATATACTTCATTAAAAGCTAACAGACCACTGTATTATGAATCACCAGGACAAATTTCAGTCATGAAAAGCATCTCTAAGTTTATAAAATTAAGCTTCAAAATTATGAAAAATGAGGCAGTAAAATCTGCTCTAGTATGGTGTGGGTGTGTCAGTCAAATAAGCCCACGCCCACTCAGGACAAAATCTTCAAAAAGGCTTCTGATCACAGCTGAGTTCTCTGGCTCTGTGCCAGAGCAGAGAGACAGAAAACAGGGATTAAACTTACTGTTTTCTGGTACAAATCTCTTCATTATGATACTTTCAATGACCCGTAGGCTATTGTGACTGAAAGATTTGAAAAATTTACCCCACAATCAACAAAAACACAGCATGAAACTGTTAACTTTCAATAAAGGCAGTGGCATCAGCTAACAATAGAGTACACTGAAATGAGCTGCTGAGTGATTTTATATCATTGTAGCACTAGGGCAATTCCCCATCAAGTCCGCTAATGTCATGGACTCCTATATCAATCAATCAATCACTCTTTGTTTGTATAGCACCAATTCATAACCAACGTTATCTCAAGACGCTTTACGAAGAGGGCAGGTCCAGACCACACCCTCCGTTGTGGCCCATTATGATTTATTACTAATAAAAAATAGGAGTGAAGTAGCGCCTGGATTCCTGGATATATTTGCCCTGCTCAAATAAAGATCTCTCATAGATCTCAGTGTTTTCACATGTTTACAGCATCCTTATTCCAGCATATCAAGTGTGTTGACACACAAAGTTTGGATTGGACTTTTAAATGTTCACCCAAGTTCTTATCATACTTTTGACAGTAAAAAATATTTTTTTCAGTACATAGAATCATGCCTATAAGCTTAGACTTCACTTTATTAAAAAATATGATAATAAAACCAATGTTTCATTTGCTCAAGACAGAGAGCTTTCTTCAGTAACCAGTCTTGCTGAGTCTGTAAATCTTCTTTAAAGGGATACTTCAACATTTTGGCAAATTCGTCCATTGCCATAATTCCTATAGTCTTAGTAACAGGTTCGTTACCGTTAGTTGTCAGTGCAAGCTATTTTTAGATCGCCGCTGCCGAGTTCGGACCCGCTTTGCCAACACCGACAACTGAAGGTAACAAACCGATTACTAAGACTAGAATTATGGCAATGGACGAATTTGCCAAAATGTTGAAGTATACCTTTAACTCTATCTTGGCTCCAGTGTAACAAATGTAGCACTTTGTTATCTACTTGGCCTTGGTGGAAATAAGCTAGTTAGCCGTAAAAGCAAACGTTTGCATCTTACTTTTAGGCATTCTACAGTAAAGTTGCTTCAATAGACCATTTGATGACTGGAATCAGATGATTTCCAGGCTGCTAAGTCCTGATCAGTGACCGACAGGTCTTCTTGCATATTTTTTGCTGCTCTTGGACACACACACAAGCTGTTTCATGTCAAAGAGTTCTCGGTAGTGTGCAGGGCAGACAGAACACTGCCACAGTCCCACACACGCACACAGACTCGACAGTGTTGATCAACAGAGGATAAAAAGCTCTGATAGAGTTCAGAATAAACACAGACCTTCTCTCTGCACCTTGCTTCTATTCCCTTAAAGCACCTCTCTACCCATGATAGATCCACAGCTGCTATTATGTATGAACACGATCCCACTCTCTCCCTTTCTGTCTCTCTTGCTCTCTTGTGTTCATGAGCTGTGGAAGCATGGTACATTAATGTAGTTATTATTTTGGTAATATTCATAAACTAAGGTGATAAAACCTTATGCATGCAAGCTTGTGATCAAAAGACTGATCTGCAGCCAGATGCATCATATTGCAGGAAATAGTATAGATTAATTTGGATAATTAGTGGATATAAAATGTAACAAAACATTTAGAAAGTGCAAACTGTTCATTGAGGTAGATGGAAGGACCAAGGCAGTCAGGTATGAGGTTTTAAGCAATGATTCCCTGGTCTGATGAAACCAAGATTGAACTGTCTGGCCTCAGATCTAAATGTTATGTCTGGAGGAAACCAGGCATGGGTTAACACTAGGGATGGGTGCCATTTGTTTATTTTTCTGATACCGGTACAAAATTGATCATTTTTATATGGTGCTGGTGCTTTAACGATGCCTTAATCAATATTATTAAAAAGACAAAAGTGTGTTGAAAGTAGGTCTGTCATATGGCAGGTGGGCTTTGTGATGCTTTGTTAAAGTGCCACAAAAAGTCTGTGCACAAAAATTTTGTAAATGATTCAAAAGGCACAGCTTGAATGCTCTCCTTAATGTGTTGCTGTCCTGTCAACACACCACATCAGCACAGAGATGCTGAGCCATTATGCAGTTATTTGTGGAAAAAACATTCCTTTCCATGCAAATTGGCCTCATTGCATTGTAGCGTCCCTGTATCCCATGCTCACCATCACACAGCCTCCACCATCCTGTGCGCATTTAATCACAAGTTCAGTCCTCCACACCCTTGATCTATCCACCAACAATCACCACTCACCCAGTTTCCATGCACTGTCAATATGTCTGGCTGCCATAGTCATGTCTAGCCATAGTCCAACTTTCGTTGTTTCATCCTGTGTTGTATTTATTATTGCCTGCGTCACCTTTGGTCCTGGGTCCACGTCGGACAAAGAAGGATATTTATGTGTGTCGTTTTCTATGTGGAGTCTACTGGCAGAGCGTCTCATCCTCTCCGGTCTGGAGTCAGAGGGAATGGGAAGTCTCAAACTAAATCTGACTCGCACTTAAACTGACTGACTGACGATGGTACTATAAGTGCCCAATTGATTGCTTTTGTGTTCCCTTTTTGGGTTTTGAATCTTGAAAAGAGACGCTGGTGTTTTGGTTTGTTTTACTGGGTTGTGGAGTGTTTCGTGGTCCATGGTGAAATCAGGACTGGATTTCGGTTGTGAATTGTGATATGGAATTGTATTGAACTGGACTGAACTACGTTAATGTTTTTGATTTGAAAACTGGAACAGACCTTCTTTTTTTATGAACTAAACTGAACAGAGAACACTGAACTTACACGCATACACTCACCCTCATACACACACATTGTTTTGCTTCTGAGCATCTAATGTCGAGTGCCGTAATAGCACAGCATATATACAGTAAAGATCAGCCTACTGTCTTTGTTTATATGACAACAACCTTTCCAGAGATCGGGAAAAAAATTTCACCACTTTGAAAAAATTGATGTGTAAGGTCAAAAATACTACTTTTACTCTGCTATTACTAAACCATAACTATGAGTTAAATCAGTCTGAGGCTCCCAGCTGCTTTTTTATCCATGTGAGGCACCCTAACGCATGACAAGCATGTGATTGTTTTCTTAGGGTTTCCTCCATTCAGAGAGGAAACTTAAACAGGGTGGTGCTTCAGTGAACATATCAGTATTACCTTTGATAAAACACACTGCTTGTTATTCAGAGTATTTAACACACCCTTGCAGGATTTGACACACCTGTTGCAGGTGGTAGTGAGAATGGATGGCACGCTCTGCAAGGGTGGGACATAAATCAAGCAAGCAGGAGCGAGATTAGTAAAAAAGTACCATGCAGGGCCCTAGTTACATCAAACAATAAGGGATCAAGAGATTGCTAATCACTATTTAAATTCATTTAACCCTTATTTAAGTCTTGAAAATCATTGAGGTTTCCCTCATTTACAATGATGTCGAGATACAATCAGACACAAAGAAAACACAAAAAAAGAAGAATAATACTCAGTTAAAACAATCACATAATGAAGTGAAATGATTTGAGAGCATTTCATTAAATTGCCCAAGAGAAACAAAGATGCCAATCTTGAGAGTTTCCTGTAAATTGTTCCACATTTTAGTAGCATAAAAGCTAAAAGCAGATTTCCCAAATTCAGAGTAAACCCTCGGGACCTGCAGCATTAAACAGTCAGTAGAACAAGTGTTATAATATCCAGTGGTCCAGTTCAGCATAGATGTATATGAAGGAGTACGTCCAATCAGGGATTTATAAATGAAAACATACAAGTGTTTATCACGCCTCAGTGCTAAGGAAGCCCAACCAGCTTTGTCATACAGAATACAGTGATGAGTGTTATGAGGATCCCCAGTTATGAATCTGAGAGCAGAGTGATAAACAGAATCTAAAGGTTTTAGTGTAGAAGCAGCAGCGTGTCTATAGACAATATCACCATAGTCTAATACAGACATAAAAATTGCCTCAACTAAACTTTTCCTACAATTAGGAGGAAAGTTAGTTTTATTTCTATACAGAAACCCAAGTTTCTGGCGAAGTTTGCCAATGAGACTTTCAATATGCTGTTTAAATGTGAAAGATTCATCGATCCAAATACCAAAATACTTATATACAGATACCCTTTCAATACTGTTTCCAGTAAGTGTGAATGGTTTAAGACTGTTAAAATCACCATCTCTAGCTTTAGAAAATATCATAAATTTGGTTTTGCTTTCATTAAGAAAATTTTAAGAGCATGTTGAAGAATGTTAAAAGCACGCTGAAGTTTTACTAAAGCCAGCTGTGCAGAAACATCAGAACAATGTAAAATAATGTTGTCTGCATAACAATGAAAGTCACAGTCTGTTAAAGAGGAAACAACATTATTAATATAAATAGTAAATAAAACAGGGCCCAAAACTGATCCTTGTGAGACACCTTTTGTTAAAGATAAAAACTCTGATTAGATGTTTCCAGCCTTTACATACTGTGATCTGTTAAAAAGATAATCATAAAACCAGTTAGAAGCAATTGAATCAAACCCGGTCATATTAAGTGTCTGGATTAAAAGACCATGATCAACTGTGTCAAACGCTTTCGATAAGTCAATAAAAAAACAGCAGCACAACACCTCCTCTTATCCGTTTTAGAAACGATACTATCAATAACCACAGTGGCTGCAGAGATGGTGCTGTGCTTTGCTCTGAATCCAGACTGATTGGGGCTTAAAACAGAGTTATTAGACAGGAATGTTTTGAGTTGTTTATTGACCAGTGACTCCAGGATTTTTGACAGACAGGGTAGTTTGGATATTGGGTGATAATTATTAGGATCACTTGTTTCTCCACCTTTATGTAATGGCGTCACCAGAGCAGATTTCCAAACAGACGGGAAGACACCAGAACAGAGTGACAGGTTGAATATGTGAGTAATTTGCTTGTATATGAGTGGGGATGAAAGTTTGAAGAAAAATGGATCCAGATTATCTGCTCCTGTTGATTTCTTGGGATTGATGGATTGTAATGCAGTAGCTACTTCATATGAAGAAATGGGCTGTAATGTGAACTGAGGAATATGACTGCTGGTGCATGTATGGGTATTTTCCATGGGTATTGGTCCTATATCATTATCATTAAAATTGAATAAATGACCAGCAGCAGCGAAGTGATTTTTAAAAGTCACACAGATATCTCTTTGGTCTGATAAAACACTATTGTTGTTTTTTAGGTTTGGGGTAAAGAATTAGTATTTTTATTTTGTAAAGAATTTACAGTTCTCCAGAATTGTGCTGGATCTGACTGAGAAGGCTGTATTAATTCTAAGTAAAAATTAGATTTTGTTTTCCTCACATGTGTAGTGCATTTATTTTGAAGTTTCCTGAAGGCAAGCCAATCAGATGAGTCCCTTGAGCGTCTAGCCAGAGACCAAGCTCTATTTCTTAATTTAAAAAGATTAGAAAGCTCAGGAGTGAACCAAGGGTTGGATCAATCTTTGATTCTGAGCTTTTTGAATGGTGCATGTTTATCAGCTATTGAAAGGAATGTATTTGAGAAACAGTTAAAAGCTCTGTCTACATCAGGAATTTCAGAGGTGAGGTTAGTGCTGCTTTGATAAAGGTCACTAATAAAAACTTCTCCATTAAAATGCTTAAAATTCCTTTTAAAAACCATTTTTGATTTACTTTTGTTCAGGTGTGTATCTCTAACACAGGCTGTTGGGCAGTGATTGCTTATCCCTAGATCAAACACACCGGAGGCTAAAATTTTATCACTCCTATTGGTCAGGATTAGATCTATCAAGGTAGATCTGGTATGGTCTTTTGGATTGGGTCTAGTGGGCTCAGTGATAATTTGTTGAAGATTTAGATCACAGCACAGTGACTTAAGAGCTTCAGAGGCTTTGGTTAACCAATCAAGATTAAAGTCTCCTAGAATTATCATTTCTTTGTGAGCAAAGCGAGCTAGAAGATCACCCAGCTTAGCTAATGAGCATGGGTCAGCAGAAGGAGGTCTACATACTCCTATTATCACAACAGAATTATTATGCCCACATTCAACATTTAAGGCAATAAATTCAAAGCACTTAGGTTCACTTACAGCATTTAAAACAGACACATTAAAACAGCTTTTAACATAGATAGCAACTCCCCCACCTTTACAAGCTCTATCTATTCTATATATATTATAATCATTAATTGCCACATCAGAATTACATATGCCTTTTTTCAGCCATGAACATTGTGAACAGTCAGTCATCCTCGGTAAGCCTGTGACGCAAGGAAACGGCATGATTCCAGCATCAGGTCCATATTACAAGCTAAAAGAGTTTTGCCTTTTATGTTGAGATGTCGGCCATTGCAAGCAAATAAATCCCATCTATTTAAAAAGGCACTAAAATTGTCAACAAACGGGACGCCATGGTTAAAACAATAGCCTTTCAGCCACACATGTAGCTGTCGAAGGCGGCTGAAGTTTACATCTCCAAAATGCGGTGACGGTATGGGGCCAGAGACAACGCACTGCCTACCGCTGTCCAACGCGGTGTCAATAAGTTCAATAAAGTCATGCTTGAGTGTTTCCGATCGCTGAAATTTGATGTCATGATCTGACGTGAATCACAACTGAAGAGGCAGCGGGGTGCTCTTCCAGCAGGTCAGGTAGTGTAGAGTTAATGTGGCTTACCTGAGCACCGGGGTAACAAAAAGTTGTGGCTTTCGGCACCTTAATATTCCGAACCATGGATGATCCATGGATCCATGGTCCACGATACTCGTAGCTCCCCGTTTAGCCTCCGGGTACCTCTGAGTAGCCTCCGAGCACCTGTTGTGCGCTGGTCTGGGAGTGAAGTTAGCCGGCTAATGAATGTGAACTAGAATGTAAATGTGAACTTGACACTGAAATTAAATGTCCGTCATCTTTTATTCAATAATTAAAAATGCATTTTTTATTAACAAATATTAAATAAAACTTTCACCATAAATTATGGCATAACAGTAAACTAGAATGTGACACATTTTTCTGGTGTTGTGAGTTTGATTGAAAAATGGTCATGTGACTTGGTGCAGTTTTTAAAATTTTATTTTCAATGAACAATTAATGTCAGTGTGTCACACTGAAAATTAAACTAAGCCCCCATTCAAGATGAGGTTCTGAAATAATTCTTGTTGCTGTCAAAAAGAGAAATAAATTTGGCCAAAGTATGTCAGACCAAGAGAAAATCAAAATTGTCAAGAGGCCAGTGGAATTTATATCAATGCACCTCAATTTTTTTAAGTATTATTTTGAGTTTACCTGTTTTTAGATGTCCTTGCAACCTCAGTTAGCATCATTTTTGCACACTTACTGGATTACAGGCTGTGACATGAAATGGCAGGACTTCAGTAGACAAATACTGTGAATACAGAGCATCAACCAAATCTAATAGATTACCATGTTGATGGTGATTAATTGTTGAACTTTCACTCAGCTTTTGTCCTCTGCTAGGATACCCAGTGATGGATGGGTTCTTGGGATGGAGGATGTCAAACACTCTTTGGAATAGTACAGTTATAGAGTTGTGCTTCACAGATTTTAGTACAGGTAGAATCTAGAACACAGGAAAATAAAGCACACATTTTTCATATATTCGAGCAACCTGAATGTTCTATATGCAATTGCTCTTTCATGCATTTAATGTTCCTATAGCACAGATGCAGAGCTAGAGAATGTGTTATGTAATTAATGCAGTATCTGGCCTGAGAAAACTGCTAATTATGGTGGTTGTAGCATTTTCATGCTGTTCATTATGACTTCCTGTGCCTTGGCCTCCAGTAGTATCGACATCAGACAGCTGCCTGGATCATACAGCACACACCATCTCTGCAAAGGGGGGAATGTCACTTCAACAGCATGCAGATACCCTCCGGTCATGACCCTATTTGGATTGTAGTAGGTGCAGTGCAGCATGGCAGAAGCAGCTTCACAGGATTGGCTTGACTGCTTTCAGCCATCCAGAAAAAAAAGAATTAGCTCTTTGGAAAGTCTCCAAGCACAAAAATGAAAGTGATAAGCAGGGCAATAAAGGAAGAATAGCCTTTTGGTGCAGCCTGTTCTCGGTGAGCTTCAAAGAGCAGTGTGTCAACAGAGCAGATGCAGCAGCAGACATGACTTCCATTAGTTAGTGATGCAGAAATGTTGATTTCTATCCATCATGATGAGTGCCATGAACACATGCTGAGGCCTTGCTGGTTTAGTTACAAGATGCTTGGACTCATAAAAGTTGATGGTTCAGTGATTGGTCAGTGTTGACTTTGGAAATGCATCCAAAGTGCCGGTCATATTTTAAACATTACATCAATCAAGGGTTGTGCAGACGTTGTTGTATCTTTTATGCACCTTTGAGCAAACGCCTCAGTGTGCATGTTGCTGACACCAACACAAATGGGTCTGACAGTGAAGGGCAGTCATTGCAGTTATCCTGGCAGACCTATGAGACCGGAGATAGGCAAAATGGATCAAGAAAGGCAAAATGGGCAGAAGATGAATGGGAAAATGGGGAAAGTGTAAAAAAATGGTTAAAAGATGCAAAAAGGGGTCAAGAAATGCAAAAAGGGGGAAATGGGTGAGGAACTGACGGAAAGTGGCTAAAGAGTAACAAAATGGGTTAAAACAGGCAAAAGGGGTCATGTAAAGCAAAAGACAGGCAGGGATAATGATGAAAAGCGGTTAAAAAATTGTGAAAAAATGGGTTAAAAGAGGCAAAATGGATCAAGAAAGGCAAAAAGGGGCAAAAGTGAATGGGGAAATGGTTAAAAGTGGCTTCAGTGGGATAAAGTGGAAAAATGGGTCATTAATTGCAAAATGAAAATGGGATGAGAGTAAAAAAATGCGGAAAAAACTCCAGAGAAACTGTGATGAAAAGGGTTTTTAGAGTGGCGCTAAAAGTAATTTCAACATGAGAATAGAATAACAGCTTGACACACTTTTCAGCTCTAAATGAAATACTGTTCGCCAGGACGCTAGCACCAATGCAACAGATCAGACACACATGCATTGATATCATCAACAAATCACAACTGGAGCGGGCCCATTTCCTGGGTTTGTCAGAGGCCCAGACTATTCTGTGGGCAGGCCTGTCTGGGGTCACCAGAGGCTCAAGAGTCAATAGAAACAGCAAAATTAGATGTTTGGCATTAGCAGAGAAGATTTGGCAAATTTTTCATGGGTGTAACCCACATACTCAGCTCTGCTGCCCATCCCACAAATGCATGATCCTTACAAATGTGGTGTCATTTAAAAAGAAATAAACTGGCTTTAAGCAAGTATGATTTATTGTCAAGAAGCATTGTTACAACAAAGAAATTATCTACTAAACATACTGATATTTTTATTTGTGTTTTTCAGACAACAGTCCTTCACTATAATGTGCTTTATTTGGACAAAGGTTCAGGTTCTAAATCCTGGATTATATGTCAAATTAACATATCTGACATGCATGACCATCATTTGACAAAATCCATCCTTGCTCAGTGCCTCTCTGCTTGAAACTGTCTAAGGCTGCAGTCAAAGACATATTTTACTACCCACATACTGTCGGTCTTGTGTAGGAGTTTATGAGGCTGCAGTCAGATATCAACTGGAAATTATACATTGAGCAGCTCATAGTTGTCAGTTTTCTTCTTTCAAAATGGCCAATAAACATATGGTCTCAGTACGGTACATGCTGGGGTAACGGCTGTTTTAACGTGACGAACAGGAGGCTGATTTATTCTGATCTAGTAAATAGGGATCACTTGATCTCAGCAAATTCATTTTGTCACCCTTAAGTCAAATAACTTGGCAGTAAATAGATCATTACTTCTTCCTGTGAAATCAAAGATGACAGTCACAGTCGCAGCTTATAAAACTGGGAAAACATATATCTTACCGGATAATTTCTCCTCTCAGGCCAGGGAACATGTTCAGTAGGGCTACCTTTCATTTCTCCAGACAGGTGCACATTATTATACAATTGGTCTTTAATGAGCATGCCGTGTTTGTGCAGATCTGTCTGAGCTGGAGGCCCGTCTTCATTCATTTTAGATGAGGTGCCTGGAGAGATACCACATCAATATTCATGCACTGATGATTACAGGAAGCAGGCAAAGATATTACTGCACTGTTAAGTGCAAAGAAATGTCAAATGTAAACATGTAAAATTGATTTATGATATTTAAATGACACACAATTAGATTAATGGCTTGAGCAGACCTCACTGACCTCCATTAAAGGCACTCTTAATAATTACCATGCAAGATGTTGGGCAACACTTTATGAAGTTCATTTATAATGAGAGACTTTACTGGTTTCAATGTTTGATATCCCACTTAATGTGCTGGAAGTATTTCCATCTATAGGTAATCATTCACTCATTACATCAAGGGAGCATGCACAAATAAGAGCAGTAAGCGATGAGGATGAGTTACCTTATTACAGATTCCTCTGTATATTCTGGAGCTCAAACACAAAGATACACCTAGAGTTGCTAACGCAAGCAAAGATTTCCACTAAGGGTTTCAGCTTTGTGCTTCTGAAGCATCACTTCCTAGTTGATGTGTGTGGATGGCTGATTCCCAAAGTAGCTGAGGTAGGTATTGATTTGCTGAGGATAAGAAGGATAAGGGTATATCTGAGTGGGACTGTAGGGAAAGAATGAATACTCCTCGAGAGGCAGGAGAGAATGTTAACACAACTCAACAACCACCAGTTTTGCCATGAGGTAAAAAACCAGTTTATATTTAAAGACTTTTTATCGCACTATTTAGAAGATAAACAAAGATTTTTCTCATGGCAATAGGGAAGCCCCTCCCCCTCTCGAAGAGCCAAACTATCTCTTAAAGTTTTCTTAGACTAAGTAGAACAACAAAAGTGTGTCAAATTCTAAAAACCCGGAAGAACATTGTTTGTTGTGCCTGCTTTAATTTGTTGACTATAACTGTGACTTGTGGAGACAGCTGCTGCAGCATGACACAGCTGAACAATACGATCAGCTGCGTCTGGTTGCAGTGTACAATTTGATGATGACATCAGGTTAATGAGAGCTCTGCCAAAATGTCTTGTTGAGTGGGAAAAATCTGATCGCCTATTGTTTGGTTTTATTCCCACCTGGGTGTTAAACAGTCTGATAAATATGGAGAAACACTGATGAATAGCTTTTGTTTGCGAAATTAATACAACAACACAATCTTGGCAGTGTCATTATGGTGAGCCATCTCCACTGACAAAAGAAGCTGGGTAAACATACTTAATATTCATCAGAAGCCTTGAGCAGAACAAATGAAGTGGAAAAGGAACAAAAATGTAGTCTTTGACGTTAGTTACATCTATTGGAATTAACTGGAACACATTTATTTCACCTTCTCTTACACTCTTCACTGGTTCTTTTTAATCATCATTTAGCCGTAGTGTTTGAGGTGGAGCCAGCTAAGGAAACACTCCATCAATGGTGGCCAAATCTGAACGCTCACAATAAATCACAAGGGGTCTTTTTCTCCTTTCCCGGTACTGAGCCAAAGATTTAGCTTTTTTTTTTTTTTTTTTTTTTTTGAGAAATGGCTTTTTAATTCCATTTATTCCCTGGGACAACAACAGGAGTTCCAAAAACATGAAAAAGTGTGATGTTTGTTTTTGTTTCTCTTTTTTTTTTTTTTTTTATATTTGGATGGCCTTCTGATATCAGACACACAGAAAAGCATGTGCTTACCTGTATATCAATCAATCAGGGCAGGACTAGACACTCTTTGATGTATTATTAGAAAGACCCGGTGCTAATGAGTATGAGCTTAGCATCTTTACAGCGGAACCAGAGAAATGTTGACAGCCATCTACCAAAGACAAAATGGGGTGGGAAAGGGTTGGGGGGAAGGGAGAGGGCGAGAAGCAGGAAGAGAGAAGAGGGTTATGCAGAAAGAGGGACAAGAGAGACCATAAAACAACAAATGGAAGACAAATATATGGCTGACATGGCTATTAATTTATCTTCTATTTTGTAGAATATGGTATTAATGTCAGTAATAATGATACCAATCCACTGTAAAAATTGCTCTAAATTCACAGCAGAATTTCAACAGCATTAACCCATTGTTTTGAAATACAGCACACAGCTTGGATATAACCGTAATTACACTCCTTTTACCGTTTTTTAATGGAAGTCTGATGTTTTTCCCAAAATACAGCACTTTCCTGCTAATCACATGAGCTGCACGTGTGGAGCTGAGTCGGGTACTTTCATGTCTATAGTCACCATGTCTCGCGTTAATCCTCAGTAGCTGCGCACGCGCAGCTAGATAGCGGCTACGTCACGTGTTTTGTCGCTCTTATTGGCCCATAAAGATGTGATAGACAGAACATTCATCCAATCACACTCCGAGTTTTTTCAAAGCCTCTGCTTTTTCTCAAATGTTTCCTGTTGAAGCTTTCCCAGATGGATGCGCGAAACAAATCCATCTCGCGTTTCAGGTTAATATATTGTGTGTTATACATATATTTTTTTTTTTTAAGTTTTAATTTCTGTTTAATTATTTTCTTTTGTCTTTATAGCCTCATAACTTTTTTAAAAACTCAAGTCACATTGCTGCAACAATTTATTTAAGACAAAAAGCCCAGGCGAGACACAATGGTTAAAAGATGACTGAGGGCTCAGAAGATCAATTACACAAGTGTAATTATTACTGCCCACTGTCATTTTGATCTGGGGGTAGCGTTTTTCCCATCATGCCCTTGTGCCAAAAGTTAATATGTGTTTTAAATGTATTTATGTGTTTATATGTTTTGTGAGCTGTGATCACTGTTGGGATTCATTCGCTCATGTTTCTGGTGAATAACTGTTGCTTTTATGTTAAAAATGTTTGCACCATGAGCGAAGTTATCCACTAAGTTGGTCACTTCCTTAATGCGGTGAGTTATGGTCTAATGTTAAGGACAGAGTACAGACTTCTAATTCATGGTGCATTGTATTTCAGCATCTGTTTCTTCATTATTGCCATAAGACACACAACTTTACCACAGTTGTCCATGGTGAGTTGGCCATCTTTTTAAAGTAGGAAAAGTGCTTTGTACTATGTAAATAATTAAAAATATAACCTGATGTGTATTGATTTAAAGTGGAAAATAAAGATTTATTAAATGTATGTATGACAAACACATAAGAACTAGCATATAAAGTAGCACTGAAGAAAAACCAGTTAACATAAGATACTGTAAAGAAAAAGCAGCAGTAAAGTGTATTTTCAAATCAGTTAACAGTAAAATACTGTACAAGTAATTTTTACAAAACAGCTTACACTGTTTTTTAATTAACAGTACAATGCTGTAATTTTTAATGATGGTAATGGAAACTTGACTCACAGCTGATTACTGTTATTTTATGGCAATTTTTTTTACAATGTAGGCTATGTGAAGAATTTGCAAACACACCACCAACAGCCATGTAAACTGATCCTTTTCTTACTAGCATTAACAAAAATAATGGCAATGAAGAGAAAAATGTATTAAGAACATCCTAAAGTAAAGTAAGTCCTTGGATTCAAATTCATATAAAAATAATAATAATAATAATAAAATAATAATAATAATAATAATAATAATAATAATATATTGTTGTAGTAGTTGGAGTGGGGTGGGCTGTACCAAAGGTCCAGATGAGCCATGGAGCTCTCAGGAAGACAAAAGTCTGGTTTGAACAAGTACATTAAGACTTACAGCTGGTGATATGCAGTAATATGATATGAATGCATAAAGAGAGAAAGAAGTATAGAGAGAAGCTGGTGTGCCATGACCCCTGGCAGTCTAAGCCAATGTGTATGCATGTGAAGCCAAGTTTAACACTGTAAAATCTAAAAAAAAAAAAAAAAAAAAAAAAAAAAGTCCTGTCTTTCTTGCAAATAGCTGCTGTACTTAAAAGGGGGGAAATAATTGGCTTATGGAAATTAGGTGAGGGAAATTACTGCATTATATCCTATAGTTTAACCACAGGTGATTAAAAATTGAAAACAGTTAGCCTGCTGTGACCTGTGATTGCAGTGCCTGTATTGTAAAGTGTTTGTCTTGTAGTGATTACTATAAGATGCAATCAGATTCTGGAATAGGCTTGTAACTCATAAACTCTTTAATCCAATTTCTACAAATTATGGTTGCACTGTGACACGCTGCGTCTAAAGTAACTCAGATATTTCCATGCTCAGTGTGAGGTAGTTCTTACCTCACCCTTTCAGGATCCCCATAAAGCATGTAATGCTGCATAGAAGTAACCTTTCTAAGCAAATGGTTTGACTAGATTCCGTGTCATTCATCAGGTGGCAAATGATATCTACGAGAAATTCCAATCTGGCTTTAAACCACATCATAGCACTGAAACAGCATTACTACGTGTTTTTAATGATCTGCTGGTAACTGCTGACTGAGGAAACCCTGCCATGCTGGTGCTTCTTGACTTAACAGCTGCTTTTGACACTGTTGATCATGGGATCCTCTTGGCACGACTGGAACAGTGGGTGGGCATTATAGGCTCTGCTCTCTCATGGTTCCACTCCTACCTTTCTGATCGGAGTTTCTCTGTGCATCTAGGTGAATTCACCTCATCCTTAGCTCCTCTTACCTCTGGGGTCCCCCAAGGCTCCATCCTCGGGCCGATTCTCTTCTTGCTCTATATGCTGCCATTGGGGTCAATTTTCAAAAAAATATGATATTTCTTTTCACTGTTATGCCGATGATGTTCAGATTTATCTGCCTTTAACTTCAAAATCCAATGATTCTGTTAGAACATTGCTCAACTGCCTAAATGATGTAAAGTCCTGGATGGCCGCAAACTTCTTGCACTTAAATGAAAACAAGACAGAAATCATGATGTTTGGATGTGGTCCAGCAGATTTTCCAGCTGGTTTTCTGGGCCCCCTTACTCCAAACATCCGGTCATCAGTAAAGAATCTTGGTGTAATATTTGATGACAGGCTGAAATTTGATCGCCAAGTTAGCTCAGTCGTTAAAAACTGTTTTTACCATTTGAGGATTTTATCAAAAGTAAAGGGATACCTGCCATACAGAGATTTTGAGCCTGTAATCCATGCTTTTATTAACACACGACTGGATTACTGTAACTCACTATATATTGGCCTAGACCAGTCACTCTTGCACCGCCTGCAGCTGGTACAAAACGCAGCTGCCCGTCTCCTCACTGGCAAACGCAAGTGTGACCACATATCCCCTGTTTTAGCTTTATTGCACTGGCTCCCGGTTGCTTTTAGAATAGATTTAAAAATTTTATTGTTTGTTTTTAAAGCTCTTAACGGCCTAGCCCCCCAGTACCTGACTGAGCTCCTCCACTACCATGTCCCTGTCAGAACACTGAGATCGTCTAGTCAGTTGTTGTTGATCACCCCCAAAACAAGGTACAAAACCAAAGGTGACCGAGCCTTTGTGACGGCTGCCCCTCGACTCTGGAACAACTTGCCCTGGCATATCCGCTCTGCGGAATCAATTGAGGTTTTTAAATTATCTCTCAAGACTCACCTCTTCTCCCTGGCTTTTGATCAAGGTTGAGTGGACATCTGGCAAAATCTTAACTAATTTTTAACTTTTAATATATATATATTTGCACTGTGTTTATGTATCTTGGTATTGTATCTGCACTGCTTTGATCTGTACAGCACTTTGGTCAACCCCGGTTGTTTTAAATGTGCTTTATAAATAAAGTTTGAGTTGAGTTGAGTTGAGGTGGATTCATCTTGCAAAGCTTGAAGATTAAACACTTGTTTCTTTGTCAAAGAATGACCGGATCAATCACAATCGTGTGAGAGGAACAAGGCGCTACTGGCTTGGTTTAGTAAACTGTAAAAACAGATTAGCATGGAAGCAGCTATAGCAGCTGTTTTATCTGAATTGGACAATATTTCTTAGTCAAAGTAGAGAAAAGAGCCATCTCCTTGTGCGGAAAAGCTTTGCTGGTGGAGAAAATGTCTTTGCTCTTTTAAGGAAAAGACATCTTGTGTCTTTTATAACATATTTACTCATTTCCTCTCTCCTTTGCTTCATTTCCTCACGGCTCTGCATCTCTGGTTGAAGGGAATAAGACACAGGTGAGGGGTAAAAGTAAGGGGCACAGAGACTTGAGACGTACCTACTGTCAGACACTTCCTACAATAAAAGAGAGGCAGTTATAGAGGTTTTGCTGTTACCACCTACAGGTACAGAGAGAAATAATTAACTGCAGTGTCAACACCTGCACCATCTGCAGGCGATAAAAACTACAGCTGCAGTTGTTACAACTTGTAGTCATATAATGCTAACAGGGTGCATTTGTGGTCCTTTCCAAGCATGAAACAATCCAACAGAGAAGAGCGGTGAGGGACAGAGAAATGCAAATGAAAAATGTATTTTAAAGTTACTCAAAGACTTTTAAAGTGGTTATGAAACTGTTTATATTTAATGCCACTGCTGTATATGATCTTAGGAAGCAAAATACTATCTAGGAGACTGACTCGCATAAAAATAATTCTGTATGCTTGTCAGAAGATTTACATAGCACAATATCAGCTGTATGGCATCCACAGAACATAGAAATGATCTCCTTTCAGTCCATGTACATGGCTGGTAAGAAGAAATGACTGTCTGAAAGTGAAAGTAAAGGGACAAAGAACAGTTGTTTACTTAAAAGGAAAGAACAAGCATCAACTTTGTTGGTCCTCTACAGATGGAGCACCTGCTTCTGTTTAGACATGCATGTAGAATGGTTATTTTGTCTTTGAAAAATTATTAGAGCATATTGCTCCAAATTAGTGAAAGCACAAATTTATGCAGACAACTTAGATCAAAGCTAGCCAGGGAATATGAACACAACGATTACTTAGACATGATTGAAGGCAGTAACTGAGAAAAAAAATGACAGACTAAACCTTCCCCTTCTAGGTAGTTGTTTTAATTAGAACGCAGACTTTGGGTCATTTAAATATACATTAAATCAAAGCAAGACAATCTGGATGCAAGCCATTCATCTCTGACAGTAACTCCCACAAACCATTCATCTGAGATACCGTATCAGAGCAGAAATACACGCTAAAACTTTTGAACTGAAATTGGATTAAACTTCCATTTAGGATTAGGGTCAGGATTTAGGTAATGGTTAGGATATAAAAATTCTATATGTAAAAAACCTGACCTGCAAATCCAACCAAAAATGAAACAATGCTGGGTAAACAGTCTGCATACAGGGAAAAAAGCATGTCCTCCATTAAAACAGTATTATTCAGCATGTGTAACTTATGTTGCTCTGTAAGCTGCATAAGCTACACAGATAAAAGAGCTACATAAGCAAACATAGCTGCATAGCTAACATAGCGTAAGCTCAGTTCACATGCAGCTATGTAAGCTATGTAGATACATGGATACACACATAGGTATGTCAGCTTAAGCTATGTTTTCTCAAGCTTTTATTGCCAAGGCTAACTTAGCCAAAGACATCAAGCTAAGTAGCATATAAACCAATGTAGCTAAAGCTGAGCTCAAAAGCAGGTATGTAAGCAACTCAAATATGTTATCTACTTAGGTTTGTTGTTAGCTATGTTTGCTAAAGCTCATATTGCTAAAGCTAACTTAGCTAAAGATAACAGAGCTCCGTAAACTAACATAGCTGCAAAAGGTAGCATAGCTAAAGCTGAGCTCAAAAGCAGCTATGTAAGCTACTTAGTTATCTACATAGGTGTGTTCGCTTTTCTATGCTATTTTTGCAAAAGCTCATACCGCTAAAGCTAGCTTAGCTGACAATAACAGAGCTATGTAATCTTACATAGCTACCCAGCTGAGCTCAAAACCAGCTCTGTGAGCTACTTAGATATAGTGTTCAAGTAGGTATGTTAGCCATGTTTACTAAAGCTCATATTTTTAAAGCTTATTTAGCTAAAGATAACAGGGCTAAGTAGCCAACTAGATATGTAGTTAACTTAGCTAAAGCTAAGCTTACAAAGCAGCTTTGTAACTATTTAGATGCGTTATCTACATTGCTACGTTAGCTGTAGCTATATTTGCTTAAGCTTACTAACTGTGCTTTAATTGCTTATGTTGTAACAATAATTACATAGCTAGTGTTGCTATGTTAGCTTTAGCTAAAGCGAACAAAGCTGATAAGCCACCATTTGTGTAACTGCTTCTAAACAGGTCATTACATAACTAATCCCAGATAAGACCTCTGACTTTTTCTATATCTCATTTCTGAAATGGTTCTTAGTCTGTAGTATTTGCAGTTTTGTATGATGTACCATCAGCAGCCAGACCCCTCTCAATTAAAGAAGTCGACAATCGTAAGACAGTCATAGTACTGAGACAACACTTATGTTTGCAAAAGGATTTAATTTGGTTCGTTTATAGATAAGCAAGGAAAATGCCTAATCCACAACCACTTCTATTTCCGGGGCAGTCCTTGATGAGAGCTTTTACAGTGGACAGTGCATGCCACTTAAGCCAACAGGTGTGCTCATGAAACAGCATATACACAAGTTTGAAAGTTCTTTGATAGACGTACAACAAAAAAATTTGAATCCTAACAGATATCTGGTCTTTGGATATATACAAACTGTGGGCTTTAGCAGATTTAGACTGTAAATTTGTTGTTTGAGTAGAGATGTGTTTTGCTCTATCCAGCAGGTTATGCAGGAACCACAGATTTTAGAGGATTAGCTGAAAGGCCTGCCGTTCAAGTATGAGTCACCTCGGCATCCCTCTGTGAAGCACCATGATCCATGATAGAAAAGTAGTCATTAATGCTCACTTTTTAAAATGCTAGATCCGATGTAATTCATGGCAGAATCATTTCAAGTGAAGTCATGCCCTCCTCTTGGGTCACACTGAATAGGTTGAAGACTGCATATAAGCCATGGCATAGTATAACACTCTCCAGAGGAGCATACACCTGTTCAGTGCAATGTGAGGACGACCTCATTAGAGTAAAGCACGCCTGGCCTATAGACATAGTTTGCAAAAACTCGGCATGTTTCCAATAAAACAGTCCCCCTATGCAGATCCAATTACAGGAAAAGTGCAGTTTTTGTTCGCCATATGAGGTCAACACCAAAAACAAGGTGAACTTGGAACATAATGAAATGGGTAAGCTGACATTTAAAAAAAGAGGTAAAGCTTTACAGGTGCACTCAGAGGTGGTCTAATTTATGGTCAAAATACCTTTATATTTTTTCAAAGGAGAATGTATTGCATTGCTCACCTTTCTTGCATAGACAGGACAAAGGAACAAAGCTTGCAAAGAGCTTTGTGAGCCCTGTGGTGAACTAAATGAAGAGTATTTTCACACTGTCAGATTTTTGCTGGCTGCCTTTGTAATTGAGTTGCCAAATTAGGCAAGGTAGATCTCAGCAGATGACTTTGGTTTCATGTGGTTGTCTGTCTGCATTTGTCCAGCTCTGAAGTTCTAAATTTCATAATGTCCTGTTCCCTTTAATGATGCCAGTGATTCATAATGCTAGAATATCTATTTTAGTGGTATTTTGAACAACCACTGAAGATGGCTGCCAGGTATGATGAGTAACTGTGAGCAAGTGGAAATAAACCTTTACAGATAAAAAGTTGATACATTATTACATTCTGTTACCTCCAGTGCCTATAAAAAGTATTCACCTCCTGGGATGTTTTACCCTTTTATTGATTTTATCAGTCGTGATCAATGTAATTTAGTTTTTGTGACTAAAGGTAAACAAGACTAGGTTAAAACTTGGTATATGGCTGAATGTAACTATCTGGAATGCCTGTTGAAATGCCTGACTGGCAGAGTGATTTTGTTATTGGTATTTTTTGAGAGCCAAATTTATTGTGGCAACTTAAATATACATATGGTATTAAGGGAATATTTACCAAATACTTTTTTAAACATACCCATGGCTCACGCCAGCGACAAAGTGACACACAGCTGGAGCGCACACACAAAGGGCTGACGTGCAGGTCCTCCATGGTCAGAGATGAGCTTTAAGAAGAGAAAGTTGAGGTGTTTATCCTCCAGTATTCTGAAACCTTTTCCCTCCACAGATAGAAGCCTGAAATCTACACTACAGACATGTTAGCGTGCGTTTCAGCGTGTGTGCATGAGCATCGCGTTTTTGTGTGTCATTGTTATGCAGCATGCAAGAAGACAAGGATGAGAGGAGAGCAGCCGACGCTGCTACATTAAAGACGCACGAACGGTCAAAGAGAAAGGGATGGTAGGAGAAAGAGTGATAGGGAACAGGAGATCTTTATGGAAAAATTAAAAACCGGTTGTGCAGGAGTCTCAAGTCACAAGTCCGAATCAAGTACAAGAACAGGGATCCAGTTCGGAGTAAACAGCCGCAGTCTTAAAGTGACATCCAGGCTAACAGCTAACGCCGGACAATACTGGACAAGCCCACCGCCATGGTCGTAAAGCCATACCGAAACAGACCGCGAGTAGAGCGAGAACATTTTTTTCTGTCACAGAAAGCTTTCAGTGCTGTTTTCTGCGCTTGTTTGGATGAGACATGATGTGTGGTTGAGACAAAAGTGCCGCTGCGGCTCAGTCCCAGCTATTAGCTGGGACACAACAACTCATTAGCTGTTTAAAACAACTTACCCTTTCCCTGTAACTATCACATAATCATGCCAAAATGGAGCGACAGAAGAGCAACAACATTGTTTTCTGCTTTCCATGTTGCTCTTTGCGCTAACTGTGATGAAGAAATAGGTTGGTCTGGAAAAGGTCCGCTAGCAGCCATTGTATACAAGCACAACAAGTAACCCTTTTCCCCTTTAACTATCACACACTCACACTGAAGCGGTTTGACAGAAGAGCAAAAACATCCTTTCTGTTACAGAAAGCTTTTAGTGTTGCTGTCTTCACTTGTTTTAATAAAGAAATGTCCAGTTTTGACAAAGTGCTTCTGTGATTAATTCAGAGCTTATCGCTACATGATCAGCCAGTGTACACAAGCATTCACACAAGAAGTTACCTTTTCCCCCTCAACAGTTCTGGTTAAACAGAGGCCATGCTAAAGCTATATCTGAGTATTTACAGCAGTGGAGGCAACCATTAGAGCGCTTTCAGTACAAGTAAACCCCGCCCATAGCACAACTCTGTATGTATGGCTCTAGTGAACACAGTGGAGGCAGCCATCACTGCCAGCATTCAGTACAAGCAAACGCAACTCTGTATTCAAAGGCTTATAAATTAGCGTCACTCATTCAGACACTTACTTACTTACTTACTTAATCAGATGTTGCACACTTGGATAAAATCAGGGACTTTCAAGTGTGCATGGGTTCATTTAATAAACTTTTAACTGTAAATACAAGAGCATAAGCACATCAGTTTAGCGTGGCATCATACCAGTGGGCATCTTGGTCTACTGAACAACATGTATACTTACTTGCTCACTGACACTGCTTATGAATGTCCATATCTTCCGTAATTCACACACACACAGAGAAAATATTCTGCAAACTCACACAGTACAAATTAAAGCAGGAAGTCTGATATACTACTGGCATCTTCGCAGGCAAAACACGTCAGGTGCGGCACTTCAAAGTCTATCAAATAAGTTGCAGACTTTGACATAACATAACCTATTTGCACTCACAGACGTCCGTGTCCACACACACTCGTTACACATCTATTCCGTTATGTGTATACATAATTTCATCACAGTTTAACACTTTGTTCACCTGTAAATACAAGAGCACAAGCACATCAGTTTAGCGTGGCATCATACCAGCGGGCATCTCGGTCTACTGAACAATGTGTGTGCAACTGTGCATCAGCAAGACCACTCGGCTGCCCCAAACAGTGCCTGTGTAATCTTTACTCGTTTCTACCACAAATTATCCTGCTAAAACTCTGCTAGTGTTTTGTGCATGAATATATCAGGTTGGAACTGACCTATGTGATTTACAAATTAATATAAAAATACAATATATTAAAATGGGGTGTTCCTTGAGTCCATTTAAATGCACAAAAGTGTCCATGAACATGCTCCACATTCCTATGGGTCCCACACAGACACAGACACAGACATTGCCATGTGTAGGGCTGACCTCAGCGGTCAGCCAAAAAAAGTGGCTGCACAAATATTCACCCCCAACAAGACAGTATTTACATCACTGAATCTGTGTGGATAAGTCTCAATCAGGTTTGCACATCTGGACACAGCATTTTTACTTCTTTCTTCTTTGCAAAACTGCTCAAGCTCTGTCAGGTTGCACAGGGGTTGGGTATTAATAACCCTTTTCAAGTCCAGCAGATTCTTTACTGGATTGAGGCCTGGGCCTCGAGTCAACAAACCTTCTCATGAGCTGTAGCTCTCTTGCAGACTGAATACGATTGTCCTCCAAGATTTGACCATATTTTACCACATTCATTTTACCCTCTACTTTTAGAAGCCTTCCAGGGCCAGCTGCACAGCATGATGCTGCCACCAGTGTGCTTCATTGTGAGGATGGTGTGTTTGTGGTAATGAGCAGTGGATTGAGGTAACAGTTAAGATACCAAAAGTGGAAACTTAAAAACCTGACCTGCAAATACTCCAAAAAATTAAACAATGCTGG